>NC_137973.1:63095039-63377539 GCF_963924665.1 Micromys minutus | reverse complement strand
CTTCATCCCCTGAGCCACATTGCCAGCCCAACAAAAGACATTTAAAAAATTACTACAACAATTTAAAACCTTCTACCTTATTTTTAAATATGTGAAATAAATGAAAGCTACATTCCGTGCTTCCAAAGAACTATACAGAAAACATTTCAGAAATCAATAGCAAGGATTTCTGTTTCAAGTAAACAGGCAGTAGCTTGTTACTACTGACAAAAACTCTACCTTGCTGGTTTCAAACTCACTTCTAAACCTTCATGACAGAAAGTGATGGATGGAAAGATGGCTCAGTGGTTACTGCTGCTTCAGAGGACCTGCCTTTGATTTCCAGCACCCTTGTCACCAGCTCAAGGGATCCAACATCCCCTGTGGCCTCCTCAGATACCTGAACCCACACGAGTAGACATGTACACACAGACACATTTTAAAAAGAGTTGAATAACAGAACCTGCTGATTACTGTTATTTTTATGTTGACTAAATTACTCATCTGGAAGCTGTTGTTCTAAACTTACTAAAAACCGTGCTTGAAGAAATATAGTTCTTTTTGATTTCACAACACCAACAACAAAAATTTAGAGATTCCTTAGTCTTTGGGAATGAACTGATGGGGACTTTTTTCTTCCTTCTTCTCCCAGGCCTGCCTCTCCTCTGGGTTATTAGCTTTCTACTTGGGCTGTTTCTTCTTCCTCTTCTTCTTCTTCCTCCTCCTCTTCTTCTTTGTCTTTTTCTTTGTTGTTTTCTTCTTCATTCTCTTCCTCTTTCTTTTTTTTTTCTCCTCCTCTTAGAAAAATGTCCAGGTTACTTTGAGGATCATATCCCCCACAACCACCACTCCACCATCAAACTTCTGGGCTTCATATTACTGGACTAAGGTCCATGTCTTCTCTAGGCTAATCGCTGCCTTAGGAAAGTTGGGATTACACTGGGGGGTCTTCATCTGGAGTTGGAGGACAAATAGATGAACTGATCAAAGGACAGGCTGCTCCCACTGGATGTGAGTTGAGCAGATGAGAGAAGGGGCACCGTTCTACTTCAAAGCACTGTGACCTTTAAGGTGTTGGGCTCTGACCTTATGTCAGTGAATGATCCAGTCTAACCAGATACCTAGACAAACCCCGGAACTTTCTTGGCACCTCCTCTTTCCTATGGGAGGTTCTGAGGGTTTTGAATTTTGCTTCAGATTTTCAGTAAGATGCAATCGGGTTCCCACTCATTTTAAGTAAAATGAAAACTGACCAAGCCTTGTGTGCTAAACCCATTGTTAAGCAAGAGGCTGGGTGAAGGTGAAGGTGCAGAAAATTCTGCGCCATGCAGCCAAATTCCCTGTGGTCTGGAAGTGTTCCCTGTAACATGCTGTGTCTATGACAGTTGCCCGCCTGGTAGCTGCCTCGTGTGACAGGAAAGTCCCTGAGGGTGGAGGAAGGTGGAGGGCTGAAGAGTAGGCCCCAAAATGGGATGCCTCACAGTCCGCCTGGGGCTGTAGGCATGCTGGCTAGTGGCCAAACAGGTACACATTTATACTTTGCTGATGGGAGCTCTCCCTGAAGATCCTTCAGCCCTGTCTGAGTACCACTCGGGGCTGCGTTTTATAGTTTTCTAAATTATAGGATGCCACAGCCTAAACAGGGATCTTTGTCTTATTTATAGCCAGGCAAAGATGAGGAGAAAGAAAGCATGTGAAGTTTGATGCTCTAGGGTGATAATGTCAAATCTTATTCACTTAGGCCCAATAAAATCCACTTCCCTGTCTTTAGCTCATCATTACTCTCTGTAATGGCAGCACCCGCTAAAAGAGTCGCATGCATTGTTTATCCCTTAGTTTGAGGTTCGTGGTGACCTGGGAATTGGAAGAGGATTGTGGTTGTAAACGTGGGGTAGGGTTGGGGATGGAGATAAAGGTTATGCCATGAACACTGTACTAAATTCAGTTGAGAGGAGATTATTGGATTCCAGTAAAACAGACAATTAGGTCCAAAAGCTCCTGTTACTAAAGGAAATGAGCTAGTGGATCTCAGATGCCTCCAGCAGAAAGAGAACTTTTCACAGAAGGGAGTGAGGTTCCTTTCACTGCCAAGGGTTGGATCTCAGCATCTCTTCCCAGACGTTCTCTATGGCAAAAACGGGCAGGGCACTGCCTTATTAAACGTGCTTTTCAAATTCTCTCCAATTAAATTAGTCTCCAAAATGTCGATAACCAAATGTGTAGAACCATCTTTGAATTTCAAAACATCCCTATGGGTGGGATTTGAATCAAGAGGAAGCAAGAGCCATGGGATGCTCAATGGAGGTGGCGTTTTTTTGGTTTTGTTTAAAAGAGGTTTTTTCCAATGACGTGTCTAAGTCCTAGCTAGTCAGCGCCCCACCCCCACCCCTAGTTAAAGTAGACCAAATTCTCTGGCGGCTTCGAAAATTGCACTTAGAATATGAAATGGGAATTTGGGGGGTTTTCAGGTGTGGCGTTTTTAGTAATGTTTCTTAGCAAGTAATGCTTTCAAGGCAATTGCTTCAGTTAGGCTAACAGATCTACCACAGGGAATCCAAATGTGTTCTCTGAAAAGCCAGGATTCTGTGGCTTCGCTGTGTGGTAGTGTGGCTCTACCGTACTGCTCTGCCTGCCTCTGGGAGTGTGTGATGTGTGCACACGGACACTCAGGGGGTTGGAGACTGAGGAGGCCCTTGCGAGGGCTCAGCCAGCTTGGCACACTCTCAGTCCTGGGAAGTCCACGCTGTTGTGCAAAGAGCAGGTGGGCGAGAAAGCGCAACACTGTAGGGCAGATTGTACAGCTGCAAAGGGGCGGAATTCCCCTCCAAAGGATCGGCACCGCTTTGAAAGTGATTCATCATTAAACTAGAAGGATTTCGGCAGCCGTAGATGAACCTGGGGCTTGATTGGTTTCAAATTAACTCTCTGTAGTCATTTTTCATTCATCCTTCAAGAGCCGGTCTCTGCTTTTTCCACAGACGGGACGCAAATACTCCTTGACATCTTTTCAAGACCGGCAAAGCTCTGGAGCGCTTCTGAACCGCATCTGCTTTCCATTCTGGCCCCCGCATGATGCTGCTAGGAGGCCCCGGCAGGGAGGGGCTCCTGCCCCAATCCAGGGGCTGGTTTGCGTCAAGTTCACCATGTAGAAAAAGAGGAATGGGCTTTTCCCTAGAAGGAGAATCTGTGCTTCTGAAGCGACAGGGAAAATACAGAAAAGTCTGCGTTTGCTGTGTCCCTTTCTCTCTGCATCTATCTTCCTGTGGTCGTCTTTCTGCCCAGGAGTTAAGAACCTTCACTTTTGCTAATGCCACTAATTTAAAGCCTCTTCTCTCCCGGTGGCGGGCCCATATCTGCTAGCACTGTTTTCTCTGAGGGAGACTACTCATGTGTCAGTCAAAAGTGCCTTTCATTCACGAATCCCATAAACAATTAAATGCATAGCATGCTAGGCTGTGGAAACCTTTCTGGCGACTTAAGTGAAGCTTCCTAATCCTCTTCTGCAGCGAGCCAGGCCACAGCGCTATGGCCCATTCATGGGCTGCTGCTCCTTAAGCACTTTGATCTCAGGCTTGATTATAGCTCATTTCATCATCAAGGATGATCTGAATTCATGAGCTCTTCCCTTCCTAATAACAGCCACTCCGATCCATCCTCAGAAGCAACCCCGGCTCAAGGGGAACTGGTTGCAACCAAACGCAAAAGAATAATGGGCTACCTTCAAACACAAGTGAAAAATGGTTTTTTTTTTTTTTTTTTTTTTTTATTAGCCAAATGAGCCTTTGAATGAAATGCTTCATAAAACAGGAAAGTCTCATTTTCAGGGCACTGTTAAATTCACCAATTGCCACCCAGAGATTAGTAGGTGTGATTATTTCAGTTTTTTTTTTTTTTTTTTTTATTCCTCAGAGAGCAAGTCTGGGGTAGAGAGGAAACTGAAAATACCTGCTGTACCCAAAGGGAGCACGGTTGAGGCCCTGACCACTGAGTCTACAAATCCTGAAACCCGCCCACATTTTTCTGTGGTTTCTTTTTTGGAGTAGAGTGGGCTGCTTCTTAAGACCCCCTTTCTATTTACTACTATTTATCTTTAAGATTTTATTTTACTATTTTAAATTGTGTGTGTGTGTGTGTGTCTGTAGTCTAGTGAATGCAGTTGCCCAGAGAGACCAGAGGTATCAGATCCAGTTAAAGCTAGAGTTTAAGACAGTGGTAAGCCACCCAGTCTAGGTGAATTGAACTTGGGTCCTCTGGAAGAGCAGCAAGTGTAACCCATTTTTAAATTGCTTTTAAGAAAACATGGAATTTGGATTGAGTGAATATCCTCATCATTTCTAATGCTGGCCAACAAAGACTGATACAGATGATCAGACAACAATAGGAACCAGCACAAGCCAAACACGGGGAGACAGGACAGGGTAAGGCGGCCAAGTCCCTGCCGCGGCCGTTACCAGCCTGGCCTGTAATTATATTTTACTTAGGCTTAAACTGGGGGAAGCACAAAGGAGACACTATTAAAGCATTAGCTCCCACCAAGGAGAGCCCGTTCTGTGCATCAGCAAGTTATGTGCACCAAAGACTTAGCTCCATAAGCCTGCAGACAGCTTTAATGTTGCACCAACACTATGGAAAGAAAGAAGAAAGCACAGGTGGCTTCTGCAGACACTCCCTGCAATTGCTAACCTTCACCACACCTGGGCTGCTGATCTCCACCCTCTCCCACTCCAGTCTTTAATGTACCACACACACACACACACACACACACACACACACACACTATACACACATACACACACACACACAAACACACACACACACACACACAAACACACATACACATACACACATATATACACAAAAATACACACATATATACACACACAAACACAAGCACACACACACACACTATACACACATACACACACACACAAACACACATGCACATACACACATATATACACAAAAATACACACATACACACACACACACACACACAAACACACATACACACATATATACACAAAAATACACACATATATACACACACAAACACATGCACACACACACACACACACACACACACACAACAAAATCAAGTCTTGATGCTGTCCTGCTGTATCAGGTCACACAGAACACACAGGATGCTCTTTCCACTTAGCCCCTTCTCCAGCATCTGTCATTTGTCTTTCGCTTCCTGTCCTGGGAACAGGAGGAAGACCTGTATGCCGTACCCTGTACTCTAAGACAGCAAGATAATGTTGCCACAGCTTCAAAAGAGTTTACCAAGAGTCTTTGCTGACAAATCCCTGGACCAAATTGTTCTCTTTCTCTCTGTTGGAGTCTTAACATTGTGGACTGAATGCTAAGACTTTCTCTGGAGAAATTCGTGTCCCTAAAATCCTTGGAGATTATCACTAGCATCAAATATGAGAGCAAGGTCACGGCACAAACAATTGGAGATGACCCGAGTAGAGGAATCAAAGTTAGCAGTTTAGTTATTGAAGTTACCCTGCTGCTTTTAATTGATTCCACACACTTTCTGTTCATGAATAATTACCTGACTCCTTCTATTTTTGTTGTATAGCCCTGGTATGCTACACCTAAATAATTAATTACTTAAATTGGCCTCTGTGCTCTAAAAGAGATTTAGTAGCAATAGGACCGACACACACTGGTCTTTGTACTCATATTGTTTGTGAGCTGAAAAACACTAGAAGGAATTCATTCTCCCCTTGGTTTTGTTTCTACCACATACGCAAAGAGATGGTCACCATTTGTCATTCATTTCTTTCTATCAATTCACACCTTGAGGTAGTCAATCTTCATTGCCAATTTGACTGAATTTACAATCACCTATGAGTGTGAGATGTTTGCAGAAGGGTTTGAGGGAAAAAAAAAAAAAAAAACCCTTGCTGAATGTGTGTAGTATTATCCCGTGAGCTGAGGCCCCGTGCTGAAAAGGTTTAGAAAGAGTAGGCCAGTGGCAGATCACGTTCACCTCTCTCTGCGTCCTGATTACAGATGCATGTGGTCATCTGCCTTACACTGCTGTTAGGCTTGTCCTACTGTGATACCTCCAAGCTGTGATCCAAGCCCGCCCATCCTTCCTTGGGTTGCTTTCATCAGGTATTTTGCCATAGCAACTGGATAAGTAACTAATGCACATGATAACTGTACTGAGTCCAAGAGGGTGGGTAGGGAGTTCTGTCACTGTGTTAGCGATCAAAGAAGTTGTACCTAAGCAAATGGATGCATTCGGGCTTCCTGATGCAGGCCTTCCTGACTGTCAACCTTCAGAGGTTATGAGTCAGGGCCCTGGACTCATCTTCACTTAAAATGTTGTCTTTTACATACTGTAGAAGCACAGGTTAGTCCATGTGGCTCTATAAGCTTCCTCACGAGTTTCCTCATCTATAAGAAGAAAGCAGAACCAACTTTCCAAATAAAGCCAAGGGAAGGTTTACAAGACTGAGTATGTGAAACATTCAACACAGGTGGGTCTAACTCCCAGTGAATAAGCCAAGACCTGCTTGGTAATTATTTTTTCTTCTACTGCTACCGATGAGGAGACCCAGAATCAGAATGTGTGAGAGACTTCCATAAGTAATGTCAATAAAGAATGTTATTAGAGACCAGTATTTTCCTTGCTTTGGAGCCTGCTCCCTAGTGAAAGCTCTTGCTGAAGTATGAATTTCCTCTGCATTGTTGATTAAGTCTGTTTTCTAACAGTATCCATACTTAAAAGCAGGATTAATTTACAGAAGCATCCAAATGGAAAGCTGGTTGGAGGATCCAACCTAATACAATTTCAAACATAAATTTTATCCCGGCTGAAGGCATCGAAGTACAAAGGCTCTGTTTAGTTGGATACAAAGTAATCTGGGTGTGCTATTTTTCTCAAGGGACAGCCAGACTGATGTAGCTTCAGTTGCTCTGAAGCACCCTAAGATTTAGAAATGAGTGAGAAGTCAGACTTGCCAACAAACATGTCTGGGATTCCAAACCCATCCTTCTACCAGTGCCCATCAAACAAGGTCCAGATTTCTTCTTCTCCCTGTTTGTTCTGAGCACTAATTATATTCATATCTGCCTCTTTGAAGTTATTGTGACTATTGGGAAATGTAAAGGAAGCTGTATTGATTTCAATCTAATATTCTTCCTTCCCTCTTTATTGCCTTCATCTATGGGCTGTCTCACATGTTGAATGACATGTGGTGGGTGTCACATGTCAGACACAGCATAGGGCATTATCAACAGAGCTCAGTCGTCTCCAGATCTATGGTCTCTTTGGTGAGGGGGTTTAGATTTAGAATGTCTGGATTGTATTCTACTAAAATCTCCACAACCTTTCCTTTCAAAATCAATTTCAGTTGTCAGAACAAGAGAGGGGGTGGTGGTAGCGAGTCACTTTGAAATAATATAGCTTATTATTATCATCCTTTAAAAAAAGCTTATTAATATAATTTTTCTCCCAAGGGAGTTGAGTTGGTTTATAGCCCCACCTTCCTTATCTTGACATGTGGTTGAGTTCAGAAGAGAATTAAAATTCAGGGATTTTTTTTTTCCTCCAGGGAAAAACTGATAGTTCATACCCCAAACTCATTTTTAAGTTTAGCAGGAACTTTTTTCAGTCCTTTGACTTTAGTTTTTAAATGTAAATACAGTAACTAACATCAAACTTCTCCCCAAGTTCATGCGTTTGGCCTGAATACTTGGGAATAGTCTTCACAACTGGGGCAGACACTCTAGCATCTGGCCGTAAGCCGCAGCCATGCGGACTGAAAGTGTACAGTTACTGTAGGGCCATAAACTCATAGAGGGCAAGGTCTCCGGTCCGAACGGTTCACTGCTGTAGCCTTGCTCCAAGAATCATGTATGGCTCAAAGCAAGCACTCAGTAAATACTTGGGAAATAGTGCACAGGTAAGTATCTAACAGACGTAGGTAGAACTGGAGCTTCAGGGTCAGTAAAATATATTACTCGTACCACATTGATGGACATGGTGACCTTACTCTGTCTGCTCACCTACGATGCTCTCGTGTGTAAAATAGGTACAGGACAGGGCGTACCATTTCAGACGGCGGTGAGGCCGTGCACAGAGAAGATTCAGCTGGGATTTTTAGAAACACCAGTTCTCAATTCGTGGGGTTCATATTCTTATTATTGTGAATTCTTCCAATCTGGGCGTAAAGGTGTTTGGAGTCTGAATCTCAGGGCCTCGTGAGTTATCGTCTGCCTTTCAGAACAGTTCTTTACATAAAGAGCTGGGAAGTGACCGTCCCCTTGAGGGAGGAAATGCCATAGACCTGTTGAGGGGACAGACTCCTCTGCATCCGTGAGCTTGGTTTCCTACAGGGCTTAGGCTTGGGATCTCTCTGTGTCATGTCATCCTGGGCACAACAGGAGAGAGGGTGATGGGAAACCTGGAATTATTCCACACTGAGCTCTGGGACACAGGCTATTATTTCCTGAGAGCTCTTGTTTATATATATATAATATATATATATATATATATATATATATATATATATATATATATATATATATATATATTATATATTTGCCAATGCTGGAAAACATGTGCCAGGCGGGTCATCTAAAATATCAAAGGCACCATGCACACAAACAGACCATATTTCATTTCTGCTTCCCTTCACTGGGGCACTGCTGTGGCAGAAAGGATGTGCCAGAGGTGACGAGTCCCCAGACAGAGCCGTGGACATGGTCAGTAGAACTGAGTGCACAGGGAGGACTTCAGAAAGATTCTGCTGGCCAAGGCATAGGAGCTACTGACTGTCATGTTTGCTCTTTACAACCCATGTCCACCTCCGAACAGCTGACATGCCAGAAGACATTCTTCTGTCTTCTAGGATCTTTGGGAATGGGCTATAGGAGGAGGTGATAAAAACACTCGAATGATGGGAAACCACTGTGTCCCAAGCTAGAAAAGGCAATTAAAGGTCAAGGAGGGTCTAATGACTTTATCCTATGGGGTCAACAGTGCAAACCGGATGCTTGCAAGCATGAAGGAATTGTTAAGATGAGCATGAGCAACGGGTGTAATAGAAATACCTAGGACGAACTGGAGACTGGGTCAATCTCAAGAGTGTTTGTCTCTCTGCCAGTAAGGCTGACCTCTCTCAGTTCCAACTTACAATAATGTGTGGGATTCCGGCCCAGCCTGACCACTTCTTGTGAGCCTCACAGCAGCCAAGAAGCCATTCTCTTCTATGAAAACTCTGAAGTTGTTAATGTTTCACAGTATATTTATTATGTTTAGGTGCACAAATCCAAGATAACATATCATGGGCCGTTCAGATTTCTTTGAGTTGACGGTTCATCGTTAGTTTGCTGAGTGACTATGATATGTCTGTCACTGGGCCAGCAACCAGCAGATCTAACGTTGCAAATGAGTTGGGATATGTTTTCAACCTCTTTTGCTAAGCAAAGAAGAAAGGGCAGAGGAGACTAAGTGCTGGGTTGGAATTAGGGAGACCAGGGCCAACTGGACAGTAAGGAAAAGAGGCTATTTCAGTGCCCAAGACCGGAGGCCAGGAGCCAGGAGAAGGATGCTACCTGCTGGACAGGAAGCAGGAAGAGCACTCAGGAGAAAGGGACCAGCTGATGCACACAAGTGGGACTCTGCACAGCACGATTTCAAAGGCGATGGGGTGGGCTTTGGTTGCCAATGGTAGACGTGCCAGATACCAAAGTGCCTCTGAAAAGCCTCCACCTCTAAGTACAGTGTGTTCTCTAGATCCAGTTCAAACTGGTGCCCTCTGACTTTCTTGGTTCTTGAGTCAATCCAAAACTGGTAAAACACACTAAACCCATGACAGTTGACGTGGAGGGTGACACCTCAGGACCAAGGCACCCTAGCAGCCTAAAAGTCTGCTAGGGAATGTGGCTCGGATACACTTGGCTTTCCCTGTGCCCACTGCACATGTTCAGCTCTTCTGTACCAGCTCACATCTGCGTCCCTCACCACCCTGTTGTGACCGTATCCATTGGGCATCTGGGTGTGTCAACAGCTCTCCATATCGAACATCTCTTCCCAGCGGCATGACCACAGCACAGATTTCACCGACAGCCCAAGTTCTCACACCAAAATATGTTCTTCTAAATTCTATATAGACATGCACACCTGCCCAATCCTCATGATAATCCCTCATCATCTGTGACCACATTTCCATTTTCCTAGACCTGCCTGATTAGCTTTGTTAAAAGTTTGTCTTCCTGATCTTCCATCCGGTGAGTGGACACAGTATTACCTTTCTTTCCCAGGTCCCGTGAGGGTGGACAGCACATCACCGCAGGGAAACTTTTCACAGTGGTGCTGGGCTATAACGGCAGCTCTCCATCTGACCTGTTATGGTGTCTTTTATCTACTCATAAAAACACATGTTAATGTAAGCAAGACGTTGAGGACCTGACTACTAACTCCCAAGGAGAACAGCCTTTCAAACAGAGCTTCGCCAGGGTCACAACTTCCCTTAGCTCTGTGTTGAAGGCTGTAAATTTGGAAGGGTCGTGGAACAGATCAGATAAGAGAGGTTAATAAATATTTCGAAGCTAGATATTCATGAACATGGGATTTTTTTTCATTCTTTCTATTAACCACTGTGTGTAATTCTAGAATTTATTCTCTAGAGTGGAGCAATAATAATCTCATTTGCCCCGACTCCGAAGCCCTTTGAAGTTAAACATTGAGAGAAAGAACGGCAGGACCACTCAGCAGAGATTAGATCTTGTTTTAAACACTGGCTGCTCTGAGAATAATTTCCTTAATTAATATTCACGAGCTATCATTCACTTGAGACTGTATTTTCCTGTAACCTACTTGCATGTAATTGTTCGCTAAGGCTCTCCAGTTCATTTGTATTTTCCGTCTGTGTCAGTGTTCAACAAAATCATTTCCATCTAAAAGCAGTGCTGAGGGGCAGGGGGTGCAGGGGGTCTTCTATTCTGTGGGAAAGCCAGCACACGTGGGCTTTCATCTCATTTCTAAAGTTAATATTGTTTTCTACTCGTGCCCATTGTCAACCAGGCCCTCAGACTCTCTGTGCTTCAGACTCCAGCCCTGATGCCTGCTCAGGGCCAGTCCTCCCACAGTCTCTCTTAGCAAAGCACTTTAGAGCTTCAGTGGATCTGAGCTACAAAGCCCCAAAGGAGCCACATTTGCAAGTAGCATCAATGTCTATGGCATCCATTGCCCACCTGGGTCAGAAATCAAAACATCGACAGACTAAGTGACTTTAGATGACCAAGAGTCTGCATATCGTAGATGGGTGGAAGATGCTAAGATAACCTGGAAAAAGGCCTTTCGGCTGGTCCAGATGCAGTGCCTTCCTTCTCTGCTGGTCCAGATGCAGTGCATTCTCGGTTTTGTCTTCTCAGAGTGAACTGAAAACTGAAAAGGCTCCCTTGCAAACATAATGCTGACAAGAGCTAAGCACATTAGCTAATTGCTCAAGGTCTCCAGCCCTTTTCATATGTATTTGTAAGCAAACCCCTCTTATAGTGAAAATAACAAACCTGTTCCCTCCTACGTCTAGCTGCTAGAGATTGGTTTCTGTTCTTTTGTTTTGTCTGAAATAACAGGTGGTTATGTGGTCTTTTTTAATTAAAAAATGTTTTATTTTTATTTTATGTACATTGGTGTTTTGCCTGCATGTATATCTGTGTGAGGGGTCAGATCCCCTGGAACTAGAGTTACAGACACTTGCAAACTGCCAGGTGGGTGCTGGGAATTGAACCGTAGTCAATGTCCTTAATCACTGAGCCATCTTTCCAGCCCCAATTATGTCATTTTTAAAGTAGTTGACAGCTTTACTAACAATGATTGAGCTAATTAGAACAATATATCTGCTGGGCATTTTTTTTTTGTTTATATTTTGGTTTGGTTTTGGCTTCTCTGTGTAGCCCTGGTTATCCTGGAACTTCCTCTACAGACCAGGCTGACCTCAGATGCTGAGATCCTCTTGCCTCTGCCTCCCGAGTGTTGGGATCAAATAATGGGTGCCACCACGGCCCAGCTGTGTCTGCTGTCCTAAAGCTAGAGAACAGATGAGCAGAGGCCAGGGGACATGTCCTGGTCTGTCACTCTCTGCTGCATTCTCTGGAAACAAAGTCTAGCACTGAAGCTTGAGTATTTTGGCTGTGTTGGCTGGTGAGATAGCCCCAGAAATTCTTTGGTCTCCATTCCTGAGCTCCCAGAAGCTAATCTGGGGTTGCAAGCTTACAATGCCTCACCCAGTTTTTTCCATGTGTACCAGGGATCCGAACTCACTTCACTAGGCTTTTGTAACAGGCACTTTTACCTATGAACCAGCTCCACAGAGCTGCTCTCCTGCTTATGGCCATTCGCCTGGAGCACGAGTTTTCCTACAAATACTGAAACCATGAAAATTAGAAACCGGAGGGTAAAGGGGTGGGGAAAACAGAAATATGAATTGAGTTCTCATAGTTTCTGAAAGAGTAGTCTCGGGCAAAATTTAATAACAGCCCTGAAATAGCAACCAGTCCACTGAGAAGGATGAAAGGCTGCCATTTCCCTGAGCTGTCTGTGAACTTTAAAGTTTCACTGAGAAAAGTGTAGACTTGGAGTGCGCAGGTGATAATGCAGACATCACTAGCAGATTTCCCAAATGATAAATTGGCATTTGCTCTGAAGTTCAGGGATCTTCTTGGTCAGGCTGAGACCTGGAAGAGGGTAGAAAATGCAGGAAAGAAAGAAAGTTTGGGTTAGGGTTTTTTTTTTTTTTTTTTTTTTTTTTTTTTTTTTTTTTTTTTTTTTGGTGTGTGTGTGTGTGTGTATGTGACCTTACTTCTTCAAGACAGTTCTTGGTTCCCTAAGATCCTCATCCCCTTGAGGGTGGTACTGTCTTTGACTTGCATGCATTCAGGGCCTGCTTGGTAGGGGTTCTGGGGGCTGAAGACTGGGTGCTCTTGGGTCTGAAGCCCATGGAATTGTAAGAGACAGACGACCTCAGCCAATGGCCTGGGTGGCAGAGACGGGCATGTGATACTGAGCTGGGGCTGGGCTACCCATCTGTTTCTGCAGTAAGGACATCAGACTGCTTCCCCAGAGTCTAGAGACATGTCAGAGGAAGGATGGACCACCAGATGGCCCTGCGAGAGGCTTCAGTGGTAGTAGGATGCATAAGGGCTAGTTAGCTTGCCAACATGGTTGCTAGAACTAGTGCTGGGAGGGAAACCCTGGAAAAATGAACTATCTAAATACCAGACAGCAGACAGCCGTCAACCGACGAAGCGTGGTCATCCTGTTCCAGCTTGACTCAGTCACTCTGCAAAGGTCTGCATCAGTGGCTAGACATAAGGAGGAACTGAACGGCAGGAATAGCCTCCTGCCCCCCAGCCCTAGCAAATCCCCTTCCACTAAAGATCGAAACAAGAAAGAAGGGCAGGGGACATCCCCAGCCGTGGGCCTTTGTTCCGGAGGCCTCCACACGGAGATCTCTGGTCCGGCTAGGTGCAAGGGTTCAGGCAAAGGGTAGAGAACTCAGGCAGGGGCCGGAAACTGCTTCCACTGCCTCTGCTGCTGGCGCTGCCCTGCCTCTGTTTCCCCACCAGGCTGAACCAGCAGGAGGAGACTGACTAGCCTGGAAGGGGTGCGATTTTGGGAAAGCAGATTTCTTCCCCAAGCTGCAGCTCTTATGACAGAAGCTCTCAGACGACGGAGTAATTCCCGTATGCCTTTAATCCTTCTGGATAGAATTCTTATATACAGTTTTGGGATGGGTCAGGGTCTGACAGCAGGCACTTCCTATTGGCTTGGCTTGAGAGCTTGGGAATACCTCATCTACATATTTCTGTATAGGAAGCTCCTACTGTCCCTTAGAGTACTTGGGGCTTCCACCTATCTTGACAGGGAATCAGGATACCTTTCACAGCCCGCCCCTCCACACCCAGCCTCACTCGAAGTTTGAAGATGGGATTCTTATCTCGAGAAACGGTCTCTCTACCGATAGCCTGAAGGTGCCCTGCAGTCTGAGAGTCCACAGAAATGAACTGTACTAGTGTCGAGAAGCAGCGGTGGAGAACTGTAAAAAGCAAAGAAATCACAGAAGATATTAAAGAGGAGCTCACACCCCTAATCCCCCAGGTGACTTGCCCAGAAACAACCTGGAAAAGAAAAAACAAAAACAAAAAAACAAAACAACAACAACAACAAAAAAAACATCGACAGAAAAGAAAAAAGTAATAAAAAGAAAGGGGGTGAGGGATACAGAGTTATGGGGAGGGGGGCTAAGAAAGAAAGCAAAGACTCCATTTGTGGAAAGAAAGCAATTCAGGAGAGCTTGTGAGCGAGCACCCTGGGTCTTTAATTTCACTTTGATGATTCTTGTACCTCATCAGTCGCTTCGATTTGCACTTATGATTTGAAACATTAAGCAGAGCTTTAAAAAATTAAATTAAGTTTCATTTAAAATATTAAAGTAAATATCAAGATGACGATGAAGCTCTTCTGACTCCATAGTTTCAGGCCTGTAATCTACAGGGTCTGTTCGGTTTTCCCTGGCATATATCAGAGTGTACGGGCACTATGATTATACTTAGCTAATTCCCAGATTAAAGATGTCTTTAATTGTAGTCTTTCTTTAGTTCTTTGTAACTGTTAAAAGTGGATCATGTTCTGTTGTGCAAAGGGGAAACACAAATGGGTTTCTGCTCCCAGCAAGACAGATGGCGATTCTTCCTGGTGCTCTCTCTCATTGTAGCCACGAAACCCGGGGACATATGTATATGGTTGCGCCGGTGTGCACACACACATTCACACTCACAGATGCACACCCATGCATACACACTCACACACACACACACCAAATCAATAGAAGACTTCAAAAGGAGGGTACAAGAAGCAGAACATACCGAAGAGTTGGCATTCTAGAATACGTACGGTGGTGAGCCTCCTGTGTGTCTGTCTGAGGCCTTGAACAGAAAACGATATTTATGGAAACTAATCAAAATGGATCAAGATGAGATCCCAACAGGCAAATAATGAGTAGTTTGGGTGTACGGTAACATGCAAAAGGAAAGTTTGTAGACTTCAACTGTCATATTGTAGGCCCAGAACTATGAAGCACACATAGAGTGTGCCCCCACTACCACCCCTACAGCCAAGGTGAACTGAGAGCTTAGTCTTACTTGGCTGTGAAGAATGGTCACTCCCAAGCAGAATCTGAAGTCTGAAAACCAGGCAGAATCTTTCCATCATCAATGGTAGCAAGATCGGGCGTATGAGAAACAGAGAGGTTCCCACTCCCTGAGGTGTCCTACTCAGGGAAGCTTTCAAGAGAACATGATTCTCAACAATGTGCAACTGTCAGGAAGAATACCCTCACTTGGAATCTCTAGACAGCTACTAGAATGCAGGTCTTGGTTCATCTACTCCTTGCCTGCAAAGATAAAACAATAATTCCTCTTCTCTAGCTAGAGCAGAAGCTAAAGCAGAAGGTGTAAATAAGTTTCAAAACTCTGCAATACCTTAGATTTCTGGGTTTTAAAGACCCAAAGAAGATACTGAGAACCAGGAAGGTCTCAACCGAATGACTGAAGGTCATCAGTAGACCCAGCAATCTGATGACAGAGATGTTTGAATTACTGCACTATCTGAGCAATAGGCAGCTATTATAAAATACTTTGAGCAATTGCAAATGTATTTAAGTCAGATTTAAAAAAAATAGAAACTCAGCTGGGTGGTAATGGTGCACACCTTTAATTCCAACACTTGGGAGGCAGAGGCAGACAGGTCTCTGTAAATTTGAGGCCAGGCTGGTCTACGAGTGAGTTCCAGGACATACAAAGCTGTTATACAGAGAAATCTTGTGGAGAGATTGGTGGGGGAGGGAGGAAAAGAAGAGGGGACAGGGGAGGGGGAGGGAAAGGGAGAGAGAGAGACTCTTACAAAGTATAAATCACAAAACAGAACTTAGATAGGACTCCATAAGAGCAAAGCTGGCCTATCTAAGTGTAAGGAATAGGGAGAAGAAGCTGTTGATTTAAATATGTGGCAGTCAGGGAAGAGCCAGCTCAGAGGCTCACTGGCTGTTCTTATAGGTGTCCTGTCCAGGGTGAGTCTCAACACCTACAGGGTGACTCACAACCATCTGTAATTTGAGTTCCAGGGAATCCAATGTCTTCTTCTGTCTCCTGAGGGCACAGGCATTCACACAGTGCTTAGACATATACACACAAAGGAAAAACACCCACAAAAATAAATAAAATAAAACAAAGATCTGAGAGTAGAGAATGGATCAATGGAGGGTTGAACCCAGAGTCTGAAGGACTTATGGAGACATAAAGGAAGACTAAACCTTGCTGTCATTGTTTTTCTGGAAGGAAACCAGACAGACTAGGTCTGAAAAAAAATGCTGAGAACCCCCTTAAACTTGGTAAGGGACACAAATGTATGGATTACAAAAGCAGAAGGATCTATAGTAATATTCTTTACTAAGTGCATAATAAGACACATATTAGGGAAACTTCTGAAGACAAAACCTTCAATGCAGCTGCAGAAAAGTAGCACCTTGCCATCAAGAGAAAAGCCAGCCCCCTGAGAGCAGAAACCAGTGAACAGAAGGAATAAAATCTGAATCTATATGTGGGTCTCTCTTGTTGAGCATGAATAGATCATGAATTGTATTTTCTGAATATAGAGACATCAGTAACAGAAAAGTAGGAGGAAAATCACCAAGAGCTCAGAGAGTAAAATCCTTAAGTAAGAAAGAGCCATATGACTGCATGAATGTCATTGCAATGGGCCAATTCCCCAAAAGTCCACGTGTCGTTTGAAGTCAAATAGAGACTTCTGGTAGCCTATGCTAAGGAAATGGAATTTGTCATTTAGAAATTTCCAACAAATACATCTCCAGATCCAGATGGTTTCACAGGAGAATTCCACTAAATGTTCAAAGAAAAATGAAGAACCATTTTTACGCAGCTAGTTTCAGAAAATAGAGGAAAAGGGGGAGACTTCCCAGCTCAGTCTATGAAGCCAGGATTACCATAATATCAAAACCAGACAGAGTCAGTGGAAGAAAGAGAGAAGTGGACTGTGGACCAGCGCTGCCCTCAAACACGGATGCAAAAGCCCAAGAGCTATCTGCAAACAGAAGTTGGTGCTATACAACATTGTCTGACACATCTAACTGCGACTTATTCAGTCAAGGAACTTTGAATGCAATCATTAAGAAGTCAGCCGTATTAATGAGCTAACCAAGAAAAAGAAGTCACAGTATATAAAACAGTGAAGACAAAGCATTCATCATCCCTCCCTGATAAAAGCTCTCAGACAAGTAGGGTCAGAGCCAGGACCTTGCTTTCTGTGAGCCAGTCACACATGCCTTTGTGCAATCTCCTGTGCTTCAGAGAAGAGGTGGGATCTATGACTTGATCCTACCCATCAGAACTTAAGGTAGCCAATGTCTATCAGCAAAGTCCATGTGGCTTACCATGAAGGACTAAAAGAAGTCTGTCAGCAAACACCAGTAGGGGGTGGGGAGGGGGGAGGGAGCACAAGGCTATAAGGAAATACATCCAGCTGAGAGGCCAGTGAGCTCCCAGGCGGTGTCCCCTCCCCCCACGTGAAAATGCCAGTCAACCAGCTCCTGGAGTGTAGCACTCCAAATGGTTGTATAGCATGCAACTCCCGACCCATGGGGATGAGTGAGAACAAATGAGTATAGCTTCTAGCCACTAGCTTTGTCATGATCTATTATGCAGCAAGAGATACATATCTGCCTACTTGGCCTGACACTTAGGAGCATACGTGACTTTCTCTTTCAGCTCCCAAGCCTGCTGTCATCCTGGCCTTGAATCTCCTACAATGCCATGTTTCTCTGCAGTGTAATGTCATCCACAGGTTGACAGGGCTGGGGGGGGGGGGCGTGCACAGAACCAGTCTTCATCCTTCAGGCTCACCTCCCAATGGGAGGAGAAGGATGCCCCCTCTGCAGTTGGCTTTGCCCAGGCTTCGGTTTCCACGGCCTTTCAGTTGGCCAAGCCAGTGAGGGTTCTGATCAGAGATTGAACGATGGGAGGAAGGCCTCTCTCCCAGGGATCTTTACCTCTGGTGAATTCCTTCCAAAACTCTGGCTCCTACAGGATCAGCTGAAGTGTGTCCCTCCATTGGTTGGTCTCTGTCTTTGGGTTCTCAGAATCCCATCTCTTCTTTGCCTCTTTAGCCTCAGGGTGTCCTGATGCTCACATTTCTGTTTTTCTTCTCCTTTCTGCTCTCTGCCTTCTTAGAGACTCCGACATCCAGGAAACCAATTGTTTCCCTCCCATTCCCCTTGGCCTGTTCGGAGACACTGGCAAACGCACCCACTTACCAGGGCTTCTGCCTCACGCAGCTCTGGGACGGGAACCTCAGTACAGTGACAGCATGATTCCAGGGTCACTGATACGGCATATGGCAAAACCAAATGCTCCGTGGTTACCTCCTGGCCTGGCGTCTTGCCAGGGAGCTGGAAAAGTGACACAGAGAGCCACAGGGTATTTGTCCTTTGATGCCTGTGATCCAGGAGTCAAGAACAGGTTTATTAACAGACCATTAGACCATTAGGTGATAAATGCTGTAGAGAAGATTATTCCGAGTGGGACGGAGCAGCTGGGGCAGAGGAAGGGACTAGGGAGAAGGAGGAAGGGACGGCACGGGCCTTCCAGAGGCAGAGACCTGGATAAGCACAGTGGGTTTTATCGAGGAAGGGGAGTCATGAGTCATTCAGTTGTCACATGTGGTTTTACTCTGCAACACATTCTCCATCTTCTGACCCCATGTGGGACTCTAGCAGCCTACAGACGAAGGGCAGGAGTCTTTCACCCCTATGGGAAGCCATCACATGGCACTTGTCGGTGATGACACTTTTCCCCTTCTCAAGGCTGTGTTTCTACCAAAAGGTGACTTCCCCTTTGCTTAGGGCTCTCCTGTGGGAAGGATTCTAGATGCTATGGGGACACACTGATGGAAGGGTGGAAAGAGATGGGGACAAGAGTATCGCCAGGCACTGTGTGATGAAGAACCGTGTGAAAAGATTCCAGTCTATCCGTGAGAGGCTGTGTCACATGCGACAAATAGCATTTTCTGTGTAGGAAAAACAAACAAACAGGTACCTTCTGCCCAGTGGAGGAAGAACAGTTTTCTTAGAAAGCCTGCTTTTGCCACTGGCTTTCTGCAGCCTGTGCTAGAGTTTGTTACTCATTACACTACTAAATCCTTAAATAATTCTGTGAATGAGACACTGTGATTTACTCCCATTAAGAGATTTAAATGCACCACAGCTCAGAGAAATTACATGCTCAAGGTGTCCCAGAAGCAAACAGAACCAGAAAGTCCATAACTCTTCCCGGGAGACTTCTCAGCCGCACTCTGTTGACCCGGTGTTGAACAGGATTACCAGTTCAGTAAATTCATGTTCCACCTCTTTCCACCCCTAGACTAGGAAGGTAAGTAGAGTCAGGACCTGGCACACTACTCACCAGCTCTAGAAATAGGGCAAAGCCAAAAGCTATGGCCTTCAGCCCCCCTGTTTGTATTAGTTCCGAACTCGGAGATGCGTGTCTTCTTCCAAAGGTGTGTATTGAGGCTTCCAGCGTGAGTGAAGACACAACCTCTGAAAAAGATGGTCCCATGTCAGACAAGGCTGACAAGTAGCTTATTCCACAGTAGACCAAATTCACACCCAAGAGTAATACGTTGTATGTGATTGTAACTTATGTTCTTAAATTTTTAAAATTACACTTACTGTGTGTGGGGGTAGATTGAAGGACACTGGGGGGTGGTTACACCCTTCCGTTACATGGTCGACAGGATCACAGTCAAGTCGGCATACTTGGGGCCAAGTGCCTTTACCCACTGAGGTGGCCAGTTACCTTTTTGTTTTGTGGATGTCAAGTGATTTGTTTGGGTCCCCGGGAAGTATCCGGGTAGGTGTTAATCCAGACATATGAAGGGAGGCTCTGATTCCCCTGGTACTGGTGGGTGACCTTCTGTTTCTCTCTACTCGGAGCTCTGCAGGTGAGACTATGTTCTGAGGTGCAGTCTGGGGGGCAAACAGCCTGTTGGGCTGCATCCTGGTCAAATATTGTCAACTTCAAACCTTTCCCCAGGGCTCAAGGGTGTGGTGGCTCTCTGACCCTTCTTCCTGGCCCAGACTCTGGCTCCCTGAGCAGAACAGCAGGACACTGACCCTCTGTGCTGACATCAAAGAGCACGGCTGGCCTGTCTGCACAAGTGCCTGCTGCCCAAGCATGTTTCTCAGCCTGTACACACACTACACTCACACATGACAGTCATTACACACCACACATACACACGACGTAGATAACACATACCACCCTCGTGCATACTATATACAACACACAGCAGCTTGTACCTTCAGGTCATATATAGATACCTACATAAACATACTTCATATACAGCAAATATCAGACCACACACACAATCCATAAACTTTATGCCTACAATGAGCTCACACTCTTAGTCACGTATGAACTCATGATACATATGTGAACTGTGCCTTTGCAGTATCCCTCTCACATCTCACATCCTTACACTAAACATGCTCACAGAAGACATATACGTATGCACAGCATGTGCAACACACGAACATCTGTTCTTTCATCTTTCCATACAATACTTCTGTAACACAAACGTATATACTTTATGCAAATCATAGCACCTGCCAACCATAAATACTGTCCCATCACAGATGTGTGCATACCTGTCACTTCCCACGTCACAGATAGACTATGACATAAGTGTTTAGGCATATCACATGTACCCCTTTGATAGACACTCACGTCTAAGCTGTGGCTCTAGCCCAGGAGTCCCCAGTCATTCTGTGAAGCCACAGACAGCCCCTCCAGGGGCTCTTTTTGTTTCCTGGCATCATGGTATCCTCCTTGCTAGATAAATTAATTACAGAGCTGGAGAAACAGAAATCCAGCTCCCACCCACCATGGCCCTGAAGTATCAACATTGTGGATCTATTTATGAACTTTAGAATCTGAAGTGTGCTGCCTGGTGTCACTGGGCAGCCGGGCTCTGGCAGCACTCCAGAGCCTCCTTCATGTGGTGAGAAGTTTTGCCTTGCTGCTCAGCCCTTCTCTCCGGCGTTCACCTGGAATGTGTCACTGTGCAGGGAACAGACTTGTACCATGCCTGAATTTGGCCCACACCCAGCCTTGGGGCTTCTGAGAAATTCCGAGCAGAAGGGAAGCGGGCTTGGTTTAGGAGCTCAGAGGAATCTTCCCAAGGTTTCACCTCTCCTGGTTCGGATAGGGGAAGGGGAGAACTTCCTGGCCTAGGAACCCATTTCTTTTTTGTTCAGATTTTGCATTTGGGTGGAGCGGTGATGGTTCTTCTGATGCTGGTTGATTCCATATGGGGGTCTTTTCAGCTCCAGGGACTTCTTCCTCCATCCGGTCTGAAGCTAGAGGAAGGGCATACTCGTTGGTAGGTCACTGAAAGCCAGGCATACCTGTGTTCTACTGGACCCAGTTATCTCCACAGAACTCACGAAGAGCCTGAGACAGATGTAACGACCATTCACCAATAAGCTGCCTCAAGACACGGGAGACAGGGGTCTTCTAGACAGTCTGTCTACACCGTAAGGCTTCCTGTGCCTTTCTTCGGTGCTCTGGGCCAAGACATTCCCAAAAGACCTTCTTGGTGTTCTCAAGTGATCTCACAGAAGAATCAAGGAGACTGCAGAGGGGAAGGTCTACTATTTTCTGTAGTTCTACGGGGTACACGCAGCCAAACAGAGGCCACCGTGGAACAAAGGCAGAGAACACAGTGATTGACTTGACGATCTACAGGCACTGTGTGGTTCCCGCACTTCCAAGGCCTTCCGCTTCTATTAGGAGCCACGTCCTGATACCAGGGGAATCTAGATAACGCATAAGCTTCAAGACTTGATACTAGTGTGAAGGTGGGTGGCCGCAGACAGCATTGGGACTGCTAATAGAATGGGGACGTCCCAGGAGAGGCAGTGCAGTGTGGGTAAGCGACAGCGGTTCTGCACGAGCCGATGTGATGTGAGCCTTTTAGGCTCATGATGCATCACGGATGTGGCCCATGTAGCGTCACAGACTGCTGTCTGTCTGGGCAGTCCCGGTGAAATTCAGTCTGGAGTGGTGTGGAAGCTTTGGTCAGTGGCTTTCACTTCCCAGGGACTGGGTTCCTTCCCCCATTTTGTTTCACTTCAGCTATGTTTCTCCTCAGTGGCCTGTCAGCATGCCTCTAAGGTTTCAGCCTAATTGCCAGCTACTTGAGATGCGTCCATCCCAAGCACGGGGAGCTGGGAGGCCCACAAAGTGGCAGCGGCAGATCAGCGCAGCCAGATGGCTATTAGCTGGGCCAGGAACCCGTAGGAGAAAGCCCGGCAGTGTGGCCGGCTCTGTGGTCACACTTCTGAATAACTTCCCGAGAACTGTAGGGCGGGCAGGGTTCTCTTGCTTCCTGAGGGCGTGTGTGTGCGATGTATCCCTTGATTTCAAGGGAAAGCTCAGGAAATACGTGGTCCGAGGAGAAAGGAGCCTCAATGGGGTTTTTGTTGTTATTTTGCAAGGGATCTTGAAGTGAATGTCCACACACTGCCCACAGGATGAATAGCAGCATTTATTTCTCAGGGCAGAGAGACCCAAGTGGAGCTGCTGGGAGATCCTGCCCTTCCTGGGCCTCAGGCTACCTACTGCACCGTGGCTACTTTGTCCTGACGGAGTTCCAGGTGGAGTGAGCCAGAGGGGAGTAGCAGACAGCAGGAGTGTCTCCCTCTGATCTTTCCCTAAGATTGTCTCTTTCTGGCCTTGGGCCATTTTCTTGGCTACTTCACCTCAGTTTCTCTATCTATAAAATGGGATAATGGTGTTTACTTACTTACCTCATGAGTATTATAGGAATTAATTACTGTTTGTAAGGTCCTTTGAAGATGAAAAGCGTGAGGTGGCATCATCATCATCATTATGAAATATCTTCCACTGCTACCAGCCAGGTTCCGCCGGAGCCAGGCAAACATTTCCACCTCGACTCCAAAGGAGCTCCTCATGTAGGATCCTCCCAGGACACCCTCACAGGAGATACACAGGGGACCTCACAGGGGACCCTCACTGGGGACCCTCACAGGGGACCCTCACAGGGGACCCTCACAGGAGATACACAGGGGACCTCACAGGGGACCCTCACAGGGGATCCTCACAGGGGACCCTCACAGGGGACCCTCACAGGAGATACACAGGGGACCTCACAGGGGACCCTCACAGGGGATCCTCACAGGGGACCCTCACAGGGGACCCTCACAGGGGACCCTCACAGGAGATCCTCACAGAGAACTCTCACAGGGGACCCTAAAAGGAGATCCACACAAGGGAGCCCACAGATGACTCCTACAGGGGACCCACACAGAAAACCCACAAAATTTCCATATTTTCTTATTCCACCTACCCATGCAAGAGCAGTTCTTATGGAGCACCTGAGGGTGGTGTGTGTGTGTGTGTGTGTGTGTGTGTGTGTGTGTGTGTGTGTGTGTGTGTGTGTTGCAGAAGCGCAACACATTCCTGCAAAGAGTCCTTGAGCAGTAATGAGTTGGGGATAGGAAGCAGTGACCCCCGCATGCACACGGATCTTTCTCAAATGGGATTTAGCAAGACAGAGCCAACTGTTAGCACTTTAGTCATGTGCTTCTGATGTGTGACAGGGACTGTATTATGTCTTCTTTTTAAGGTTTAATTTTTATGTGGTATTGGAAATTGAACCCAGCCCTTTGGGCATGCTACCACAAAACTAACCCCTAGTCTGTCTGTCTGTCTGTCTGTCTGTCTTTCTTTCTTTCTTTCTTTCTTTCTCTCTCTCTCTCTCTCTCTCTCTCTCTCTCTCTTTCTTTTTCTTTCTTTATTGATTGATTGATTCATTCATTCATTGAGAGAAGAGCTCACTGAATTAATCAGGCATAACCTTAAATTCTTCATGACCTAGGCAGGCTTTGAATTTGCCAATCCTCCTGCCTCAGCCTCTGGAGTAGCTGGGATTATAGGCCTAGGCTATCAACTAATAATGGTTTCTGATGAAGTCTTGTGGAATGGGAGGCTGTATAAACTCTCTCTGCCTTCTTGTCCTATTCTAATGAAGGGCCTCTGCAAAGTTACCTCTTATAAAAAAACCATAGAAAGCAAAGAACATTCCCAGGTTGAAAGTCTCCTAGGCTGTGTTAAACCATCATTATTCAATGAGGTGGAAGTTTTTATTTTTGTTTGTTTGGGGGTTTTTGTTTGTATGTTTTGGATTGGTTTGTTGAGACAAAGTTTCTCTGTGTAGTCCAGGCTGTCCTGGAACTCATTCTGTAGACCAGGCTGGCCTGGAACTCTGCCCACAAAGTGCTGGGATTATAGGCCCGTTGCACCACTGCCAGGCATAGTGATTAGAATTTTTAGAGACAGTAAATACTGTTGTAACAATGAGCTTGGGTCCAGAGCTGCCCCTTGGCTGACTGTGGGAACAGTTGTTCTTTATCTATTATCTGCTTAAGCAGTGCAGCACATAGCAGGTTGTGCTTGTTAATGAGGCTCAGTGCGGGCATCTCAGAGCAAGACTCAGTATACAGAATAAAGCCTGGTTTGTCACGGAGAGGAAACCAGATGAGCCAGAGTCTGTACCCACTATGGGCATGATGGGTGATGAATCCCAAAGTCCCAGTTTTCTAGTGTAGCACATTCAAAATGAACTTGTACCCAGCTTTGCTATCCAGAAGAACTGGCGGCATCCAAAGTTCCAACTGATAAAAACACTGTGACTTGTCCGTTCACTTACAGAACAATCAGGATGCCTCCTCTCCACGAAGAGGACAGTAATTACGTCACGGAGCACACGGAAGGATAAGAATAACAGGTGTGAATAAATCTCTCAAGTTATCCATCCAGATGGAACACGCAAAGCTGCTGCACTTCATGACAGAGTGTGTTCCTGGAATGGAGGTGCAAAGCCAAGTACAGGCAATCACATGTGAAATTGATTGTGTAAAAGGAATTCATGTCCTGCTTTCCAAGTGTATGGGCAACTTGATCTTGTGTATGTGTGTGTGTGTGTGTGTGTGTGTGTGTGTGTGTGTGTTCATGAGCTGATGTCATTTCCCAGGCATTGTCCACCTCTGTCTTAGTCAGGGTTCCTATTCCTGCACAAGAAGCAAGTTGGGGAGGAAAGGGTTTATTCAGCTTACACTTCCACATCGCTGTTCATCACCAGAGGAAGTCAGGACTGGAACTCAAGCAGGTCAGGAAGCAGGAGCTGATGCAGAGGCCATGGAGGGATGTCACTTACTGGCTTGCTTCCCCTGCCTTGCTCAACTTGCTTTCTTGTAGAACCCAGGACCCAGCCCAGGGATGGCATCACCCACAATGGGCCAGGCCCTCTCCCTTTGATCACTAGTTGAGAAAATGCCTTATAGCTGGATCTCATGGAGGCATTTCCTCAACTGCGGCTCCTTTCTCTGTGATAACTCCAGTTCATGTCAAGTTGACACAAAACCAGCCAGTACAACTTCCTTTGTTTTTCTTTTTTTTTTGTGTTTGAGTTAGGATCTCTCACTGGCCTGGAGTTCATCAGATAGGCTAGCAGACTGGGCATCAAGTACCAGGCATCCTCCTGTCTCACACTCCCAAGCACTGGGGTCACAGGAGCATTGTTTACATGGTTTGGGCACGGAGCTCAGGTCCCCACATCTGTGAGACAAGCACTTTATATACTCAGCCATCTTCCCAGTCACAGATTAATCTCTTTATTGCAGAAGCATTCAAGACTCATTTTTAACATCAAATAAAACAGGAGGAAAGTGTCCATAATCCTTTTGCCTACAGATGATCAGTGTTGGCAGCTCAGTGCCTCTGCTGTTTCAGTGCCTAAATTTATATTAAAAAAAAAAAAAAGCCCAAGCACTGAACGTAAGGCTTGGAATGCCTTTTAGATACTAGCGATGAAAATTTTCCACATTTGTAGAGTGAACTTCTTTTCAGGTAGATTGATACCATTATAATAAATAAAGACAGAGCATGTTATAAAAGTTATGTAAATATTTGTAAGATATATATGTTTAGGTTGATGTTATTTTAGAAACAGGATCTTATAAAACCAGGCTGGCCTTGAACTAGTTGTGAATGTTCTTGAACCCCTGACCCTCCTGCCTCTGCTTCCCAAGTACTGAGAATGCAGTAGTTCAGTCCCATACCCCTGGCCTACCAATATAGTTTTACCATTTCTTTTTTTCTTGTCTTTTCCTTCCTTCCTTCCTTCCTTCCTTCCTTCCTTCCTTCCTTCCTTTCTTTCTTTTCTTTCTCCTCCTCCTCTTCTTCTTCCTCCTCTTCCCCATCCCCCTCTCGTTCAGTCCTGCACTTGTGGAGACCATGATTTGAGTCCCCAGTTGAAATGACCGTCGGGTCCCTCAGCAATCCTCACAGGGCACTGCCCTGCTTGGAATACCAGGCCTCAACCTTGACTCCCACTTCCTTCCTGACGGAACTTGAGCAACTCACCTAATTCTCTCTAAGTCTTGGTTTTCCGAATCTGCAAAATGGAACTAATAATAACCTTCCTTAGCTATTTCACAACATTGTTGTACGGATCAAATGAGATCAGGATCGTAAAAGTGCTCAGTAAGCTATAAATCAATGCACAACCCTAAGGTGTTATTATTTCCCTTTTATTTGGCATTGTAAAGGATGGGAGATGAACATGCTGTGTGTGTGTGTGTGTGTGTGTGTGTGTGTGTGTGTGTGTGTGTGTGTGTGTGTGGTTGAAGCACTCAGGATCACATCCTAGACTATAAACATGCCAGGTCATAAAGTGCAGCCCTTTCGTAGGCCTCAGATGAAGCCTTACTGCTGCCCCGTGCTCTTCCTGCTCAAAGCCACTGTGACCCGCTTTGTCTGTGAGGGGATCACATTCTCTCTTGTGCAGTACTTCCTTACCACTTCGCTTTTCCCTCCCACTGCTTTCTTAGAAACCTGCTCAGTAACGTGGCTGAAGAGCACAGAGACTGTGGTTGGTAGACAGGGCAGACAGAGCCCAGGGAGCCAGGACGCTTGAGAGGTCCACGTGCTCTGCGAGACCACACTGAATCCAGATGCTAGGAACACAGAGAACCAACTATCCCGTTGGCAGGACAATAACTAGAATGTCGTGGCAAGTCAGACAACCCAGCCTGAGGAGGACAGACGTGTTCTCTCCTCTCTGCAGGATCTAAGCTGCTTTGTTTGCAGCTTTATTTTTCTCCGTAGAAAAATAAATGCATGCATGAAAGTCAGAACAATTCGTACAACTCAGCTGTCTCCTTCCCCTGCACGGTTCCCAGGGGTGGAAATCAGGTTGTCAGGCTTGGTGACAAGTGCCTTTTCCTCAGTGAGCTATCTCAGAGGTCCAAGTTGTTGTTTTAAGAAGATCGAAAGTACACACTTAGGAGGAAAGGTCTTTACGGAAAGGCCTACGGAAGGGGAGGAACACAGCTGAGGACAATGAAGACAATTATAACTAAAGTACATGACATATGCATATGAAAATATAGTAATAACCTCCCTTCCCCTTTACCATAAACATCCAGTAATTTCAACACCTTGGCTGCTAGACAGAGTCATGTAGAGGGACCATTACAAGAGACAGACTGGTTCAAATGCACTTAAGTGAGGCTTGCTGCAGCCTTATGTGTGAGCGTAGGTAAACAGGCTGTAAATTAGGAATCTTCAGTCTCACTTGCCATGGAAGCCAATCCGTGTCATCTCCTCAAGTGAAGATGCTCCTCTGGACTAAACATAAATAGACTGGAGTTTTGGTTCAGCCTCTGCAGTAAACAAACCAGGGACTGAAGGTTATGGGCCCTGGATTTTACTTTCCACTTTTCTACATAAGGAAATTAGAGGAACTTTGGGCCTCCAACAGCCTTTCTCGGCATGGTTTATGGAAGAAAAAAAAACCAACATTTCCTAGCTATGCAACTTTGGACAAATTCTATAACTTATTTGAATATTGCTTTCTTCATCTAGAACATGGGGCAAGTATCATCTCATGAGACTATCTCTGGGGACTCATTGATTAAGGCCATCTAAGAGCGTTTGGAAACTGAGGTGATGTCTCCGTGGGTACAGCATTAACTCTTCAAGTGTGATTTCAAATGCCACATAAAGCTGGGCACAGTAACACCCAGCCGTGATTGCCGCTGAGAGGTGAAGACAGGAGACTCCACAAAAGTTAGCCTGGTGCATAAAACAGTGACTAACAGAGAGGCTGTCTCAAATAAGGCGGGACGCACGGACCAACCTCCACACATGCACAGTAGTACGTGCATGCCTTACACTCGCACACACGTGTAAGAGCAACTTCTCAGTCTGCCTGGGTTAGAATATTTATTTTCAGATCCTCATATAGTGAATTATCTAAGTATCTTCTAATGTTTATGTATTAAATGTTGTCACTATTACATTTCTCTCCCCCCCCCTTAAATCCCAAACTGAGATTTAATTTCTGTCCCCTCAATTCTGCACTCTGGGGACTGTGGAAAGTGCAGCCATGTCAGGAGTAACTGGATCTGCATTTGTCCTCGAGAGCCTGTTGATTAGATACAGAGTTCAGCTCATGCACCTATTGCCTCGGCCACACGCATGCTCCAAACCTCCTCCTGCGGCTCCCTTTTCATAGCAAATTGGTCCCACTTTTGCTCGCTCTGTGACTGCCACACAATTATAGATCAGATGTGCCATCTCACAGAGAAAAGAGGGCCACGTCCCAGTGGGACTACATGGACCCTCCACCCACCATGTCACCTACTGAGTGAGTTCCCCTTTGTGCACAGGATGGAGAAAGACCCAGACGCCTGGAAGCAGAAGCAAACATGTTCTAATAGAAAATGGCTTTGGAATGCAGTTGAGTGAGAAGAACCACACACAGGAGAATCCAGCAGAGCTTCCCTAAGCGGCCAGAAACAAGGAAGTGTCTAGGGAAGGGGCTGAATGCCAGAGCTGGAGACACAGTAGTGTCCTCAGAGGATAATGGATACTTGGCTTCTGGTCATGGTAGCCTGAGAGTCACAAAGACCCTTCTCTTGCCCACTTCTGAGTCACTGTATAAATATATTATTCCCCCTTTGGTAGATACACTTCTCCATCTGAGAGTAAGGGGGCTGCGGTGTCTACTGAAAGGAATTTGAGGACATTCTCTTCCTTGACCTATAAAATCAAGGCTTGGGAACACTGTCAAATTACACTTCAAGTGAAGTCAGAAACCTGAGGCAAATCTGTACCGACAGAGGGAGAATCAATTGGACACACATCAGAGGAGTTCCTTGGGATGGGTGCTGGTGTGTGTGCGGTTGAGCTGATGGGCCTAAGAGTGGAACACATCATACAGCGCTGAAGTTCATGGCGTTCACCATCTCTTCAAGTTTTTCTCTATAGACCTCAGTGCTCCCTGGAAAATGCTGGGGGACATTTTTAACAGTGTCCCCCATAGTACAGCATGGTACTGGGTGGGGGCAGTTGATCCTCAGGATCTTTTCTCTCTCCCTCACAACACAAAACCCTTCGCCCTTCACTGGGAGCTCCTATAAGCATTGCTTGTATACTGGATGGGAATCCAGATTAGAAAACAACACCAAAGAGAAATCCTCTAGGACCAGAATAGCCGGCTCTGCTCTAGAGGTACTGGGTACCACTGAGACTCTCTAGGGTCAGGATGAAGACAAGGCTTCCCTTCCTACTGCTACCTCTGGTCAGTGTCTGCCAGGCTGTGCAGCAAGGCAAGAGGAAGAAATAAAGGCAAAGCAAGATATGTCTCTATTTGCAGATGCCTAGGCAGAAGAAATTCTAAAGAACCTATAAGAATATTGCTCCAGAATTATTTTACAGAGCTTAAAAAATAATAGGTTGTTATTAAATATGTAGACTGCATTCTAGGAGATGGCCTAGTTCAGGTTCCTAGGAACTGGAGTTATGGCATTGTGGATGCTGGTATAGAACTTGGGTCCTCTGTAAGAGCAGCCAGTGCTCTTAACCTCTGAGCCATCTCTCCGACCCCTGCTTTACTTCAGAGTATCATCTGCATTGCATATTCATGGATTCTGCATTAGTTAATCCAACCAACCAAGGACAGAAAATATTTGAAAAGAAAACTGCATTTTTATTGGACACATAGAATTTTTGATATTAAATTCTCTAAGCAAGAGTGTAGACTGTGTTTACATTACATCGTATCATTATGCCATGAGTGTGAACATTGTATCATTATTCCATGAGTGTGAATGATCAACAGATAATTAAAAAAAACTGGGAGTATATTTCAGATTACATGCAAATATCATGCTATTTTGCATACTTCCAATCTGACATCTTCTAGGAGTCCTGAAGCAAACCCCTTATAGAGGATACTGAAGGACAATTATGTTCAATTTGACTTCACATTTTAATCGTAGATACTATTTATAATAGTAGACCATAAAAGTAGTTGAATATTAATCTGTCAAAATACATTCGTGGCCTCAGGACGTAGCATGCTGGTAGAATGTTTATCTAGTGTGCAAGGGACTCTGGTTCAGTCAGTCCTCGACACCACATGAAACCAGGCTTGGTAGACCTGTAATCCCAGAGCTCAAAAGGAGAAAGCATCAGGATTAGAAGTTCAAGATAATGCTCAGTATACAAGAAAGTTCAAACTCATCCTATGCTACAGGAGACAACCTCAGAATAGTTGTGTGTGTGTGTGTGTGTTTGTGTGTTTAGCTATTTAAAGAAATCAGTGAAGACTGCATAAATGAAGTGATCTACTGCATTCAAGAGCTATAAAACTCAGTATTATTTAGACAACAGTTCTTACCAATGTGATCCACAGAGTCAAAACCAAAATCTCAACAGTTTTTTGTAAACATAAAGGCTGATGTCAGTACAAACATACTCCCTCAGATGTGCACATGTGTAAAGGCAAATGATGTATTTTAGTCAAAACAAGTGAGAGATATAAACAAGGCTAGAAGACTGTCATATCCATTTTCATCAGACGGAGCCCAGGACCCCAGTGTAAGAGCTTGGAGAAGGATTGAAGGAGTTGAATAGATTTGCAACCCCATAGTAAGAAAAATATCAACTAACTGGACCCCCCAGAGATCCCAGGGACTAAACCACCAACCAGAGAATATACATGGAGGGACCCAGGGCTCCAGCTGCATATGAAGCTTTGCTTTATCTGGTATCAATGGGAAGGAGGCCCTTGGTCCTGTGAAGGCTTGATGCCCCAGTGTAGGGGATGCTAGAGTGGTGAGGTGGGAGAGGGTGGGTGGGGGAGCATCTTCATAGAGGCAGGGGGAGGGAGGAGGAGCGAAGGGATGGGGGTTTACAGAGGGGAAAATGAGAAGGGGAATAACATTTGAAATGTAAACAAATAAATGATTAATAAAAATATTATAAAGCTAATATAATTAAGACAATGCAGAATTGAAAAGTGCTAGATCCATAGATCAGTGAAACAAATAGAAGACCGGAAGCAGAAGGAAGGGAGGGAGGGGGTAAGAAGGAAGGGAGGGAGGAAGGAACAAGTAGTCTTTATCTAGGACACTGGATTACAAAAAGAATTCGTAAGAAAACAACCAATCAGAAAATGAACAAAAGACAATGCATGTGTCAAGAGACAAATGGCAGACAAGAGAAGATGTTTGATGTAATTTGTCCTTAAATGAAGGCAAATGAAAGCAATAAGATGATGTCACCATTCATTCAGCACAATAACCAAATCCCATCAGACCGCAGAGCAAAACAGGGCCAGACAACAACAGACTCACTGGTTCTCTAGAAGGCATGCAACGTGGCAGTTGCTTTGGAAGTCACTCTCATGGAAACTTTCTGAACCAAACAATTGTTTGGGGGCTGGAAAATAGTTCAGAGGTTAAGGGCATATGGCTGCTCTTCAGAGGACTTGAATTCACTTCCCAGCACCAACCAGGTGGCTCACAACAGCCCCTAAATCCAACATCAGGACATTTGATGCCCTCTTCTGGCTTCCAGGGGCACTGCATCCAAGTGTACTTCTCCAAACACATGCACATATTTTAAGAATAATAAAATAAAACCATATAGATATTGAGATAGAAATAGAGACAGATACAGGTATAGATTATATAGATTGATATAGATAATATAAATTAAATATAGGTATATCATAGATGATAGATATAAATATGGACAGAAATACAGATACATTAACCCTTCATCTTAAAGTCTAGAGCAGCTTTATTGCTAAACGTTGTAACATGGAAGTAACCAGCAGTCGGTGAATGGACCAGCAGGCTATTGTATATTCAGCAACAGAATGCTATTCAGGATTAGAAGAAAACTGGTGTGACGTCACATTCTGACACGAGTCAGTCACAGATGCATTGCACTAGTGAAAAAAGCTGGGTCGAAAGGCTCAACGTTGCACATATTCCCTGAGAAAAGTACATATTGCCAGCAGGAAACAGGTCAGTGGCTTCCCACAGTTCAGGGATAAGAGGTATTTAATTGTGGGAAAACCTGGAGATTTCTTTTTTTAAGATGATAGAACCAATCTTCGAGGTTCTGTGAGGATAGATACATGGTTTTACACATTTGTCAAACTCAGAGAATTTCAATGCACGAAGAGTGAATTTTAATGCATGCAAATCAGTTTTTTTTAATCAGCGAAGAGTTTAAGAGACCAACGAAGGAGTGTGCCCAGAGGGACCCATGGCTCCAGTTCCATATGTAGCAGAGGATGGCCTTGCCTGACAGCAGTGGGAGGGGAGGTCCTTGGTCATGGGGAGGTTTGATGCCCCAGCATAGAGGGATGCTGGAGTGGTGGGGAGGGAGCGAGTGGGTGGGGGAGCACTCTCATAGACGCAAAGGGGAGGGGGAGAGGGTGGATGGAATGGGGGGTGTAACCTGGAAGAGGGAATTTGAAATGTAAATGAATAAAATGATTAATTTAAAAAGAGAGAGAGAAAGAGACAAGATAGAATGTAGACTCTGCCAAAGGAATAGAATTATGTCACAAGTGGTGATATGACCTCACTGAAGGCTATGAAAGGAAAGAAAAGCCACCCTAAACAACTTTGAAAAATGGTGTTGTAACTGAAAACTCGGACAAGAACAGGAGGGGCAGAACTGAGCAGATTCTAGTTGCTAGAGTTGTTTTGCACGAGGTTGGGCTTAACAGTTTTGAAGCTGATATAAGTTCACTGGCATCGGCAAATAAATAAATACACAGAAGAAGATGGAAGTTGGCTTTTTTTTTCTTCCTGGTTAAAAATGTAAGAAAACTAAAAGACTGGAGCTGAAATGATCTCTATCCCAATGACCAGATGGGAGATGAACAGGTATTTACCTTCATACAAACGCACAGGAGAGGAATTCTGACCTTTGTAAAACAGAGACTCAAAAGCATTGCTCATAAATCACTCATAACATAAACAAGGGAAAGAAATCGGAAACAAGAGAGGAGCCAAATCACAAAGAAAACTTTCTATCATACGTTCATTAGTTTTATTTATTTATTTATTTTGGTGTGTGTGACAGACACGTGTTTATGTGTGCTTGTAGAGAGGTCAGAGGTCACCGTCAGGCATCTTCCTCAGTCACTAGCCACCTCATGTTTTTGTTGTGTTTTGTTTTTTAAGACAAGGTGTCTCACTGAACTCACTGTCTTAGTCACTGTCGTGTGACTGTAAAGAGACAGCATGATGAAGGTGACTCTTAGAAAACATTTCATTGGGGACTTGTTTACAGGTCAAAGGTTGAGGCCATTATCATCATGGTGGGCAGCATGGGAGCGTGCAGGAAGGGGCTGGAGAAGGAGCCGAGAGCTACATTCTGATCCATAGGCAGACAGGTGGGGGGGAGGGGGAGGGGAGGGAAGGAGGGGGGGAAGGGGAGGTGTGGGGAAGGAAAGGGGGAAGGGGAGGTGTGGGGAAGGGAAGGGGAAAGGGGATGAGGAGGGGAAAGGGGAGGTGTGGGGGATCTGGCATGGGCAATATGGCCACACCTCCTCATCCTTCTAATCCTTTCAAACTGTGACTAAGCATACAAATACATGAGCCTATCAGAGCCATTTTTACTCAAACCACCACATAGAACCCTCATGATTCTATGCCCCAGTTGAATGTCTCATGGGTTCTGAGGACCTGAACTCAGATCCACATGCTTGTGTAGCAGGGTTTTGTTGTTGTTGTTGTTGCTGTTGTTTCTAACTAAACCATCTCTAAAGACCCCAAACAAATATTTGTCCTAGCTTATGGAGTCATATATATCCCTTGAAGTGGCAGAACTCCATAAACTTCAAATTGGCTGTGCTTGGTGACTTGTTTCCAAATGGAAAGACCATAAAAAGGTTTACAGCAAAGAGAGCCAGCAAACAGGACCTCCCCAGGAGATCGAACCTAACATCTTCAGTGATAAGCGGAGATGGTGGCACACATGAGAAAACTAGAATTTCCCCTCCACTGTCTTCCTCCTAAACATTGCTAGTCCCACCTAACCATTGTGAGGGGCAGTGAACAAAACATTAGACAAATGAAAAGTTGCCTCATAAAATATCTGAGTTATTTTTTTAAATATCAAGTCTATGGGAAGGAAAGATCTATATGAGAAACTATGATATACATGAAGAGCATTAGGGGGCTTGAGAGATGGCTCAGCGGTTAAGAGCACTGATTGCTCTTCCAGAGGTCCTGAGTTCAATTCCCAGCAACCACATGGTGGCTCACAACCATCTGTAATGGGGTCTGATGCCCTCTTCTGGTGTGTCTGAAGACAGCGACAGTGTACTTACATAAATAAAATATATAAATGTCATTTTAAAAAGAAGAAAACGGCCATTGGGACATGCTGAGCTAGCATAATTCTATGTTTTGAGTGGAATCTTTGGGCGAGCACCAGCGCTTGGGGGAAATTACTGGGTTGTTAATAATAATATAACAGCATTGGTTCTTCTGTTGTAACAACTAACGCAGCTTGCTGAAGAACAGGAGAACGTGGCACTGTTCACAGAGAGGCCACAGCTAGTGTATACATGTGTACTAGAGAACAAACTAATTTGCATGTAGGTATACTCAGAGATGTGACTATAAGTAACTTTTATTTCTCTTTTCTGCTTTGTTTCATTGTCCAAGTGCTGTGCTTGACAACAAACAGACATCTCTTAAGTAATTAAAAAAATAAAAATAAAAAAAAAAAACCACCATCAACTAAATACATAGGAGACACTGCCACAAAGGGAGGAAGGTACCATTCCCTCCAGTTCCCCACTCCTAGCCTGACTCAAGGGGCAGTCATCTCTGGGAGTGGGGTGGAGATGCTGACCTGGGGTTGTCGTGTCTGAGTCACAGTCTGAGAGTGGTTCTGTCTTTCAGTTTTCTAGGTTAAGAGCAGGCAAGAACACACACATAGCGACCCTGCTCAGTCATCCGTTTGTTTTTATTTAGGCCATGTGGTGTTTCAAATCAAACCATTTGAAGAGGAATTCCTTTAGGTTGGGTCAATCTCTCTGTGCTGACTCCGCGAAGTTTCAGCTCACCCTTCAAGTCCCACAGAGGGCTGACTAGATGTATTGGTTTGAGAAGCATTTGCTTTTCATGAGGATTTGGGGAGATCAAGGTTCCAAAGCAAAATAATCAAACGGATTTCCAAAGAGAGTGCACAGAAGCAGACAGGTGGCTTTCCTGGCTCTGGGTGGGGTCACACGCGTGGGGAGAAATGGAGAATTATAACACTGGAAGGCGGGAAGGGATTGCTTCCAGGAAAACAGTGCCATCACTTTTCTGCTTAAAGAGTCAAAGTGTCCGATGTTTCTTAACCTCAAAGGCAGTCTCCTGGCCTCTGCTGTGGCTTTTAATTTGCTTCTTATTAATTAATAAAAATGAGGACTTCCCCTGTCTTCAGCAAGCACACCTTCTGAAAATGAGCAGAACACACCTCAAAACTTCTTGTCTCCCCTGCACCTGACTCTGAGCACCTTGAGGACCGGTCGTGTGTGGTGTCTAGCTGAAACATTCCGGGGGCCCTGCCGTGTATTGCTTCATACAATGCTCAGCAGAACGCCTGTTGTCTGTCCAGAGAAGATGTTAATGAAGTGCTACAGAATTGATATTTGGGGAAATGGGACCGTTTGGTGTCATTCGAATCCATAGGGGTGGGGGAGTACTTTGTCTCCTACAACTGAGATCTTCCATCTAAGACTTTGAACTTTGAAGATTTTTTTTTTTCTTTAACTCACTGGTGGGAATTTTCCTTAGACCATGTGACTACATCACAGTTGAAACTTCAAGTCTGTATTACATATTTTGTAAACCACTATATTCACTGGTGTATACAACAGCACTTTGTATGTAGTCTGTCTCCAGGTCATAGGTATAGTATTTCTCAAGATGTTCAGAGATGGAATTAAGCCCCAAGTGCTGTAAAGTGTCCATTGTGAACAGTGAATATTAATTCCTCTTCTCTGTCTTCTTGGGTGTCAGCTACCAACCATCCCTGGGAAATGGAGAACATGGTCAGCTAAGTAATTTTGTGCTTGGAGAATCCAGTGAGAACCCCAAATAAGCAAAGCTGAATTTAAAGGGGGATGTTAGGAAACATTTCCCGGAGGATGATGGGAAGTCATGATTCTGTTAGTCCTGGACCAGACTTACTTTTCCTACCATCACGTTCTTCCACCGTCCTTCACTCTAGAAAGCAGAAAAGCTCCCTACCCAGTGGCATGATGCCAGGGGAAAGATGGCGGTGCTCCTTAAATCACAACAAGGGCTCTCATCACTGGAAATGAAGCAAGCAAACAGACAAGGGCCTTTGAAACCCTGTTGCATTTGGAAACTTTCACAAGGAATGAGGCTGGCCTTCAAGGAGTAAGTGTCAAGGAAAATAAGGCTTTTTTGTTTCTCTCTCAAGAGGGATGGTGAGCGCCCTGAATAGACATGAAAGTGAACCAGGCCTTGACAACTGGTGCCTCTGATAGGTCTTTTCTTGACCCCTGTTCCTCAGAAAGAGAACAAGTCACTAACAGGAACATCTCAAGGTTTCACTGGTGAAATGTCTCTCAAGACAAACCATTTATAGTGACAAGAAGTGGGGGGGAGGGGAAGTCCTCCAAAATGGGGCTGGCAGTCTGCCCTCCAAATCACTTCACAGGATGTCAAAGGTTATCTGTGGGGAGCTAGGAGAGGAAGTGTATTTGAAAACATCTTTGGAACATGTATACAACATCTTAAGGTGTTTGATCCTTTTATGAGCTGTTGACAGCCTTTTACTATTGAAGTCCATGTGAGAATTGCCAGCCAGCAAACCAGGAAATGGTGCTTGAACCCCTAAGAGAGCCTCTCAGAGCTGGCTAAGTCACAAAATATGAGATGACCAGGACAAGGAATGGCCCAGGATGCCATGAGAAGCCGGGCATCTGTGTCAACAGCTCCAGCAAACTTTGTGCTGCCCATTCAAATACTTCCCTTGGCGAACAATGTCCTTTCACTCCCAATACCCTCTTCAGTCAAGGGTGGATGTAAACTGAATTCCCTGAGCACTTGGAATAGCTGGGGGTTATTAATAATCATTATAACATGCTAAATCAGTAATGTACATTTTCTGTCCACTGAAGTCACTTGAGTTTCTTTTTAATATGACTCCACTAACTCTTTGAGAATTTCACATATGTAATGAATTTTGGTTATATTCACCCACTTCATGTCACACACACACACACACACACACACACACACACACACAAAACTAATTAATGCTGTTTGTACATGCATGGGTCAGGCTATCAGGGGCCATATCTCTGAAGAAAACTCTTTCTGCTAGCCCACCCATCAACCACACATCTTCAACAAGAGGCTGGGGCTCCCGAGCGTCCTCCCTCCATGGTGGAATGCTGACGGACTTGATGCTGTGCAGCCTAGCCAGGCAACAGCCGCTGCAGTGTGCACAGATGCCTTGTCCCGTCCAGATGGGACCACTGGGAAGCAACCCTCCCCCAGCTCAGGCTCCTGGCCTTTTTATCCCAATTCTTTGAGGCTCCTTATTTGAGCATCTTAATGGCCATGGCTGTTGCTTAATTGTGCTTCACCCTTGATCGGAGCATTTCTAGTGTTTTTCTACCCTGGGTATCTTTCTCTGGTTTTTGCTCTGTCTGTTCGCACTTCATTTGTTCCAAGTGTCTTCATGGGGCATACCATTTGCCAGAACCTTGCCTACCTCTTCCTATGCTGAGAACTCCTGTTGTTTTTCCTTCGTGGGACTTTGTTGCTTCTTAAAATTAACAAACTATGACATGGAAGCCCTGCCTTTAAAAACGAGCATGTCAGATGTGTGGTTGATGCTGACCTTACTACATAGAGTGGACACTCACACTTCAATAATAATGGAAAATTAGCCTTATGGTTGGGAGGAAAATAATTTCCCCACCTTTCTCTTCTGTCCCTTCTGACCTTCATCCTGGTTCTTTCGTATCTCATTGCTACCTATGTTCAGCCGGCTCGCCTTTCTGACACAGGGTTTCCCATAGCTTCCCTCCTTAGCCCCTCAACATCCGTCTCTGTGCCCTAGAAACTCAGTCTGCACGTGTCTCACGGACGCTGATCCTATTAAACATCTTTTTCCCATTAGAGTCTCCTTCCTGCCTCTCTCTCTCTCTCTCTCTCTCTCTCTCTCTCACTCAGTGCCCATTCACCAACCCAACCTGGTCGCAGCAGGACGAGTCCACAGAGGATCCTACAAGAATCAACAGTTTAAAAACCATCTTGTAAATGTCATAGTGATGATACAGACAAACAAACCCACAGTAAATAATTGACTTTCGGGGCTGGAGAAATGGCTCAGTGGTTAAGAGCACTGTCTGCTCTACAAGAGGTCTTGAGTTCAATTCCCAGCAACCATGTGGTAGCTCACAACCATCTGTAATGGGATCTGATGCTCTTCTCGTGTCTCTCACCAGTACAATGTCCCCATATAAATAAAATAAATAATAAATCTAAGAAAAATAGTTGACTTTCTTTGAGGCTTTCTTCCCATCAGGCATTTGTTGTTTGGAGAAGGAGCCATGAATCTTGAGTCTTCATGTGCCCATTGCAGTCACCTGACCACACTCAACAAGCTCAGGACTTTTCAAAGGCCCAATTTCCTTTCAAAACAATTCTCTGGGAGTGGGGAAGGGGGTGCAATCATTTCTTCTGCTTCATTCAAAAAGCCTCAAATTATGTTTGTTGTTTTTGTCTTTAAAAAAAAAACAAGTTTGACTCATTTTCATACAAAATTGCTTGATCATTTCTTTTAAGTTGCTGCGGAGTCTCTGTGCTTTGAAGTGAGGTTGGGGCTTTTTTCCCCCTTTAGGGTATGACAAACTATTACATTGTGTTGAGAATGAGGGAGAAACTGGATCCGAGAGGCTGAACAAATGCAGCTCAGGGACAGGATTTCCACACCACAGTCCTTCAGCTCCTCCTCTGCTCAGGCTTTGTCTGCTGGCTCTGCTGTGGTCTGAACTGAGGCGAAAGAAGGAAGGAGAGAGAGGAAGAGAGGGACAGAGAAAGAGGGGGTGGGGAGAGGGAGAGAGGGGGGCAGGCAACTGACCTGACCCAGACGTGAATGTGTATTTTAAAAGTGATTTAGGTGTTCCTGTGGGCATGCATGTGTGGCGGCTGCCCATGTGTATGTATGCATGTGTGGTTAAAAGGCAGTAGAGCTTACTGTTTTTGTGAAAACTCCCAAAAAAGGAGAGACAGAAGGAAAATACCAGTCAAAAAGGTTTCCTTACGAAAGCACAGTTTCTCTGAGGCACAAATGATAGCTTTAGCAGAGTTTCAATTTAGCTTGTGTGTGTGTGTGTGTGTGTGTGTGTGTGTGTGTGTGAGTATGTGTGTAGTGTGTGTATGTGTGTATGTGTGCGCATGTGTGTATATGTGTATGTGTGTGTGTAGTGTGTGTATGTGTGTATGTGTGTGCATGTGTGTATATGTGTATGTGTGTGTGTATGTGTGTGTGTATGTGTGTGTATGTGTGTGTATGTGTGTGTATGTGTGTGTATGTGTGTGTGTATGTGTGTGTGTATGTGTGTATATGTGTGTGTGTATATGTGTATGTGTGTGTATGTGTATGTGTGTGTATGTGTGTGTATGTGTATGTGTGTGTATGTGTGTGTGTATGTGTGTGTATGTGTGTGTATGTGTGTGTGTATGTGTATGTGTGTGTATGTGTGTGTGTGTGTGTGTGTGTGTATTGTAATTACTTATGTCGTGATACCCCCAAAGCAGGAATTCGGGACCCAACAAGTCAGAGCTTGGGGCTCGTATTAACTACCAACCCTGAACAAATAATCTTCTCTCTCTGATTTTCTGTTATTCCTCAGAAAAGAAACAATCAAACATACTTTCACTGTAACTGTGAGCTTTAAATAAGATTTTGTGTATATCAGAGTGCTGGGCCCTCTTGGAGTGTTCCTGAGCTTATATGGGAATGAAAATAATTCCTACCCTTGCCCCCTTCCTATAGAAAACCCATCAAGCCTAACCTGGCTGGTCTCAGCCCAAGTGTGCAGTGGCGCCCCCTGTTGGCAAGGCAGTGATGCAGAGGTAGAGAGCTTTGCGACTCCCAGCAAGGTTCACTGCTAAATATGACAACAAAGCACTCGGTGGTTTTTTTTCTTTTCTTTTTCCTTTTCAGTGTCATCTGGCCACTGTGATCTACTTGGGTGATCGGACCAACCAATGTGTAGATTTCCTCTGGCCTGTGAACTTCTTGGGGTTGGTACCATGTGTGTTCTATTGAATGCTTTAAATGCAAAACAGCTCAGTTCTCAGACCTGGAAGACAGGAAACATTTTTGTTGAGTGGTGGATTGATGAATCCAGTCACAACCTAAGGAGATGGTAGGACTGAATCTTTTAGAGAGATTTTTTTCCCCCTATGAAGCAAAGGACAATTCTCTGAAAAATTCACTTTAGCATACTTTAATAGAACCACTCAAACGTTCTATTAATGGCGTTTCTGTCTCCAGTGTGACTGTTGCAATTTTTCCACCTACCGTTGTTAGGTGGATTTGAGCTTCTTTAGTTGAAAAGAGAGCTGCACCGAAATGTCCCCAGGTTTATAAAAAAAGATATTTACTAAATCTAACCATCACTGCTTTTATTTTTTGACTCCTGTGTGCTGGGGACAAGAACATTAAGTGTATAGTACAAGAGACTTTGGGTGAAAAACCAAAAAAGAAGCTTATCACCACGAAAGAACGTTTATCAAGATACATAACACCAAGGGCTCAGGACTGGGACACACTGGTGACTGGCACTGTTGGCTAACTGGAATTTTCTTTTTCTCTGCATAAGGAGAACCATGCCAGAGGGCACTGGCGAGGACTTGAGACATTCTGAATGCTCCCTTCTGCGCTACCAGCCAGGATGGGTGTAACTGAGTCAAAGGTCGGAAGAAGCAGAGGAAGGGGAAGGAAGCAGGGTGTGTTGGCCACATGACGAAAGAGATAGGGCATACGGTTCTTAAGCAGGAAAGGACATGCAGGCTGAACAAAAATGTAGACACTGGTGGTATTTAGAGCATTCAGGGGCTTGGGGATGCTGGGAATAGAGAACTCTGTGTGTGTAATGAAAAACAAAAAACAAAATCGGGTGGCTTTGATGTGGAGCAGACTTTCTGCTGTAGTGGGGCTGCCATCTCCTATGGATGCCAAAGATGATGAAAGGGACAGGAGAGGGGTGGCCTGTATGGAGAGGGGTCCTGAGGGTTTTCAAGTTGAAGAAACCATTAAGAGTCTCTAGAGTTGTAAGAAGAACCTGTAGCCACCAGTGCTGTGAGTTGCCTCAGTCACTGGGGTAGCTCTACGCCGGTGACCAGTAGTCTTTATGGGACAAAGCTGAGGAGAGCACAGTACCGATGAGCCGCAGCATGACTGTGGGGTGGGCTTCTTGCCCATGGGCTTTGCCTCCATCTGGGTCTCCCAGTGTATTCTCATAGCCTGTGTAGAAGAACACAGAGTCACAGCCGCCCTGCCCTGGGATGAGGGAGGAAGCAGACAGCACCCTGGTCATGGGAACATCCTTTCTGGTCATTATTTCATATCTACCCAAGCAGAATATGCTAAAGCCATGTGACTGAGGAAAAAGATACAACAGGATTCTGAGCACTTTGGTTTATTGTAGATCATTTATAACATTATCACATTGTAACATTGTGACTAGACAGAGCAATAGACCTTCCTTCATCTCCTTTTCCTTGCTTGGATGGTGTGATAGGTGTTAACCATAGAAAGGCTTCCATTTCGAGCCCACACACCCTTGTTTTATAGAAAGGCTTCGAGCCAAGCTCTAGTTTTGCCTCGCTGTAAAAAACTTGGGTACATTTTCTTTCTACTCCTTGCCTCAGTTTCCCAATCTGTAAAACTAAACTAGTCATGTTAGCTGTGCAGTGTTTTGAGAACTGACAGATGACAGGCTATTATCAAACCCCACAGGCAATTATAATAACTTAATTCAGTGTCTCCTCTGAGGCTGGAATCAAATCTCCGGTGGTGGGTTTTACTACAGTAAGCACCGTTATGTTTTTTGGTCTGGGTTAATCTTGCCTCAGTTTGGCCTACCTGTTCTTATACATTCTGGTCATTTTGAATTGCTGTGTTTGTACTTTCTACTTCTCTTTTAACCCTCATTTGTAGAGACTGTCATCTTCAGGTCAATGGCTCTAGTGGGACTTGCCACTCCACAGACCAGACTTCTAGACCTACTTCGGTTGCTGTCCATGTGACCCCTGAGCATGTCATTGCCTTGAATCTTTGTGCCTTTGCCTTCCCAAGACAAAATTAGAGCGGATCATTTCAATGGTATCTCCTAGCCCCAAAATATGATTTCAGGGAAAGATTCAAATGCCTGAGGCACTGGGGAAATGGTGGATGAGGCCCCCACCAGTTAAAGCTGATTTTCCTGTGTGCTGAGGTCACAAGGCACATATCCCTACCCCGAGTTTCTGCAGTGCCAGGACTGGAACCCAGGCTTGGAGCATTCTAGGCAAGCAGTCTACTACCTTACAATCCTTAGTCTCTCTAAAATGATTTTATTATAACCACAAAATTTGGTGCTTGAAATACCTTCTAACTTATTCCTTTGTGGCACCATGAAAACATTAATTCTTCCAATATTATTAGTGTCATGTGTTGAGGATGACATGTCTGTGTGTCACATCCCAACACAATCCAAGATGTGGCTTTCACTATAGAGCTGATGGGAGAGAGAAAGAAAACAGCTATGTAGGGATGGACATGCACCACTCAGCAGTCTGGACTTGGGTACAGAGGGGTTTAATGTAAACAAGTCATACTGAATGGGAAACAACCCTGTTTACCTTTGAACATGTGTGGTGAAGACAGAGCTAACTGTTTTCCTTCCTGGGGGCTGTTCCCACTAGCTGAGCAGTTGGGCTGTGCTTTTAGCCACTCTCTGTTTTGGGAGATGCTTTATTAGGTCCTGTCAGTCACAAACCCACATGCTTAGTAGTTTTCTACCATTGTTCTTACCAGTAAAGTAGATGGGCCATCTCTTTCTATCCTATATTTTAGTGATTGATTAGACTTTGGTTTTTTTGTTTGTTTGTTTTGTTGAGGTTTTCTTAATTTTTTTTTTAATTTGGGTTTCTTATCTTGCCAATAGATGAAGTATCTCTGCCTATACATTATACTGGCTAGAAAGGTCCCACAAACACTACCACTTACACACACACACACACACACACACACACACACACACACACAAACACACAATCATACATACTTTCTGTAAAGAGGAGCCAGGGCTCTTCCAGGGCATACCTGAAAATCTGAATGAAGGGCCCAATAATATGTCCAGACTGAGCAGAAAATCTCTACGGTGTCACCGCAGAGCTTTGAAAGTTCTCCCCTCTCCCTTCTTCCTATTCTTGCTCTCCTTACCTACACAAAGAGAAGACTCTCCTACAGCCAGCAGCAGATCCTAGGGTCAACTCCTACACACCAGCGAACATTGCCAACCTTTGTCATTTCACTCTAGATGCAGTGACATGTTTGATGCTTACTTCTGGCTTGGTTTCCTCTTCTGGAAAATCAACACACTGAAGAAGGTCTCAGATGTTCTTAAAGAGAAACAGAATTCTTTAGTTCCTGATTAAAAGTGTGGATCTTTGAGAACTTGGTGGTCAAAAGCTGGAATCATAGTGCTTTTACAGCATTGGTTTAAGTGTCAGGAAAAGAGGGTCTGAAGTTACAATGACTTATTAAGTTGCTGGAATCATGAAGTCTATACCCATCAAACCAAATTGGAAGAGTGAACCACAGAAGCTGGGGAAAGGTAGGGAATTGTATTAGTTAGGATTCATGGTTGTAAAAGTAAATGGAATGGAAAAGGGTTTATCAAAGAGTTCTTCTAGACCTAGTAACCAAATTCCAGAAAGGTATCCATGGTATCCTGAAATAAACTTCAAGAAGATCCAGGGTCTTTAATGACATCCTCCGAGCATCTATGTTTCCTTCCTCCTTCATCTCGGTCTCAGTCTCAAGCCCAGCTTCTTGCTAATTTACTCTTTTGCAAGTTGGAGGCCATCTTCATGCCTAGCATCCTAGAGGAGAAGGCTCAATATCTCCCTCACTTTTGGTGTGAAAAATTGCAGGGACGAACTCCGGTTGGATCACTTAGGTCCCAGCCTGGCCACTGGCTCATCCCTGCAGTCAGGTCAAGCATGTGAGTGCTCTCAGAGGAACCCCTGCTTGTGAAGAGTGATTGGTGAGGGAGCAAGGGGTGGCTGGAAGCAAGAGTAGGGGCAGTGGCAGATCATTTTCAAGTTCTCTTAAGGGAACACATTCCAGTTAACTATGGCAAAGTGGGCGGAGACTTTTCAGTTTCCATTGCAGCTTGAGCTGGGTTGCCAGCTAAGTGTTTTATCTAAAATGTACACTCAGTGTATGTGCATCCCTGCCAATTTCAAATGTAAAGAGACACTATGTCTATCAGAGTTTACAAGACAATTATCCAGGTTTACCTCATCCATGGGGAGACGGCTACTGTCTGGAAGCCGGAATGTTTTAGCTAATAAAACTCTTAGATTCTTGACCTTTTGAAATACAGAATGGAATTAAAAAAGATACAGATGGTGTTTTTATCATATATAAGCACACTGTAGCTGTCTTCAGACACACCAGAAAAGGACGTCAGATCTCATTACAGATGGTTGGGAGCCACCATGTGGTTGCTGGGATTTGAACTTAGGACCTCTGGAAGAGCAGTCAGTGCTCTTAACCACTGAGCCATTTCTCCAGCCCCAGAATGAAAATGTTGAGAGATCATGTAAAATATGTCAGCTAATGTATTTAAATTTAAATTATGTAACAAAGTTTGTATTCACACTGACATTACTTCAGTAGCTTCAGACTTATTTTTTAGTTATCCTTTTTTAAAAAAAATATTTATATATTTTATGCATAAGACTACACTATAGCTTAATTCAGACACACCAGAAGAGGGCATCTGATTCTATAACAGATGGTTTTAAGCCACCGTGTCGTTGCTGCGAATTGAACTCAGGACCTCTTAACCACTGAGCCATCTCTCCAGCTACCTTAATTATCCTTTATGTGATAGAACTGAAAATCAAATATCCTTAATAGATAATTAAGATCATAACATGTATCCTCCATGCAGCTTTTTTTTTTTTTCTTGGTAAGATGATTCTTGTCTTTTCAACTGGGTTTTGTTAGATTTATCTATAGTTGACCATCTTTCTTCACAGACTCCACATTCACGGAGTCAACCAACCCAGATCAAAAAGAAAAAAGAAAGAAAGCTTAAGTTGCATCTGTTCTGAGCATGTACACACAGCCTCCTTCCTCGTGTTGCTAATACTTAAACAACGCATAGGACAACCGGTTACATGGAGTTCCATTGTATTAGGTATTGTAAATAATCCGGTGATGATTTAAAGTGTAGGGACCATGTGCATGGGTTATGCTCACACACTACATTTAAAGGATGTAAGCATCCAGTCAGAGACTTTGGTAACTGCAGGGGGTCCTGGAATCAATCCCCCATGGAAACTGAGGGACAACTGTGTTTGATTTTGTCAAATAATTTAAAATGCTGAGTACTTATGGTTTGGGAATTCTTGATGTCTTGCATTTCACATAAAAAATTCAGTTTTTTTTTTTTTACTAAAATATGTTTAACCACACAGAGCTGCATTTAACCTCTGGGTCTGCCAGAGAGTATCTCTGTGATCTTAGGCAGCAGAATTACCCAATTCCTCCCTATACTGGAAGCTCTAGTAAGATTAATGCGTATTATCCATGAAAACTTGATTTTCACCTAATAAGTCTCAGGGGTATTGGCTTTCCTACACTTTCTCCTGATCAGCAGAAAAGGCCTTTAGTTGAACAAAATTTTAATATCAGGGGATCATTCCTTTTTTAAAAAAATATTTCGATTTTATGTGCATTGGTGTTTTGCCTACATGTGTATCTTTATGAGGTCAAGGCCTCCAGAACAGGAGTTACAGACAGTTGTGAGCCACTATGTGGGTTCTGAGAACTGAACCTGGGTCCTCTGGAAGAGCAACCAGTGCTTTTAACCACTGAGACATCTCTCCAAGTCCAAAATTATTCTTTTAAAATCAAAATCTAACTGGTGCTTGAATCCACCATTGTCTTTTGTGTGAAGAGAAAAGTCCAGTCTTTGGATATAATTGATAGTCTTTAATAGCATCCTTAACTGTCTATAAAGTCATCATATAACAGTGAGGTCATATGCAATATCCAATAACACTTTGAACAGGTAATAACATGGGCAGGTGTAAGTGCCACTGTGATCATTGTTGATGATGATAATGTTGCTTATGAGGAAAACCAATCAAGTAGGAATAAAATAAACTAGGCTTCAAGTTGTAAACTATCCCAATTCAGTAGGCAGAGGTGGGGTGGGGGTGGGGGTAGAAAAGATGGAAACTGAGTGAAAACCGGCCTAAATCACCATCCTATGTATAATGAAGGGCAGTGTGTCATCATCCCTCACTGTGTCCCATCTTCAGGGTCATGAAAGGCTGAGTTTCCAATGCAGCCTGCAGATGTGTGTGTCTTCCCTTATGTAACCACTAACAGCTGTTTTCTGAGTGGATGCCTCAGCATATAATCCCATGAGATGGACTCACTGTCTTCCAGCCTGGACCTTTCCCCTGTGGTCCAGAGTTTGGGAAGGACTTGGGACGGAGCCTGGGTTAGTAAGATACAGTGTGGTTTCCTTTATCAGAACGGGAATCAGAATGGGAAGGCTGTGTATCATAGTCATGGGGGTTTTGACCAGGAAACAGAGTAGGGAAGAAGCACTGAGTGTGCCTTGGGGGATCCCTTTCAGTTCTTCCTTGGTCTTCTACATCACGTGGCTTTGAGCATCCTTCCAAAGTATCCAGAGAACTTGGGTCTCATGAGAACCCGCCTGTCCTCAGTTTTCAATGCTACTTTCCAAAGCGGCTACCATACTTGTGGATAATGTTTCGGTAGAGCCTTCAGAGCTGCGCTCCAGACCATCTATGCCATGTGGATAATAACACTTCTGTCTGTACGACTCATACCTTGCACATCTCAGTCTGCAGCGTGGGTCTGGTTGAGCTTCCGAGCAACCAACCTCTGCAGCCACCTACTCTGTATTGCTTTTCTTGTGCCACAAAACCCAGGAAGTTCCCCACTTCTCAGTTCCCCACCCCACCCCAGTTACAGATGCTGCACCTTATCCTTCCTGCAGGGCTGTGCATTGACCACAATTGTGGCTGAAGAGGACAGGGTGAGCTGAGGACAATGCCCTCCTTGGCTTTAGTGCCCCATTTACAAGCTTTATTTTGTGGGAACGGTGTAGCTTGGGGTGTTGGGAAAGGGATGGTAATGAGTACCTCAGAGTCTTGTACTGAGCCTGGGAGCCTCCACGCTCTGGCCAGATGCCAGCCCTGCCAGGTAATGGCTAGATACAAACAGCAATTCCAAGAGATTGAGTAAAGAACATTGCATTATGAGAAGGAACTGGCAGGGGTCCTAGAAAAGAATCAAACCAACTTAACACAGTTTGTCACCAAGTACAACAACATATATCACTATTGAGCAGGTACATTTTCATAAAATTCTGCTGGGAGGTAAGTCACGTCAGTGAGATTACTCATTTCGAGGCACTATTTTACATTATTGCTCAAACTTGACAAATCTCTCCTTTGGTTATAGAAAAGTAAAGATTGTGAGAGCAGCGCCGTATCTGATGCTCACTGCTCTGAAGACACCGTGTGTCTTCCCGGGACACAATGCCTATGAGGGTACACTCTGTGATACTCTCCTTCTCGGTGCCCTTGGTGTCTCCCATGGGTGTCTCCATTGTGTCCCCAATTCTGAGAGTTGTAAAATATAATATCTAATAATATCATCATTTATTATTCTTAGGCAACTTGTAGTGGAACTGACCTACAAGATGGATATGGTTCATAGCCCTAGGAGAAATCTTTAGTACAAACTGCCACTGCCTGTGTGCGTGCTTGTTAGTTTACATCAGACATGTTAGTCAGGAGAGTCACTAAGGTACAGGGAAATGCTGACATGTGCAGTCTAACCACCAATGGCTGCTATTTCTGGGCTGAGTTAGAAATCGCAGGTGGTTTTTCCTTCCTTTTGTCTGAGGTTGTTGAGTGCTTTGTCTAAGTCAGGTTCTCTATTGAGTTTTCTGTGCTCTCTCTTCTACAATATTGTCACAGTGATCCTGTAAGAGAAGGCTTACCATCACATTCATTTTACCCACAGAGAAATGAAAGCTTAGAGTGTAAATAAAAAGTCCCAAGGACCTGTAAGTGGTCGGGGCAGAATTTGAACTCCTGTGGAAGTCGGACCAGAAACCTCGGTTCTTGGCCTCTATGTTGAACTTCACTTTTTCATAATCAGAAGCACATTCATGCACAAGTGTGCACACAAACACACACACACACACACACACACACACTATTTAGCCTAAGAATAAGCAGTAAACATCCTTAGTGCATACAACAAGCAAGGGAAAGGCCACATGTGAAGTGTGCACCCACAACTCCAGGCTCATGTACCAGGACTACTGTCTAAGCTGGGTCAGGAGAAAAGGGACCAGTTTAGGTCAACGCTCACCAGTTTTAATCAGCTTACAGATGTCATTTCATTATTTGAAATTTAGAAATACTTTAGAAAAAAAGAATTAGGAAATCAGCATTGAAATGATTAGAATAATGAAAGATAAATCTTTTGGAAATGACAATGTAAGTTAGTTTAGTTCAGTTTTTGCTCCCCCACCCCCGCCAGGAAGTCCACAGAAAGATTAAACCATGGTTTTGAAATAAAGAATTATGGTGCTATTCTCCGATCTCAAACCACATCTGGAATATTGCGTTGACTTCTGGGTACCACATTTAGGAGAGACCCTAACCGAGTTGGGTGTGCCTGATACGGTTGAATTTGATGGAGCATACTTAGAAGGGGTGATGTATGGGTCTTAGTGAAGGGCTACTCCAGGAAAGGGGAGCTAGAAGACAAAAGGTCTGTAGGCAAACCTGTGAGGCTTTGTCATGCTGAGGAGGGATCTGACTTATTCTGTGTCACACAAGAAAGTGGAAGTTGTTGCTTCTAGCACAAGCAGTAATATAATTAACAAAGGTCCCTGGGAGCAGTCAAACTGAATGTTCTGATTTACAGTTTAAAAGATAGAGCTTTCTTAGCCATTCAGAAACAACAGGGGTCACCTTCTGCTTCTCTTTTCCATAGATCTTGATGCTGAGCTTAGCAGAGGAAATGAAGGAAGTGTACATTGAGGCTAGTCTCACAATGGCATAGTCTTCCACACAGCATAGTGCCAGGTTCAAGCCAGCCTGAAGGCCCTGTGTAAAATGAGACAATCTGAGAACTAAAGAGATAAATGTAAAAAAAAAAAAAAGTATTAAAAATAAAATAAAGCTCTTATTTAAAAAAAAAAATCTTACTGTGTAGACCTGACTAACTTTAAATTCCCAAAGATCTGCCTATTTCTCTATCCAAAGTACTATGACTAAAGGAGTGCTTATTTCTTGGCTATGAGAGGCTTTAAAAGTTTGTGTGTGTGTGTGTGTGTGTGTGTGTGTGTGTGATGGAGGGGGGGGGGAGAGAGAGAGAGAGAGAGAGAGAGAGAGAGAGAGAGAGAGAGAAAGTGCAGGTGCCCAAGGAGTCTAGGAACGAGTATTAGAGAGAGTTGGAGCTACAGGCAGCTGGGAGCTGCCCCACACAGATGCTGGGAGCAAAGCAGACGTCCTTATCAAGAAAGAGCATTATACACTCCTAACCTCTGAGCCATTCAAGGAAGTGACTGGAGGCCTTCCCCACTCCAACCCTTTGTTAAGACCCAGTGGTATACCTTACATCATCTTTTGTTTCTCCTCTACCACAGACATTTACTTTTTTGCTCAACAAGTGTATCCAAAATTGTATGATGTTGTGTTGCTTTAAAATTTACTTTTAAGCACTGAAAAAAAAATTCCTATTTTATAATTGCTTACTTAGCAGAATTTACTAGAATAAAATAAAGACTTCCCCTAAAATATTTACCAATGGGCAGATAATGTCAGACAACCTGAGCAGATAGCATGAGGTCTAGGCTTATACTTGGTAAGATAACTCTACCATTCTACATGACCTTCTGTGAATGAAGCTAGTGAGGTTCTCTGGGCCCCAGACCCTTCATCAGTAAAGGGCTGTAATAACTCTTGCCTCATGGCTCTTACGAGAATTAACAAGTTAATATTTGTTCAGTTCTTTGAGGTCCTTGGATGAAAGGTGTCTTATAAATACTAAGCACCATTATTAAGGTTTAATGACCATATCTGTACTTATGGTACCCAGTGTCCTAAGAAACAAAAGCTGTTCATGGCCACAGAGAAGCACAAACCGTTGGCTCATGGATGTCTATGAAGACACAAACTAGAATTACCAAGACACCACTGTGTTTTATTAACAGCTCTAAAGAAACAGCAGTTGTTCAAGCTAATATTACTCTATAGAGCCAAGGGAATCTTTTTTTTGCAGGTGGGAAAACATTTTCATTTTATTTGTAAGATTTTGAAAGCTTGACATTATCTACTTACTCTTAGATAACTATATTGTCATATTGGTAACATGGGCTAACTGTGATCATTTTCATTTTGCCTTTTTACACATAATAGCTCTTATCCTTAGCATAAGAACGATATAAAGATGATCCAGCCTTTGAGCTGCTCCCTCCTCCCCTCACTGGTGCTCAATGTTTCCACACCCTGCCTGACTCTTTCTCCCTCTCCGTAAGGAAAGATGAAGTTCATGGGAGAGCTGGAAAAGCAAAAAAGTTCTTCTTTGATCTCTAATGGCAAACATATAGAAAAAAGAAAAACAAATGTCAAGAAAGGAACCGTGACCAGCTAAGAACTGTCACCTATACATCATCTGTCACAGGGTGGAGAGGAATGTGCTTCAGAAGAAAAGACAAAAATCGCCCAGTAGAAAAATAACGGTTCTGAACAGTCACGTCATGAAAGAAGCCTGCTTGATCAATAAGTATGAGAGATGCCAGGCTTGAGTAATACCAGTTATGCAAAAATGATAACACCATTTCACCCACTAACTTGCTCAACATTCTGATGCTGAAAATGCCATGTGTGGAGACAAAAGAAAAATGATGCTGTCTGTGAGAGACCATACTGGAAGACCGTGTGTGACTGTCCAGAGAAGCTAAACTGTGCATCTGGCAAAAGGGTCAATATGTCTGTCTACACACTGGAGAAATCCTGTCTGTGCATGCACAAGAATACACACAGGGAGGAACGTCCCCAGTGCCATTTGTCTGTAGGGAGGAGAAACGATCCGTACAGTAGACACAATTCTAAAAGTCCATCAGAGAGAGGCCAATACACAAACTGTGGCGCGTTCAGCGACTGGAACACTTTACAGCAGAGAAGACCCAACAGTTCTCTGGCCACAAGTGCATTCTCCCTGACTATGGAGAACTCATCAAACATTCTGTGCAGGACAATGGTAAACCTGTGGAGGCACACGAGAAACTACGCTTACTTGGTGCTCACATTTTAAAATGAGAAATGCTTTCATTAGAGAAGTATTTAACTTATTAACAGGCAAGTGCAGCCCACATTTCCAGTCTTGACATACCCTCTTCATTCACTTGGCACCTTGACACGACTTTAAAACGGGTCCCATGGTTGCCTAGCCATTAGCTCAATCAGGATTTCCACAGAATTCGGTAGAAGTAGGCTCAGGGGTCTTCATGGCCCTACCAGGAAGTTTTGTTCCCACAGGAACTTCTTAGCAGGGACAATGGGAGCCACGTGTGTCATTTAATGGTTCTGGTAAAAAGAGTACAGTTAAAATAAATTTTAATAGCAGATTTCCTTTATCTGAATATGTTCAAATTAGTCAGCATTTCATGTAAATATAAAGCCCTAAAGTTCCTTTTTATAGTAAGTCTATCACACAGAGGGTTTTCCTATTTGGATGCTGAATTTTCATTGAGAATACTTTATCTGCATTTATATTTCAAAATTACAGAGGCAAACAGATTTCTGTAGAGAACTTGCTTAAAACTTACTTAAAACTGATAACGGAGTAGAGTTCCCATTTTTAGATTAAAATTGAAATGAATGAAAATTAAAATGTAAACATAGTTCAATTCTAACCCATGGTTTGAAGAAATTATTTCTACTCACTGATATACTTTTCCGGGATTCTTATTTTTATCCTTTTGGAATAAATTTAAAAAACAATATCAAGGGAACTTTTGGAGAAAGGCTGCTCCTTGGAGCTTCCTATAGCAAAGACGCACGTGCTTGCACACTCATGTGTATAAAACAAAGAAAAAGAGGTCAAGTATTCAAAGGGGGAGCATGGGGGATGCATGGGAGAGGTTGAAGGTGCAAAGGAAAAGGGAAAGGTACATTATTATAATTTTTCAATTATAAAAAACCTGTCTGACTCAATAGTATTCTACAGAGTCAACCACATTTTCATTATGTCTAATGCCAACTTTAATGTACACATTAGGAGAGAGAGAGGAGGTGGGGACAAGGAGAGGGACAGAGGGAGAGAGGAAAAGAGGTGAAGGAAGTGAGGGAGCAAGCACAGAAAGGGCACAGAGTGCCTCCTTAAGAAAATGACATCAGCACAGCCTTTGAAAGTATTGATAATTAATAAGCCAGGCAGTGGCAATTAATATGTGTAGAGATGGGGCGCCTACTCCTCTCAGAGCCATAGCTCATTTAAAATACTCACCCTGTAATTTATGAGTGATATTTAATACCTCGGTGACCATAAACCTCAATGTTTTATTACCACTGCTTAGCATACCTTTGATGTGCTGCCCAGCACTGCACAATCCAAAACAAATTACTTTCAGGAAGCTGGATACTATATAAATGCAGGAAAGTCATAAATAATGCACAGGAGGAACATTTTCTGTGGGTTCTGACATGCCACAATGGGGCTCTGTGAGCATCGCGCTGGACCAGGATGAGGGGCAGAAAGGTTGTCCATCTTAGGAACCGCTGTCACACAGGGTGGGAATGTGGACTTCCAGGCGCTGACTGATACCACTGTGTAAACCTGCAGCGGAGGCAGATGTAAATCAAACGAGGACCCTCTAGGAAGTCAACGTCGTCTTAATAAACTACAGATGTGCAAGAAACAGACCTCTCATTCACACTGGTGGGCCCTTCCCAGTCTTCCTTCCTAGTATCGAATGAGCATGGCTGACTTCCGAGCCCGCTCTTAAACTACACTTGGTCAAAGTCCCGAGGTCTCTCTGGGACTCTTAAGTCCCACACCCACTGCCCTCAAAGATGAGGTATTTTCTCCCATTGCCGAGACACTCAAGTTCCCCATGCAAAACTTCCTCCAACCTCCAAATCCCTCCCCAACATACTCAGACAAACCCTGCCCACCCCATTCTCACCACCTCTGCCTTTACACCAGGGACATCCATTCCAAGGTCCAATGTCACACTCTCTCCCCTCTCTTAACACCAAGATCTCCACATTATCCCCTTACATTCTTGGTCTCCCTTCTGCTGCTTTCTTTCCATCTAGGGAAAGAGTGGATAAATATGTGTGTTTAAAATAAGATATTTCTTTAACCTCTTGCCCATGGCTCCGACTTGCTACTTCAACAGATCAAGCTGAAAATCTTGGCATCATCTGTAGCTTCTCCTCTTGTCCTCAAATCTCCTGTTTTTCTTTAGCCTGTCAGCCGTCTCCAGTGCCTTTCCACCTCTCCATACAGCTCCCACGCTGCCCTTGGGATCCCTCCATTCGAATCACTGCTCAAGCCCAGCCAAGCACCAACACCCCTTTCTCCTAAGTTCACTCTCTTGGTAAAATCTTCTTAACCAACTCCTACTGTGTCTTGGTTCTTGACTATCAATGTGATAGATTTAGAAAAACCACAGAAAAAAACCCCTGTGTGTGTCTTTTGGGGTTTATTAACTACTCTAAATGTAGGTGGCACCACCTCAAGTGTTAGAGTGTCCAAACTGAAGGACTGAATAAAAAGAAAGAAAGAAAGCTGAGCTGAGCTCTCCTTCTCCTCCTCTTCCTCCTCTCCTCCTCCTCCTTCCCTTCTCCTCCTCTTCTCTTTTTCTCTTCTTCTTCTCCTCCTCTTTTTTCTTCTCCTCCTCTTCCTCCTCCTCCTCTTCTTCTCCTTCTCTTCCTTATCTTTCTTCTTTTCTTTATTCTCTTTTTCTTCTTTCTTCTTTGAAAATGTCTGTTATATAGAGTGTCCTGGAACTCTATGTAGACCAGGCTGGCCAGCCTCGAACTCACAGAAATCCAACTGCCTTTGCCTCCCTACTGCTAAGTGTAAAGGTGTGCACTACTATTACCTCTCTCTCTCTCTCTCTCTCTCTCTCTCTCTCTCTCTCTCTCTCTCGCTCTCTCTCTCTCTCTCTCTCTCTCTCTCTCTCTCTCTCTCTCTCTCTCTTTCTTGAACACAAAGCAATATGATGCCACTATGTTGTTTCCACCATGATGGTTAGAAGTCTCAAACTACAAGGAGAAAAGCAACTAATTCAAACTGCCTGCAGAATGCAACCAAGTTTATAATATGAAAACGTAACACAGAGGCAGCTCAGCTGGTAAAGTACTTATCTGGCATGCACAGAGCCCTGTGTGCCATCCCAAGAACTCCATAAACTTCATGTGGAGCTATACACCTGTAATTTCAGAAAATGGTAGTGGGAAGAGGATAATGGGTTAAAGGCCATCCTCTGCTACATAGCAAGTTCAAGATCAGCCTTGGATACATAAGACCTGTCAAAAAAAAAAAAAAAAAAAAAAAAAAAAAAAAAAAAAAAGGATGGAAGGAAGAGAGGGAGGGAAAAGAGTGCAAGGGAAAAAAAAGACAAAGGAAGGTAGACATGACATCTGAACATTCAAGTTGACATCTAAATACCTCCAAGTTCTTGACTTCCAAAGCTACAATCCCGATCTTTAGGTAGCTTCACCCCAGGCTTCATGCCTGTGCCTCGCCAAGAAAATGGGATGCATATAAAATATAGACCTAAAAAGAGTATCTGTTCAGATCAGCAATGCAGTGCTCTGAATTTCTAAGGACTGTGATTGGAGAGGCCTCTAACTACCAGCCATGATTTGTGAAACTCAAAGAAAGATTCCTTTTATTGACTGTAGCAAGTGGCTTACAAATCTGTCAATGACATTACAGGGAACACACACTTTGATATTCTTTGTCACTGGGGATACAGTCTCTATGAGAAGCAATCTGACAACATCTAAATGAAGCTATCTTGAATTTCAGGCAATGTCACTTTAAAAAAATAATCATAGGATCTGAGAGACCCTTATCTGCGACCAAGCAGGGCAAAAACCAACCCAAAGCCCCTGCCCCCTGCCCACTAGGGTCCTAGTATCATGGGCTCAGATCTGTCCCCAATGGTGTTAGCTCAAGAGAGCAGTCTTGCTCCTTGCCTACTACCTCAGGCAGGAGAGCTGGTCCTGTCCCTTGACTGGGCAAAGATGAAGAGCTAGCCCTGTTGACATGGGTGTAGGAGAGTCAGTGGGGTGACCAACTTAGCTTCCACCCAGGTCCAGATCAGGGCTTTGAATTCGATCACCTAAATACCCATCTCATCTATGAAGTGCTGGATCATAGGAGGTGGCTGATCCTGTAGATCCAAAGCTGCAGGGTCTCCATGATATCCTAGAGGAGTCCTGGTGAGGGTACAGTATTGATAGAGTAGCAGAAGCCAGAGGTTCTAAGCAGATCAATGACTCACTGAAGTGAACATTTGAAAGTAACACTGTTCGGTCAAAAGGGTGCACTGCATGATACACCATGACACAGCCCAGCTTCCATGGTGAGATGGTTTTATTGTTGTTGTTGTTGTTGTTGTTGTTATTTATGGGTTTTTTTTTTCTTTTGTGGAGAGGTTGCAAGGGCAGAGAGAGGATGGATATAGAAGGATTTGGAGCTGGGTGAAATTGAAGGGCATGACATGAAATTCACACAAAAAAATCAATAAAATGCTTGAACTGTTGATCACAGATGTACTTGCACATTTGAAAAATAATGTGGTATGATTATATCATCTTTCTGTGTCATTCATTCTAACACAATGGTCCTCAAACTTCCCATGCTGTGACCCTTTGATACAGTTCCTTGTGTTGTGGTGACGCCCCCAACCATAAAATTATTTTCATTGCTACTTCATATCTGTAATTTTGCTGTTGTTATGGATTGTAATGTAAACATATGTGTTTTGCCATGAACTCCTGAAAAAGGGTCATTTGACTCCCAAAGGGGACACAACTCACAGGTTGTACTATTCTAGCCCATTTTTTAAAATATTGATCAACACCATGATCACCAATATAAAATTAGTTAATACATCATACCGAGTTTATGAAAAGAAATGTTAATGTAAAAAAGATCTCAACACAAATATCTAAAGGTGGAATTTATGACAAAAATCAAGGTGTGACTGTGTGTGGACGGAACGTGGACCCTTGGGCTTGAAGCTGAGAGGCATTGGTAGGCTCAGGAAGGATGGACTATTTGGGCATAGAATCCTCACCATCGGATGATGGTTGGAGCTGGTGCTTTTATAGGTGACAATGCTTCCAAATGCTCAAGGTTACTGGGAGTCAGCACAATCAGATGACGTATGATCTGTGTGCCGGAGCCTCCCTTGGCCTGTTTCCTGTTATTTTTTCTGTGCTCTTCCAACAGAACTGGTGATTCTGGCATGGCAGAAATGAAGATGCCGAGTGAGAGAAGTAAACACTGGCAAATAAAGGAGCTTGGTACTTTTCCTCCTACTCTCTCAAAGAATGAATGGCTAGCTGGACCAAACAAGTGAGTAGTTAGCTGCCAAGGAGCATCCCTTGGCCTGCCACAGGATAGACGGTAGAGACCAGCCTGACTCGACACAGCATAATCTTGAGGAGAAGCAAGTTGGGGATTCTCCTTAATGCTGAATTGTGTGGCCTTAGGTGGCCAATATTTCTGATGGCCAGCTGTTTCCACTTTTCAGCCTCCAATTTCCTACATCTTCTGAGGGCCAGTGCTGAAGGTCAGATCTGGCTTAGCAGCAAGATGCATTTTATGCCAAGAAAGACAACAACCGTTCAGGCCATTTTCTTGAGTCAACAGCTGTGGCCAATAGTGAAAAAAAATGTGGCTTTGTGGTGAGATCCCAGAAGAAACCCTTGGAGAAGCATGTCTCACAGAATGTGTCCATCATGACAAGTTCTAAAGCGTTGCCTTGTGAACTGTGTCCTGCACCCTTGTCCGCCAAGGTGAGGAAAGGCTCCTCTGGCTCTCACACACACCTCAGCCGGCTTCTCTTTGTGACTTGGTAATTGGAGAGAGGCCTATTTTAAACTCCTGTCCTCTAGTCTAGAGGCATTCACCACAAGAAATCTTATTTACACAATATCTATGATAGCAAAAGAATAACGAGTAGCCCTCCACTAAGTCTCATAAACAGAGTAGAAACATCTTAGCCAAGACATGAGCTTAGCCCTTCAGGTGAGGTTCTTGTCACCGCAGGTGACTTGAGATCTCATTATAAGAAAGTCCAAACTTAACAAAATAACTAAATTCTTTGTGTCGACAAAGAATCCCTGAAGGTTAAATGTATAGAATTCATCCAGTTGTATCTCCAGTAGGAATCGTTTTCCTAAGTTCTGCTTACAGATAGATCCTTACAAGGAAGTAAATTTTAGACAGCGAGGGGACTCTGTGCTTGAAATGGGCATGAGCCTGTGGGAAACATGCTAGCCGGAGAGACTGTGCATGGAGCTTCAAGAGGAGTCCTTCATCTTGTTCTTTCTCGAGTGGGTGTGTCCTTCCTCTCTGATTCCCACAAAAGCCTGTCCATGGGAAGGTTAGACAAATTCTCCAGGCCTCTCTTTCATGATCCACCATCCTGTGGCCTCTCTTTCCTCTCGTCCTACCTGGAGCTCTCTGAACGGTCATGTCAGAGTGGACATAAAGATCCGTCCCTGTCTGTATCTGCCCGCAGGTCCTGTGCATCTTCATCTTGTGCATCTAGGGCAAACCGAACAGTTTTCCTCCCAGTCGTGTGCTACTTCGGATGAGGACCAAGGGCGTTGGAACTCAGAAAAGGTCAAGGCACCTCTGTAAAGACTGCGTACAGCTCCCCTATCCTTTTCCTGTAATGCTTTTTCCCTGTAATATTCTATATAAAGATCTGGATGGTGAGAAGTTAACAAACACCTTAGACCTTCTCCAAACCCGTGGGCCTCGATACTGGCTTAAAATCAAGTAAAACGCAGCTGTCTTGGTAGATGTCTAAAACTTCCAGTTTCTAACCTGGGACGCTGAATTGTTTTATGTCAACTTGACACAAACTAATGCCATTTGAGAGGAGGAAACCTCATTTAAGAAAATGCCTAGGCACAATTGAGCTCTATGCAGGCAGTTTCTTAGTACACAATGAGGAAGAACCTAGCCCATTGTCGGTGGCGCTCTTCCCAGGCTGGTGGTCCTGGGTTCTATAGGAAAGCAGGCTGAGCAAGCCAGGGGACAAGCGGCATCCCTCCACGGCTTCTGCATCAGCTCCTGCCTGTCTGAGATCCTGTCCTGACTTCCATCAATGATGAACCAAGAAGTGGAAGTTAGGCCAAATAAACCCTTTCCTCCCCAGCCTGCATTTGGTTATGATGCTTCATTAGAACGATCGTAACCCTGACTGGCGTGTCTGGAAAAGGCATCAGAATGATGCTGGCTGCAAGTCCTTCACTGACAGGAGGACGGCTTGGGGGTGCCACACTTAAGTCACCAAGCTCTCACAGATATGCAGACACTGGAGGAGGGCTTGGATTGTGTTAAATGATCTATCCTTTATTCTGTTTGAATCAATCCCCCTTTCCCTGCCTGATAATGACGTAGTTGACTGTGGATAGAGGCCTTGTGCCACTGTCTGTTGATGAGAAACATCTGGGCAGCCAGGCTGCTGCAGCTGACAGGCCTGGTTCTTCCATTCTATAGAATCGCTCTGTAGATGACCACAAGCATTACTGATGGTGTCTCTTTGTGACAAATGTCTCTCAAATGGCTTTGAATGACAAATGCCCCCCCCCATGAGCGTTTATAATTTCTGTTTGTTTCTCTTGCTCTCTTTGGCCACGTGTATGTGAACGTGCCTAAAATGCATACATTTAGCAAAATTTAAATATTCTGAAAAGTGCCTTTGAAAGGTACCCTATTATTGTTATTATTGCAAGTAAGTAGAAATCTGACCATCTAGAAGTAACGCAATCTCTCTCTTGACAGCCGGGTGGGCCCTGTCCTGGTTTGAGGAGGCCTTTAGACCACCCCAAAGCAGCGATAATGCCAATATATTTTGAATATAAATGTAAAGTCAATGTTAGCTTTCCCGTGATTTTAGCTAAGCACAATATACAATGCAGAGCCCAGAAAAAGCACCAGAGCCTTAAGAACCCCACTTTCGCTACATGAAAAACCTGACAGAGATATCCGACCAGGTTCTCACACGAACAGTGACAGAGTTTGCTGCTCATGTCAACAGCACAGAATGTGGGAAAATCGTTGACAGGCCTCCCAAGATAAAAGTAGCCAGCTAACCTATGGCAAATAAGGCCAGTGGGGTGTATCACAGCTGGATGAGATTTGTCCTGAACTGCTAATCATCTTTTCTATATTAATCTGCTCCAGCTACCTTATACTACGCCCACACTAACTAGCACATCTTCACTGCAGAAGCCATCTCCTTCCCTCGTTCCTGTCTTGATCTAGAAGAATCTGGAGGAACCCTGTGAATGACCCAAGCAATAGTCAACTCAAATGAAGTCAAATCTGAATACATGAGAAAAGGAAGAACGCGTGAACCATAGAGGGAAGATGAAACAGGCTTAGGATGTTTTGTGCTTTTTGAAACCACATTCACATTGATGAGAATTGTGTTTTTGTGGTGTCAAGTCGCTGAGACTAATGAGGAGAGGATGGGGCCCGGAGGCAGAAGGGCTAGAAACACCATAAATTAGTGAGAAGAAGTGTGGTTGGAAACTGTGGTGAGCTGCATATGTTTTGTTTAATGGGGGAGTGGCTACCACACTCCAGGACATTGTTGCCTGCAAGAGTGCAGCACCGGGGTTCTTAACCCATCTCCAACAGAACCCAAGGTTCTGGGAATACACAAGGACGCCTCCAACTTCTAAACGTGAGCACAAAACAAACAAACAAGCCCTCAAATACTTCTAAACAAGCTAAACTGTCCCACGGGCTTCTCTACAGGTAAGGGTGGGTAAGGAATGTACCATTTAGCAGACGCAAGCACTGGGTAAATGCTTAGACACCAAAGCAGTTAGAGTCCTTCCTTTCTAACTCGGATACTCTCATTGAGGGCTGATGACTCCAGACACGGAATCCCATTTACCAATAACTGAGAGGTCTGTCCCCGACTCAACAAAGTGTGATTTGTATATCCACAGTTCAGCTCAAATGTTTCAATCTATCCCTTGAGCGTCAACTCAAGAAATTTCTTGTTGTTTTCAAAGCCCATGAGAACATGGGTTAAATTAAGCCATATGCTTTTGATAGTCAGGTCTCCACATCTGGCCAATAGTCTTTTTTCCAGACCTGTTTGTCACCTCATACATATTAATCAGCCTTGACTATCTATTTTTCCACTTGGCCTAAATAAGCTACAAGTCCTTCAAATATAAAGACCATATTCTGGCATTTACCAAATACCACAAAAATCACTCGGCCCTGTGGTTTTCTTGTGTGTTTACATGAGTGGTCAATGAAGGGAGCCTCAGTCATGGGCTTGATACTGAGGTGGAGCTCCCCAAATGCTTCACCCAGTGTGGCCACTAATGAAACCCATTTTGAACCTTTTGCAGATACCTGAGGGCTAATTTATATCTGGAATATGTTTATGAAATCAAGAGATGATAACAAGACACAGAGAACAAGAGAGAGGTGCGATCCCATGCTTCATCAGTTTATGACCAAATATTCTTTCTCAATAGACCACCATCCATTATTCAAAATCCCCTTGACCCAAGCCTGGCAGAGAAAGGGCACTGCCCTTCTCCCACAGGCTATGTGGAGCCTTCACATGGAGGGGGGGTTCAAAAGGCTTCTAATAAGAGTATGGGCAATGTCCAGAAATTTTTCAATTAGGAGACTGGGGGTACTTTCCCTGGTTCCAATGCCACACAGACACGCTATCCGTGGAGGTGCCTCTGATTCGTTGGGAAATATGTTCTGTTACATTTCTTGTTGTCATGACACATAATGAGAAGGTGAAAACTCAAGGGGAGAAGGGTTTGGTTTAGCTTCTAGGGTTCATTCCACCATGCTGGGGAAGGCATGTCATTGGGAGTCTGTGGCAAGCTGGTCACATGAGTCCTCAATCATGAAGATGATCATAAATGTTTGTCCTCTCATACCTTTCTTTTTTATGCCCATGGCTCGGTCACACCCACGTTCAGGGAAAGTCTCTCCATCTTAATTATCATAATGAAAGTCCCCCATAGAATCCAGCGATTACTTAATCTAGAGAAAATTTTATAGGCACATCCAGAGGCTTGAACAGATGAATCTACATCCTGTCTGCTTGACATTTTGATGGTAACAATTGCATGACTTTTAAAATTCTCCTTGAGAAGAGCCCCCCCTTCATTACTTTAATTTTGATGTTTTTGAATATGAAATGGTATTTATAGATGCATTTCATTTTTTAACGTATTTTCTTTTTATGGACTAAATGTATTCTTGGACAATGCCATCCCTGTACAGAAAGCATTTTGAATCCACTCAAAATGTTCCCACCCTCTCTCCCACCCTGTCATCCCCTCCTTCACTACCACGCCCTTTCCTATGCTTGCCTCATTCCACTTTATTTTATAATCAACCGATTTTAACCTGGACCCTCAGCGTGACCTTGGGCTTTGAGCCATCCTGAGTGGCACACTATTGTGTACACAACAGGAAAAATGATATTACTCCTCAGGATCCAACAGTCCAACCGGGAGAACTAATTGCCTGATCCCTGGTCCGATTTCATGCAGGCCTAGTGTAGGCAGCTGTAGCCGGCACTAGATCATATTTGCAATGGCCGTATCGTGCCCTGAAGATTTTGCAGCCTTTCTCCCTGTGCTCCAGCTCTTAATTTTTTTCTACTCCTTCTTCTGAGACTTAGAGGGGGCGGTTTAAGTGTTTGCTTTAAAGCTGAGCATTTCAACCCGTTCTTATTCTCAGTACCTTGAGCAGCCAGGCATCTTAACTTGGATGCTGGGCTAGGAGACAGGGCATGTGCAGGAGGCAGAAGGTTCTGCGTGTGTGCATGTGAGTGTGTGTGTGTGTGTACATATGTGTGTGTGTGAATGCATACATATGGATATAGATGGGAGGGGTATTTGATGCACTATACCAGTGTCAGTTTATGCCAGTGGTTCTTGACCTGTCTAACGCTGCAACCCTTGAACACAGTTCCTGATGTTGTACTGACCCCAAACATGAAACTTTTTCATTCCTATTCCTGTCTGTAATTTTGCTGCTGTTGTGAATCACGTGTAAACACCTGCCTGGTATGTGTCACAACCTCAGGTCGAGAATCACTGGTTCGTACAGTTCTGGGGATCAAACCCAGAGTTTCTTCATGCTAAGAAAGCACTCCACCAACCAAAATTATTTCGTTAAATTATCGTATAAAATGAGGCATTTATGATGACATCTTCACACCTCCCCTTACACATACCACGTGTCTGTCACCTCGAAACCCTACCTTGTCCCTCATCACCTCTCTTACTACTCTCCTTCCTCTCCCCACCAAATAATGTCCCTTTCACCTTCATGTCACTCAACACTCCATACAGAAAAGAAGTCATATGTGTTTATCTTTCTGGTTCTGGCTTATCAGCTTACCATGATGACAGGAGAGAGTATTTTGCCCTCTGTTCTTTGAAAGAAATGCACGGACACTGGCAACTGAGCTGGCAAAGAATCTCCTCCAAAGCACACGACACCCAAGTGCTGTCACCGTGTCAATTTTTTCTTCTGTATTGGAAGATCCAGTGGGAAGCTTTGCTTCCATCAAGAATATCAGTGGTGTATGTATGTTTACGTTACATGTTACATTACATTATGTTACATGGTACAGTAACAGTGTGCTATGTTACGATGTCAGGCAGGATTCTCTAAGGAACAAAACTGATAGAATGAATAGATGTATTGCATATGTAATATGTATATATGTAATATACATATGAACCACATACATATGAACCTTCCCATGACATTAGCATCTAATGGTTCAAAAGGAAGTTGGAGAGTTAAGGGATAGGCAACATCTGGAAAACACAAAGTAACGGAATCTCTTCCTGCTTCTTTGTGGAAGGGGAGGGACCATATATATGATGAGAATCTGATAAAACTTGGTAAGTTACCTTTTGAATTGATTAAAATCTGTTGCAAGCCCTTTAGTGTAAGTAAGTCTTTCTAACTTCATGGTAATTAGCTTCACAGAGTGTTGCCAGATGGCTTTTTTTTTTTTCCCTACTCTGAGCCCCTTTCTAAGAATGCCAGGGAATGTCTGAAATATGAGATAAACATTCATACCCCAGAGTTTTATTAAAAAGTTTAACACCAATGCCAAATGCCACATTCACTGCCATGCAGTAGGTAGACTGCGTGTGCATCTGTGAGCTATGGCTGTAAAACCCACTTCTCTCCATAGGCACAGACTGCCTTCATTTCCTGGGAGGCGTGAGAGCCCTAGGGATGCTTGCCCCTCACCTCCTCTTTAGCATTTGAAGTTCTCAGGACTCCAAATACTGCACACAGAAGCTTGGTCAAGGCTGATTTCCATCTTGTCTTCTTCATAAATCTTTCTCTTTTCTATCAGTCCTGGACCTACAATGCAGGTCTTTAGTCATTTGCTACCTTCTTGGAAACCTGGCTCAGATGGTCTGGATTCACTTGTATCGTGAGTCAAACTGGTGAGTTAGCTGAGGGTCTCTGCTTGTGCCCTCCTTTGGTGGTGATGGCTCTCTGATGCACACTTCTATCCCCTCCAACTGATGGGATTCTTTTCTGGTGGTGATATCTAAGACAGTAAGGGGGAGTGAGACAGCAGAGGTATGCTCATGGAGACAGGTGGGCCCAGGGTCACTTTCATCTCTTCCTACTGGCCAAAGTAAAATTCAAGACCAGCAGAGACACAGGGGATGGGGACATGCAAGCTCACACTGAAAAAGATGCCAAGCAACGTGGGAAACGGGATCATTTTACCTAAGTGGATCATTTTGCCTAAGCCTCTGTTTGCTAGTCACCAGGCACACTTTGACAAGTGGCTTAGTCTGAGGACTCCTGGAGCTCATCCTGAGACAATAACCAAGTATGAGTGGCTTGGAAACGTGAGACAGGCAAGGACAGTCACTAAACGGTTTGGTATCAAGCAAGTTGCTGCTGTGGATAAGTAATACTCACCGGCAACGATGCTTCGGAGCTGGTACCGAGCACGTCCTGCATAGAGAATGAGGGAGCTGGAGCTATTTTCACAGCAGCTCCTCTCAGGCTATGGCTTGAAAGTGTCTGTAGAGAAGAGGGGTGCTTCCGTCCAGATCCATCTGACCTGCCGAAGGAGAACGGACTGCTGGTCAGGCTGTGTGCACTGAAGCAGTGGGAGCAAAGACGATGGTAAGACATCCAGAGCTACTGCTGACCACTCACTGTACAACCTAAGCTGTGAGCAAACTCACTAACTTCTGTGAACATCACCTTCCTCCATAACAGGTAACTCATAGGCATGTTTTGAAGGTCAGATTGCTATAATGTATCTCTGGTGGCTTAGCCATGCACAGTGCTAGGTGTGTTTAAAGCAAGACATTACAGTGTCCACTCATTCATTCCTGGGACAGGAGTAGAAACAGCATGTCCTTTGAACTGTTCACTTGGGTCACTTTTATACTTGGGCCCCTGCTCTGGGCATCTATGGCAGGACCCCTCTCCTCACCCCCAACTACCAAGCAGGCAGAAGGGAAGCAATAACCTACTTGACATCGATAAACTGCTCAGCTCCCATAGAACCGTCACCAACATCAAAACACTGTCAAGACATCAAAAGAGGAGAAATCCCAGAGTTTCTGTCTGTGGACCACAACAGGATTGAACTAGAAACCAGTTTCAGAGAAGGTAATAAAAGTTAGGGTAGAAATTGCTAAAATTGAAACCCGGGAGATCAGTGAAGAAAATCGTGAAAACCAAAAGCTCTTTGAAAGAAATCACTAAAATTAATAAGTTCCGAGCCAAAAGGAAAGGGGTGGGGCTAGAAATGAAAGCATATAACACTAGATAATGTGGACTTAAAAAAAAAAAAAAGATGGAAAGACTGGTGTGCTGGTGCCTTTCATGACATAGATGAAACAAAGAAGTTCTAAAACACAAAATCTAACAAACTTCACATAAGTAGAAATAGATCACCCTCAATACATAGATGCATGTTTTGATTTTAAAGTATCTCTGCATGTTGTATGTGTGTGTGTATGTGTGGGCACATGCACATATAAAGGCCGATGTTGACTGTCTTCCAGGATCACTTTCCGCCCTGTTTCTGTTGAGACAGGCTGTTTCTCTGAACCTGAACTCCCCGTTTCACCGTGATTGAAAGGCCGCAAACCCCTGGCATCCACACATCGCTAGTTCCTTTCAGCACTGACATCACACACACATGACTCTGAGCCCGGTTTTTCACATGGGCACTGGGGATCTGAACTCAGGTCTTCATACTTTCTTGGCCAGCACCTTGTTCACTAAACCACTTCCCAGCCCCCATTAAAGAAATTCAATCAATAATTTATTTATTCCTGTTATGGTTTATATGAATGTCCTTCAGACATCCACAGGTTAAAGGCCAGGATGGCATTATTGGAAGGTGCTTTGGATCATTAGAAAGCAGGGCCTTATGGGACATCCTTGGGTTGTTACAAGCATGCCCAAAGAGGGTTGTGAACCTAGTCTGTTCTCTCTCTTCCTGCACTTCTTCCTGACCAAGGTGGTAAGTAGTTTGTTCTGCTACTTGCTCTCATATGATAAGCTGCCCTGATCAAAAGTCCAAAGCAAGCTTTTACTGAGAAACTCCAGAGCCACAAACTAAACTAAACTTCTCTCTTTTATAAGTTAATTGCCTCAAACATTTTTATATTAATGGGTAGCTCAAGCAAATTCTGCGCTGGTTTCTTCTCTCACTGTTGGGGAAAAATGCCAAGAAAGGAATGGTCCATTTTGACAAAAAGTAACAAAAACCCTTCAGTTAACACCACACTCACTGAGGAAAATAGCAAATAGCTCTCCAGATAGGGTCAGGAAGAAGGCATGAATGGACACCCATCTTTGGTCAGCAAGGAACTGCTACAGTGGTAAGATCAGAATAAAAAATACAATCTGTACAGACTGGAAAAGACAAGTTAAGCTTTTCGTAGGTGTTCATTGGTTGTCTAATTGGGCCATCTGAAAGAATGAATAAGAAAAGACCTGAAACTAACAAGGATTGTAGTAAGATTTTAGGATACAGATTAATATGCAATCATCAATCACCTTTCTATAAAGAAACAAGAGGATCAGAAAACACAGATTGACCCCCAACAGCCTGTGACTCTCCAAGGGATGTGATGCTTTCTTCTGGTCTCCATTGGTACCCACACATGTGCACACAAATGCACATATGTACCCATGCATACACATAAAAAATAAAGGAACTAAAAAAAAAAAAAAAAACAGCCTTAAGTAAACTCTATCTACGAATTATGTGTCAATGTAGGTTGACATTGATGGAGCATAATGGGAGGCTGTGCCTGTGCATGGGGCAGGCAGGGTATGTGGGAAAATGCTGTACTTTCTATTCAGTGTCTCTATGAACTTACAATTTCTGTCTTAGGGTTTTACTGCTGGGAACAGACACCGTGACCAAGGCAACTCTTATAAGAACAACATTTAACTGGGGCTGGCTTATAGGTTCAGAGGTTCAGTCCATTATCTTCAAGGTGGGAACGTGACAGCATTCAGGCAGACGTGGTGCAGAAGGAGAGTTCTACATCTTCATCTGAAGGCTGCTAGTAGAACACTGACTTCCAGGCAGCTAAGCCTAGGGTATTAAAGCCCACGCCCACAGTGACACACCTACTCCAACAAGGCCAAACCTCCTAATAGTGCCACTCCCTAGCTCCCTGAGCTAAGCATATTCAAATCATCACAACTGTTTAAAAAAATTTTTTTTGAGAAGGGAAGAAGGTAAGGGGGAGAGAGGAAGTGAAAAAAAACATGAGACAGACAGAAAGAGAGAAAGACTGACAGACAGAGGGGATCATTGTCTTTATGCAGCTAGATATTACTGAAGCTTGATAACACAGGAAGAGATCCAGCAGACCACTTTCTTCCCTCGGGCTGACCAATGCTAACTCACCCCTTGCAATAGAAAACTGCCCTCTCCTGTGTGCAAACAGCGTGGAACACTGGGTCCACAGCAGCCCACACACATTTGATGAGGTTGTGTTTTTCTCTGAATCCACTCCTTCCTTCTCACTCCTGGAAGGCTTCCAACCAAGGATGGTCTTGTTCTTTATCGATGGGTGACCTTCCATCATGGGTAGCAGTTTAATGAAATCATGAGGTTAAAATAGAATCCTCTTTGTCTTTGAAGTCTGCGTTTTAGACTTTCTGCTCCTTTGCCAAAAACCAGAGAGCTGCGTTGGATAAGAGAGGGTAGAGGGCAGGAGCAGAAAGGGCAGAACCTGCTCACGGAGCAGGATGTCTGCTCTGAGTGGCCTTGCGTGTTCCAGTCCCCACCAGTTCCATTTGACTCCAGGGACTTACCCAGTGTCCTTAGAGACACTAGCATGGCTTCCTCTGGATGGACAGGACAAACCTTTTTCACAGAATCAAAACTACAGGGGACTTGAAGGAACCAAGGGTCTAAGCAAAGCCCCACCTTTTCTTACAGTGGTATTTAAAGGGTCTCTTTTTCTCCTGTTCTTGGTAGGAGAAAAAAATAGTGTTTCCATGAAATCTATTGCATTTGCTTCTCTTATTTTCTCAGCATTCTCTTAAGTTTCCCACACACACAGTTAATAATATTTTATATTGCCTCAAGCAACTCAGCAAACATCATTAACCGTGAAAACAATGCTGTGCCCCGGCAGCTCCTTCTATGAAAATACATGTAAATGAGAGCATGTGGGGTTACAGGAGCTCTTCCAGGTTTGAGTTTGGGGTGCAGAAGGAATGCGTATTCTCATCTTCAGGGATTCGTTTGTAGTTCTGTCCTCCCAAACCTTTCTGATACCAAGAATGCCTTTAGCAATTAATTAAGCTTTTCTGCTACCCCTTGATTAAAGATGAGACTTATGTAAATGTTTTAGGAGAGATAGGATTAGTCTCACACTCACATGAACTGTGTTACAGGTCCTTCCCAGTAAGTCTTGAGTATGTTGGGTACACACAGGGTACCTCTACTAAAGAAAACTGGGGGGATAGATGTCTGTCATTCTTTTGATGACCCCACATCTTTTGCACATCCATCTTGTGCTTTGTGCATTTTTTAATAGCCATCTGCTTCCTTCATTTTAAAAAAGCAGCATCGGCTTCTAGTAAAACGGGCGCCATCTTATATGATGCTTGCTGATGAGATGCCTATCTGAACGGAGGATCTCAAGAAACTGTTTCATTTGATGATGCTTGGGATAGGCACAGAGGCTAAGGGCACACTCACAAATTAAGCCCACAAGCCTTGAGCAGCCCCACCTGGCCCTTCAACATCAGCAACAGGCAGGAACTTTCCAGAGCAGCTCCATTGCACTGCTTAGACACGCCTAGATGCAAGCTATCCCTTCAGAATAGGGTTTAGCTGTGGTGAGTCCTTTCGTCCACTAAAGACTGACGGACAGAGCATTGTTTTAACAATCGAATTCCTCTGCGGGCTGTGTTTGATTCTGTGGACACTCAACTGCCTTTTCATCTGTTGAAATTTTTCCCGGGCTCTTCAAAAACAATACCACAGTCATTTCTCTGTGGAGATGAACCCCTGAGTCCTGAGCATTGATGTGGTCCTTTTAAAAATTATAAATAATTCTCTCTGATACATCGCTTTCTGGCTTCAGAGGATTGACATAACAGCGGAAGGACAAAAATAAAACCAAGTTTCGGATACTAAGTCCGATTGCCTGACCCACATTTCAGTCACCCATAAGTTCTCCGTACATGTAAGAAAAAACAGTTTGGGTGATGATACGTTTGTAGCAGGCAAGCAGGTGTTTCCAAAAGTCCTGCTCAAACAATGGTTTTGGCTGTGTACTAAACTTACAGGAAACTTTTCAAAGGCCAATTCCAGGGCCCACCCTCAGGAACTCTGCATTAGTGCCGATGGGCACCGAGGAGTTGAAAAAGCACATCTTTAAAAGTTGCCAGCCCAATGCTAAGACCAGGATTAAAACCAATATGGACACAAATTCATGTCATAAATATGCGGAATTCCAATGATGTTGATATTGAGGAAGTCAGGGATCTCAGTCTCATTGACAAAATAATTTAAGAACAGACTCCGGTGGGAGTCTGAGGACAATTTTGTAGCAATTAAAAGAAAAGGCTCAGGACAGGGAAGCTGTCAATCTCAGGAGCTTCCAGGAGGAGAACGGAGGAAGACAGTTTTAAAGAACAGTTAAGGCAGCAGGGATGTGGTGAACAGGCAACCCATATGGCAGAGAAGGGAGCATTGGAGAAAGAGGGAGCAAGCCCAAAGCGCCAGAGAAAACGTGCAAAGCAACAGAAAGAACAGGAAATGTGCTTTTCGGAGTAATTCTGAAAGACAGACCAACACAATGGCTGCGCCAACGTTGCCATTTAAGTTCCTGCACTGTGGGAGAGGGGGTGGGGGATTGGGAGTTGGGAGGGGGTGGGAGGCGATTCTGGGAATGAAAAGTACAACAATCCGTTAAAGGGATAATTATTCTATCTATCTCTCTGGTGGGACTTACAGTGAGCCTTCCTTCCTAGTTCTCCCTTACTGAGAAACTATTGATTCCTCTTCCAGATTGATGCTGTCTGTCTGACTTGCTCAGTTTCCACACTGGCCAGAGATTTTATCCTCTTGACTTGAAGGAAATAATTTTCCCCCAATGGGCCGTTACTGCTGCTGTGTCAAATCACAGTGTTATATAGAAGTATTTCAGTTTATATGTTTTATATATAAATATATGCTTTCTACAGATAGAAAGACAAATATAGACAGATATAGATAGATAGACAGATAGATAGATGAAAATATGTATCAAATAATTGACCTGCCACTTAGAGTCATAAAAGAGCTATAACCTGTGCAGGTAGCATTCGCTTTAGTCTAAGAGGCACTGACCACTGTCTTTTTTGGGATGCTCACAAGTTGAGTAAATTCACATACTTATTTGGGCCATGTGGCCTAGACACTCCCTCTTCAATAATATCTGCAACAATTCTTTTAATACTGGTCTTTACAAGATACAGGGAAAGATACCATGAGCTGGGGGTTGCGATGTCACTGAATGGCATGGAAGTTACCCTGGAGGAAAGCTGCTCTTCAAGGTTCAGATTAACCAAAGCATCAAGAAGATTGCCTTGGAACTGAAAACCAGAGACAAAATAGTCCCAGTGTAGATCATTGCTATCTGAGAGAGTTTGAATGAGAATGAACCCCACAGAGTCATATGTTTGAATACTTGGTCTCCAATTGACTGAACTTTGAGGGAAAGATTAGGAGGTGTGGCCTTGTTGGGAGGTGTGTCGCTGGAGCTGGGCTTTGAGGATTCAAATGACTCAATCCCATTGTGTTTCTCCACCTCCTGCTTGTGGATCAAGATGTGAGCTCTCTGCTCTTTTTCCTGCCATATCTTTGCTCCACTATCATGGAACTGAACCTCCTTGGAAAGGCTTTCTTTTATAAGTCACCTCAGTAATGGTGTTTCATCATGGCGTCAAAGAAACATAGCTAATACACCATCTTAGCAAGAGTTCACAAGAGCTAAACCAAGCAGTAAATAAGCTTCACACCAGGTCATACTAATCCAGGCACAGGTGTGATGACAAGAATGAGAAGCAAGTTCCTCAGGCAAGGCAGGCAGAGTGAAGAAACTCAACTATGAAACAAGTCAGAGTCCAGCCAGAAGGGGAAGTGTGGAGATCAGCAAGAAAGGAAAGAAAGCCTCAGTTCTATCTAACTCTAAACCAAAAGCTTATGCAAGATGACAGAGATACAAGGTTGGCCCTACTAGTCCTGTGGCTGTGTCCTAGAGACAGCTGGGTCACTGCATCCAGAGACCACTAGGAAGACACTTCATCAAGATGCTCCCAGGCTGGCCCACCTTCCATTAAAAGTTTCTGCTCTCTGTCTTTTCCTTCCTTGCCCTGTCCTGATGCAGTAAATATTAAAAGAGTAGTGTACTGTTCCAGGGCTCCACGCCACACTACCTCCTGTCATTCTCTGTTCCCAGCAGCAGCCGCCCTCCTGGCTACTCTGCCCCTGGCTACTCTCTGGTCCCAGCAGCAGCTGCCCTCCCTCAGTTCCCTGCCTCGGACTCTGCTTACATTTCCAGCAACTCAGTAAAATCAAGACTCTAGAGACTTGTAATTCATCAATCGGATTTACAATAATAAATTCCCATGCCACAAAATGTCCATACAATAAACTCAGAGACAATTGATACTGGTATAAACTACCCTCCTAGATAAGACAAACTGTCCTATAATAATCCATCCCTTATAAGATATTCATAGCTTCCTGTGGCTATTTGAAGTCACACAGAGATGGGTCATCTTCTTCCTTCTCCACCTTGGCTTCTCCTTTTCTCTTGGCTTCCTCCACCTTTCCAAACTGCTGTCCCCACCTATCTTTTTCACTGCCCAATCACAGGCCTTGCCTTATCTTGTGCCTGCCCTCAGCTGTATATCAACATCAACATCACCAGCTTCTCTTGGCACCCATGCCCTGGTCATGACTGGTGCCAGTGGATATAGAAATGACAAAGAACTTTTACTTGCCTAGTCTTCAGTTGCTTCACATTCGGTCTTTTGTGCTTTTTGTGCACAGGCTTCTGGCACAAGCACTCCTGCTTACTGTTTTAAAAATCAGTGACTTGAAAAGCTGCTGCAAAATACTGTTATAAAAAAAGGACAAGCCATGAGGAGAAATGAGTTTTTACTAAAAGACCTAGAAGGAAACCTGAATGGGGCTTTTTCTGGTGAGAAAGATACAATCTGATAGAAATATATTCACAGAGAAGTAGACGAATACAACAGATGAAAATCTAAAAACTGACTCGTGTACATATGTAAAATTTCAGACATGGTAAATGTGGTATCTAATCTGGGATACTTTACTAATCAAGCATAGAAAAATAGATTCCTAATTTCTGTTAGGATCAGTCCTTGTGGACAAGAAGAGTTGACTATCTAGGGACCCATGAGGTCATCTGCCTTAGCAACAGTCTGCATTATGTTGATATTTGCTATTGAAATGGAGGAAGAGACGGTGCTGGTTAATTTGAAATAGGAATCTAACAGGAAACGCATATGATGAAAACAAACACCTATAGTCCCGGCACTCATCTGGCCGAAGCAGACGACCATAAAGTGAAGGCTGCATAGCAAATTCGGGCTCAGCTTGGATTAGATAGAAAGACTCTGTCTCCCAAACCCCGGAGGGGTAGGAGGAGGAAAGGAAGGTGATAAATCTGTTGCTTTTAGTATCATGACTGAACTCAGTGAGGATGACTACAGGCCAGTCCTTAGAATGAACACACACACACACACACACACACACACACACACACACACACACACACACACACAGTGCAAGGAAGCTAGCCAATGACCTCAAGACAGACAACATTATGACACCTAGGAGTATTGGTTAAGCTTATTTTAAGGCCTCAGTAATGATTTCTGGGGGGGACACTGAACTGGCCAAGCACAGTGGGACTGTCCTGCAGACAGTTACAGGCTGGTAACAGAGCCACAGTGATCAACCATGCAAGGCCATTATGGGATGAGATGTTGTGAGGGGTGGAGAGCCAGGAGACCTTCATCTGAGATTTCAGCCACCACTGTCTCCTGCTACAGCATATGTACATAGTATCATGGGGTGCTAGAAGTATAGAATAGAGTATATAGAAGGTTTCCTGGGCCTGTTGGCTCAGTCACATGTGTGCTATAGTTACACAGCTGCTTGAGAATTGCTCAGGCTTCTGTAACCCCAGTAAACTATCTGACTCCCCAAGATGGAGTTGAGTAAAGTGGTTTTGTTTGACAAGTGTCTCCCCAGGAAAAGCAACACAATGCTGGTATCAGCAAACCAGGTCAAGCATGAGGCTGGGCCAGTTTGACCAATGAGATTCAATGGCACAGGTAGATCATAAGAGGAGCATTGCTCATGGTTTTTTTTTTTTTTACTCTACAACAGCAGGATTCAGGGGTTGCAGAAAGATCCCTAGATCCATGCAGCCAAAAAATGATTTAGTACCTGCCTCTTCCAGGAAAAAAACAAAAACAGAAACAAAACCTTGATCTATTTTATAGACTACAGTTTTCAAATGTAATAGGGGCGGGGGGGGGGACGTGGGGGTGTAGATGTAGCCAGAGGGAGTGTCTTAGTTAAGGTTTTGCTGCTGGGAACAGACACCATGACCAAGACAACTCTTATAAGAACAACATTTAATTGGGGCTGGCTTATAGGTTTAGAGGTTCAGTCCATTATCTTCAAGGTGGGAGCATGGCAGCATCCAGGCAGCAGGAGAAGCTGAGAGTTCTACATCTTCATCTGAAGGCTGCTATTAGAATACTGACTTCCAGGCCTAGGGTACTAAAGACCACATCCACAGTGACACACCTACTCCAACAAGGCCACACTTTCTAATAGTGCCACTCCCTGGCCCAAGCATATACAAACCATCACAGGGAGAAAGAATTCTTTAGTTCTAGAAAAGAAACCAGATTGCTCTGGCCTCTTGATGGGATTCCTTCCACTCCTGTTAACTAAGACCCAACTAAACATGAACTTGAGCTGACATCCCAGCCCCAGAACTGGGTTTCTAACAGCAGCTTAGAAATGGGCTTCCTCTGGTCCTCTTTACAGATTCTAACTCTAGAGTGGCCCTGACAGATTAGAAAGAAGAAATCAACAGGAATTTCATCACATGCTGTTATATATCATCTTAAAGAAATTATCTTCTTCCATGTTTGTTTGTTTGGAGAAAGAATAGGATTGTTGTAAAGTGGGGGGGGGGTGAATTTTAAAAAGTGGAATTTCTCAAATCTGAGCAGGCAGGAGAGAATGAAAGTGCTTCTAACGCTTATCAGGACTTTATTTTAACTCTTCACACGAGTCAGTAATCTGACTGTCTGCCATGGTGAGACAATCGCATGTATTCGCATTTTTTTTCTGTGTGTGAGAATTTAATTCTTTACAACCCGCTGTGTTTTTCAGGCCCTTTAACTAATAGGCTTTTATCACCTTATGATTGCCTAATTTTCTCTTAATTGCTTTATGACAATACAATTTATTTTGCTCACTCCCACCCTGCGGGTCCACTTCCTAATGAAGGACTTAGGCGTTCGCATGTGCTACTGTGCACCGACTTAATGTCTGAGTCCCTCTTCTTCCTCATGAGAAGAGGAAAAAGAAGTGAAATTGAAAGAGCAATAAAATTGTGAGGCACACTCGCCACCATGGTCTTCCTGGTGACTTTGGCGTAGCTCTTTGAGTTGTATACATACAAACATATTGTATAGGAAGAGAGCAAGCTGGCTGCGGCCACTGAGAGGCAAGGAGCCTCCCTGGGTCTGCAATTCCCACCCACCCATAGCCCCTGTGCACAGTGTTTATTAGATTTGCTAATTTGATTAAGTGGAGGTGTTTGTTGTGTGTGTGGAGGGGGGCGGTGGGAGACAAATGAATCCAGAGCAAATCTTCAAAGCAGTCACTTATCTTTTCTTTATTAAATTTATATAGTTAACAATTCTGACAAAAATCCACTGTGGAAGTAGAGCTAAGGTCTGGAATGTACATATCCGAGTGATAACACACTCCCAGTGTGCACCAAGCCCTTGGTTCAATTGTCCACAATGCAGGGGAAAGAAAAGCCCTGAGAGTCAAGATGACTCTCTTCTGAAACTGCTCAGTCCAGGTCAGCGTGTTCAGTACTGATCTGGGTGCATTTCTTGATTACAGATTAAAAAGAATTACAGGAAGTGAAATCTGGTCATGGGAGGCCACATCCGTTGGAATGGGGTGTCATAAGCTTGCCTAATGCAACAACCAATAATGCAAACTTCTAGCACCATTTTAATGACTTGGTAATGGCTTCCTTCAACTGTGAAAGGCCGCTCGGTAACTTGCACTTTATACAATGTTACCAACCTTCCAGATTTAAATAAGGCAGCCTGCCCCCCCCCCCAAGACATTGAGACCATAAAGCCCTGACCTCCCACACATCTGGTCTCTCTTTAGACACTTTTGTTGCTCCTAAAGCCCTCAAGCTGGTAACATAGAAGCAGAATGCTCTCCTTTCTACAGATGAAGACCAGGAGATGGAGTGCCATTCTGGTACCCAACCTCATAGTCAGGCAAGCCAGGCTTCTCAACTCCTGAGCCTGCGTTCTTTTGAAGAAAAAAAAAAAAAAAGAAGTGGTTTGAGTTGAAACCTGTCTTCATACTGGAAGCTTCATCAGAAAGCGTGTTTGTAAGTTAAAATACAAACACCTGGGCTGGCACTGGCGTGGCTGGCAACCAGAGAGGGAGAGGAGACCTCCTTCTAGGGCCAAGATTGGTCATTCACTCAATAGCCTTGGACAAGTGGCTTCACTTCCTAAGACCTGTAAAATGATGAGATTCAACCAGAGTCCCCACGCTTCCTTCCAGATCTGTAGGGTGTGATTTTATGGGCTAGGATCTCTGTTATATGACTGTTAGCAGGAAGCCTGGAGGTATAATGCCTGACTGCTTAACATCTTTATATAGACAGAATACAGGATTTAAATTTATTAAATTTATAATAATGATGATGATTGGAACTATTGGGTCTCTGCCTATACCTGCCTAGTGAATTTAGACCATGTGGACAAATCCTTAGATAATTCAGGTCAAACTGATATTTAGTTGCAGAGATAAAATAAAATGGAATGTACCACTTTAAGAGTTAAAGGAGCATATATCTTTATATGGTTTTAAAGAGTTTGCTATGCAAGCGTAAGGACCTGAGTTCGGGTCCTCAGCTGCCCAAAACAATCTGGAGCATGTTTGGTCACACATAGCTGTTCTCCAGAACTAGGGAGCAAGAAGTGACCCTGAGGGGCTCACTGGCCAATCGTTCTACACAAAACAGCGAGTTCCAGGATCTCCTGCCTCACAGTAAGATGGGAAGAGAGAGCAGGAAGACTTCTGACATCAAACTCCGGTCCACATTCACACGTATGGACAAAGTGCACCCACACATACATGCACGCATGTGCACTCACACACAAGAATCACACAATTAATTTTATTTTCATGAACAAAGGAGTTACTGATCACCCTGCCTTTTTCTACCTGTGGTTCCTAACATTACACCATGAATCCCTGCTCTCTTGATTGTATCAGAATTTTTGACATTGCCACCGTCGAACAAACACAGCATTGGGGAACTACTAGGTCTGGAGTATGCATTACTGTCTTAATTCTGGTACAATGGTAGCAACGGCTTTTACTGGGTACTTATACGCTCAGTCATTGGGTTCACTTGTTTCTGATCCCAGCAATTCCGAGAGAAGTCAACGCTGTTGAGGACTATTTTTATGAGCACACAGACCAGCAAGCTGTGAAACCAGAATGCCTGAGTGGGTCTGCACGTGGAGCAGACACTGCGCACCACGGCCTGGGAAGGACCACGTGACAAGGTGGAGTCAAGGCCTGGGAAGGACCACGTGACAAGGTGGAGTCAAGAAGCTTTCTGAATGTGGAGGGGCGGGGGTGGGGTAATCGCAGAACACAAAGAACAATGTGACCAGGATGAAAGGGAAAAGTGGGGGCGTGGCCTGAACTGGGGACGGGGCAGGGCATGCTTTTAAAAAAAAGCAAAACAAAAACAAAAACAAAACACAAACAGAGTCCTGAGGGCAAAGATGATAAAACACAAAGTTGAGGGTAAGTGGGAGAGAGGCAGTGGACACCACAGTGTCACTGTGTAATCACCAGAGTCCCTAGTGATGAGTCTAGAGAGTGCAAGGAAAAGCTGACCCCAGTGCCGAGGGTACCATTGTAGCCCTCTGAGCAGGAGGAACTGAAACGCAGAGACCTGACCTATGAAGGTTCTGTACTGGTGAGAGGTGGGGTCAGGATATACGCCCAGTGGTTTAACAGCTTTCTGTGTTCACTACCACTTTCTGTCGAGTTGTCATTCAGGGGGAAAAATGATTGTCAACCTTGCTGGATAACTACATAACCCATTTTCTTAATACTTTGAATTTATGATTTTGAAATCCTATTTAAAAAAAAAACATGTCAGGTCACATAACTGATGAATAGCCTCCAATGTTATCAAACACCTGTATGTTCTCCGATACCAATAAAGTTGCTTCAACATCTACCATCCTGGTAGAACAGAGTTAACAGGAGTAAGCACGGAGCCGTCTTAGAGATACCCCAGTTGGGGGGCTGTAAAAATCACAGGATTGCTGAAGAGAAGTGTCATGCCCTTTCTGTGTGAGAAGCATATCCTGTAATAGACTCCTGTTTTGTAAACGGGGTTGACACACAGTGAAACAGCACCAGATACCACATTAAAATAAAACCATAATGACCGTGTTTGGTTGGTGGAAGAAAGTGGGGCTGTTATCGGTCAGAAATGATAAATGATACAAAGCAAAAGCCCCAAGACTCCAAATTTCAGCCATAGGCACAAATCTGAAGCAGGGAAGTGTCCCCCCACCCCACCCTGGCCTGCTGGAGCCGTGGGATAATGAGACTGGCTTGTGGCCACAGCTGTGGGTTACCCCAGTCCCCGAACCCACAAGCATGGCCGCTGTGCCTTCTTCTCTCCCTGCCTTGAGGCAACCTTCAATTTCAGAAGGGCACAGAATCAAACAGACAGCAATTAGTGCGGCCGAGCCTTGAAAAGAACCCGATCACTGGCAAGGAGTCTGTCTGCAGAAAGCCAGCATTTCCTTATTTGTGGAGAGAAACAGCAAGAACAATTAAAAGTTTCAAATCAAGTGTAATTCCTTTCAAGTTGGGTTTGGTGAAATATACATAAATTTCATATCGGAGCCTTAGCCCCGGTCCTGTGCTGTTTGTTTGTTTTTACAGAACATGCCTTTCATCTTCATGGAAGATGTTATAAAAGCACATTTTAAAAATTACCATTGGCACCCAGTTTCCTATTTGATTATGTCCTGGCACAAAGCCCTGCCAGTAATACAGAGCCTCTATTTGGGCCTCTCCGATTGGAAGATAATCACATGTCCCACCTACCTTTCAACACTCCCAACCCCCACGGGGCAGCGAGCTTGGATCTTGGAAGCCACAAGGAATAACTCAAATGATGTAAGAAAGCTGGGGCTTTCCATTTTAGTTTACCTCAGGCAAACTCACCAGGCGCCCCTTGAAACAGCGACACCCAGAGCCCTAGAAATCAGAAGCGCCAGATACCAATTACGAGCTGGGAATTAAATACCATAATTAACAAGAGATACACTTTAATCTAAAATGAGTCCAAAATGTTGCTGGATAAAGAAAAAAGTAAAGGGAAACTCCATAATTATAATAAATTGTGCCGTTTCCCCCACCTATTGATTAACAAAGGGGCCAGTGTCTTTGGGATTCCATAGTCAACCATTGACTCTGAAATAAAGGTCTGACTGTGACAATAAACAAGCCAACTGTGTACTTGAACTTCAGAGCCAGATGCACACCATCGGTCTCCACCACACATCAATTTTCAGTGAGCTCTTACGACCAAGATTACAGACCTTTAACTAGTTACCATTCTGATAAAATGTGCCTTTCAGGCAGTTTTCTCACATGCAGGTTCCTTGTTTCCATTGTTCTTTATAGATGACTCAATGGCGAAAAATAATTGGATTTTTCCCCTTATCGTCTTTTGAGCTTCTCCCGGAAGTCTGTTAATTTCAACCAATTTCTTCGCAGGGGCGGGGCCGTTCACGAAGAGCAGCACACACGAAAGAATATCATGCTAACGGGCTTGACGGTTTGTTTTTCTTTGTTTTGGTGAAGACTAGTGTGTACAGTTGGGTGCAGATGATAATGGCAGAGCAAACACAGAAGCATTTTCTGGTCATTATAGAAAGCTTCTGTCAAGACCAGGGCATTGGGAGATGGGAAACAAGCTACTATGCAAAGGGCATTGTGATCCTGAAGTGACAAGGCTGAAACCTTGTTGCCATCCTGACTGCTGGAACATTTACCCTTCCGGCTTCATTGAAGAGCTTGCTCTACACAAATCAAACAGGAGCGCAGTCTGGAGACCAATTACAAATCGCCCTTCAGATGTCTTTAATCCTTTTGTTTACATATCTAATAAAAATATACATTATTGTTTTAAGGCAGCAAAAAAGAGAGAACATATAAACAGTTAAAATCTTCAGCCGAAAAAGAAAGAGCTTGAGAACTGTCTCTCTCCTTCTCCCTTCTGAATGCTCCTGATCCGAGGTCACTCACAGTGCGCAGATACAGCGCGACGCGAACACAGAATCATTTGCACCTGACTGATCCAAAACCTAAAAGCAAGTTCTTACTCAAAATACCAACTCAGCTGAGGAGATAATTGGATGAAACAGCCCGTTACTTGTTGCCGTCTCAGGGATAAGATTGACAATGATGAGGTGGGTAACATCTCTTCAGTACTTTCTATATGCCAGGCATACGATGTGTTAATCATAGGAAGTTCTTCACAGTATTTCAGCAGAGTTCAAATTTGCAGATAACTTGTCTAAAGTCACGTGGCCAGAACATCCCTGAGGCAGGAACCTGAGACCTCAGACAACGTATTACAAGATTTTTAAATTAGAAGGGTTATCTTTGAACCTCATCGAGTCCCAAAGGCGTAACCTTGAGATGCTCTGGTCTCACCACGTAGGTGCTGTTCTTTATCTGCCCTTTAACCGTGCAGGACATGCTTCCTTCCTGTGTCGTTCTCTGGTGACCTGAACTGACTGCCCCCCCCACACTAACCTCAAACTGGGTTTCACTCTCTACCTGATTGAAAAACAAACCAACATCATCCTCCCTTGGTATATCACCTGCTGCTACTTCCAAACTCTCCTTCCATAGTCTCCTCTAGATCTTTCTGCTCCCAAATGCAACCCCACATGGCTGATGTGGTGTAGAGTGCCTTCTTCTCCTACGCACTGCATATATATATATATATACATATATATATATATATATATATATATATATATATATATATATATATATATATATATATATGAAGCTGCTTTTGATTTAAAGCTGCCTAGTGGTGGGTGTCATATGACATCCCATCTTGTTCTGGTTAGGGAAGGAGATTCTTTTTTGACAGAATGAATGGGGATAGGTCAGGGCAGGCAAGCAGCTACAGCCTCCGAGAACCTTTCTGTGGCCTGTCCAGTCTCTCTGAAGTCAGCCAGGCAAGAAAATAAGTGTGTGGTGCTGTCAGCAAACTGGGTCTCTTCCTAGGCAAACTGTCTTCTTCACCCTCTCCTGTTGCAGAGCTGTATCTCCTAGGGCCAACGCTGGCACCTAAGAGGCAGAGAGAGGCCCATGGGATAGCCGGTGCTGGCAATGGTGAAAGCTGGGACTGTTGAAATTGCAGCCCATGGCTCTGAAGCAGCCGCATCATGAAGCCAGATGCTGGTTTCAAACAAACAAGGCAGATCTGGCATCAAGCTGGGAGGTCCACAGTCAGTAACAACTGCACTCCCTATTCCCCTCAGCCCATGCTTTTATGAGGAGGAAGAAGCCTTCAGAGCATAGCAAGATAGCCGCTACTCTGTCACCTACATGGGTGACAATGGGGACTTTAGCAGCTGAGATGGATACCTGGTACAACCTGGTGAGAAATGTGTGGCATTCACCAGCTAGGTGAAGGTGACAATACTCAATGTGTCTGAGTGACAGTTTCTATACCTGAGTAGTGACTTACAAGACTAATATGAAAACCAAGTCAAATAATAAATGCCAAGGACAGGGACAGGGTGAGGACACATAAACGGGGGCAGGGGTCCACTGACGCTTTTCAGTTTCATTCTAGGCTCTATTTAGGACTTTGTCCCTGCATAGAGACTACGCATGCTGGTAACATGTGGGAATGGTCATGTTCAATTTGGATGAATTCATAGTCTGAAGAGACAAGTGCTCACCCCATTAGGGGTGTACTCCAATGTCTTGACACATCTTTGTCTGAAATGAAACTTTTATTAACTAGAGGAGGTCTTTGAAATTTTTTATCATATTGTTTCCAGGGCTGCTTCATTTGTGCTTAGGGTTCTGCCTGTGTATTGGGGAGTGAGACTTTGGGTTTTTAAATAGAAGGCTAAGATAGCATATAGGAATTGCACAGCAGTACCACTTACAGTTGTAAATAGATCCTGGACCCAGGTCTACATCCTACAGTCTCCAACCAGGAAATGCCTCTGTTGGGTTGGTTTTGATTTTGAGGTGAGATATTGCTGTTGAACCTGGGTATCATCAGATTCGAGATCCTCCTGCCTTGGTGTCCCAGTGCTGAAATTACAGACAGGAACCTGGCTAGAAGTCTCTGTTGGATGTAGTAGATGAGACAATGCTCAAATATACAGAGTCTTGGTGTGCGAGGGATAATGAGATTTATCTGCAAAATCCTGACTATGCTTTTCCAGAGGCAGTGCCTCAAGGTGGGGGAGACTTTTGCAGGGTGACACGTTTGCACAGATAAATTATTATCTGCATCTGGGTTGACCCAAAATTTGGTAGGAACAACAAACTCCAACTAGTTCAAGTAGAGAATGGGTCTATTGGAACTAGCGAACTGGGTAAAGCAGAAACCTGCTTCCAACCCCTGATCTAAATGTCTTTGGACCTCACCCAATCTGTCGAAGGCCCAAATAGAACAAAAGAGGAGAAAAAAATTTGCTCTCTGAACGGGCCATGGCCTCTACCTTCTCTGCTTCTAGAACTTTCTGGTTTTCAACCCTTTACAAGAAGATATATGTTAGCCCAGTCTGAACCCTCAGGTCATTTTACTCAGAAAGAAACGTATCCCTTCATATCTATATCTTTATATCAGCTATGTCCATATCATGTCTGCCTGTCTATCTTTATGTCTGTCTGTCTCCTCCTGTTGCTTCTTTTCTCTGGTCAACTCTTACCAACACAAAGATACTGTGGTTTTTAAGTTTTCGACTTGGTCATGATGGTCGTTGTTTATATACATGGTAACACCCCCAGCCCAACTCTACAAAAGTCTGGGAATTAAAAGCATATGAATATTCAGTGAACACTCAATAAAGGAAAATGTAAATACACAAAGAAAAAGAATGAAAGTCCTAAGGAATAGTAGGCTAGGAAAGCAAACCCCAGACCTGCCCTCCCTGCCGTGTCATTACTGGGTGATCTAGAATTGACTTTAATCTTACTTCATAAACAGTACTTTTCCTAATTATAAAGTGATGTATGTGGTCATTTACGGGAAAAAAGAATAAAAAGGAAACTTTAAAAATCATATGTATAATTCCACAGATCCCTGATAGAATTACAGCATGTTTATTTACTTTCTCCTGTACCTTAAATTTCATGTTTTAGAATTAGACACTTTTTTATGCCCCTCGCCTATGAACTCTGTAAACATCCTCATCAGTCTCCGGGGACCCAGAATCCTCCTGGTGGGAGGAAGAGACGGGAGGTCAATGACTGTAAGACATGGTATTGCTGGCCATGCCTGGCAGAACAGAGCTCTAGGCTACAGTTAATGATGCATTCAGGGAAAGGGCCATCTGCTAATAAAAAAGAAATGCACACACACTGGGGCTTTTCAGGGGACCATGGGACAAGAATATCAGAGTGATCTACAGAGAGCCAAGGTGACCAAGACCGTGACAAAGTTCAGCAGAGGCAAATAAACTTTCCACAGCCTAACCAACGAGATGCCTTAGAAGGTAATGCCAGGGATTGGGAGGTCTTCCACACGAAGGAGGTGCTCTCAAGCCCGGTATGCTGATGTGTCTGCCGGATGGCAAATGCTTTCGCTATTCCAGGAAATTAAAATGGACTTTCGGTGAAAGACAAAAAAAAAAAAAAAAAAAAAACTCTGTAAGAATAAAGACAGGAGAGTGAATACAAAGGCCTTGGGTCTGGAGTTGGGGGAGGAAAACAGGGAGCTCGAGGAAGGGACTGTTTAATGTTTGTTGAGCAAAATGAAATGCTTTAAACCTGTGCCAAGCTAATTTAGTAATAGGAGGCTTTGTGCTGGTAACTCACGTAATCCCTACGCGGCCTGTACTCTGAGATTCCTCGCATTGTCGCATGAACAGTTTGTGCACCTGAACTGATTGTATGCTCTTGTTCAGTGGCTGCAGGGTGGAAGGGTGTAACTGGGGGAGAATGGGAAGAGGTCAGAAGCCCAGGGAGCAGCCTGCTTGAAAAACACGTCCGCATTTAGAGAGGCAATGAAGGTTGGCTGCTGCTTCCTGCTAGGAGATTGCTCCGAAAAACTTCATCGTGCCACGCCCCTTCCTGTTGAAGTTGCCCTGCTCCGAGGACATGGCTTTATCTTGCTTTGCGTGGCCTCTCAAAGCACACTGAGTGTCACGTGTAGGAATACATTTTTTTTTTCTAAAACATCAGAGAAGTGTGGTCCTGCCGCACTGGGAAACTCAGGACAACTTATTACAGCTATCAGGAGGAGATAATATCATCCAAAGGAACTGTAGTCTTCATTGCAAATCTGGACAAGAAGAGAGAGAACACAAATACCTTGTCCGTTTAAACTTGAGTAGGCTGGAGACTGAACAGAAGGAGTGAGTTGGAATTAAGAAACTTAGGTCTGTGGGAACTAGCAAGTAACAGAGAAAAAAAAATTGTTGAAGCAAAGTCATCAGACGTTAAATACTTTGAAGTTTAATGCAGGAATCTGGCTGTGGTGGCACACACCTATAAACCCAGCACTCAGCAGGCAGAGGTAGGAAGATCTCTGTGAGTTTGAGGCTAGTCTAGTCTATATAGTGAGTTCCAGGACAGCCAGAGCTATATCGTGAGACCCTGTCTCAATCAATCAATCATCAATCAATCAATCAATCAATCAATCAATTTTAATGTGTCAGGCCAGTCAGAAACAACAAATGGCTGTAACCATGTAGTTGAGCTGATTCTATGCCAGCCACAGTCTTACCTATTCTGTCTTCTACACCCCAGTCAGTGCCACTGAAATCCTCTTAAGCTAAAAAATATATAGTTTTCTTGCTTTTATTCTCTTTGTCCTGTGCTTTGTGTGTGTGAATATATATAATATATACACATATATTTATGTGTGAAGTATCTTTAAGAGTCGATTTGTCTGGCCACACTCTTGCTTCTGTGCTGCAGAGTATCTCTGCTCTTGCCACACAATACCTGTTCCTTTGGAACACATTCCCTGTGCTCATCCTCTACGTTTATTTTAAATAATGCTTACTTGCTTTTAGCAGCTATAATAAGTCATAACACACAATTAAGTGCTTATCGCTGCTTAATTAAAGAGTCATCTTTTCCATCTCACCAGAGCCTGCCCCGCTCCTAGCTTGATCTGGTTCTTAGAGCTCAAAGCCAAAGTAATTCATGGCCACCAGTGCATGACCAGCCATTCATGAGCTACTTACTCTGTGGCTCTGAAGTCATCTCCACTCATCTCACGGCCTGAACTTGGGTCACGTGACTTTCTCATTTTGTTCGATTTGGGCCATTACCTTTTCCCTGACTCTTTCAATGGTACATTCATTTCTACGGAAACGAGAGAGCTGTTTATTTGGGGGAAAGCGTAAATTTGTCCTGAAACAAAATATACTAAGTAAAAAAGGATAGGATGTGATGAAATGGATCTTTGATGAGTTTGAAAATCCATAGATCTCTCAGAAAGTTACTGTGAAACTAATTTAAAACTGACTTAACAACTTATATAGTCATATTTAGGCCAGTGCTTAACTGGCTTAGTTTTTTCGTTTTTTAACTCACGTGTATGTGTGTGTCACACATGGCCGTACATGACATATCTGACATGGATACAAGGATCCAAGTTAAGGTTCTCTGTGCGAGCAGCAAGTGTTAACAGCTAAGCCATCTATCTCTCTGGTCCCTCGGTTCTTAACTATTTTGTGTGATTCTGGACAGAATGCTGCCTGTGATGAAAAAGAAAATCCTGGACCTGCAGGGGCATCACCCATCAGCATTTAGATCCCCAGGCCCCATGTAGAAACTGGCGGTGTCGGGAGACTTGGCCACCTGCAATCCTAGCTCTTGGAAGACAGAGAAGGGGGATCCTAGCCAGGAAAGTGGATTAGACTTATTAGAAGCTCTGAGTTCAATTAAGAGACTCTGTTTCAAAAACATAAGGTAGACAGCAACAAACTAATATTCCTAGTGTCAATCTTGGGCTTATACACAGAGATACATGCACATTAATACACATCTCAATACACAGAAACACACACACACAAATAATTTTTATGGAAATTTGCTAATACACTCAATTCTTCTTGGAAAAACATCTGAACTTAAAAAGAAAAAAATTAGCTTGTTCCGTTAGCCTCAAGCAGATGCCTTTCAGAGATGAGAGTCACTAAAGTGTGGATAAAACGTACCACAGATCAAATGATCTTCGATTAGTAAACAAAACGGAACTGATGCTTCCCGTCTCACCGGTGGCTAAGCTGAGCTTTCAGCACTGGGGTCTAGGTTGTCAATGGGACCACAGAAAACTCATCCATCAGTATGAGGGAGAAAAGCCTGACTTCTCTATTGCTGGTTACAAGGGAGGATTGCTCCATACTCGGTCAAATATGGCCCAGGTTCTCACCTACGTGGCAGGTATTGCCCAGGTTGCTGAATCTCTCAACCCAGTGGTGTGTCCACCCAGCTGTCTAGAGAACAAAAGGCAGAGGTGAAGCATGTGATGTGTTGGAAAGTGACAACCTCTGTCTGTGGGAACAACCCAAAGGTGATGGGGAGTGTCGCTGACAGGAGCATTAGAGCAGTCAGCTCTGTTCTGTAATACACTTCGGGCTAAGAAGCCACTGGTAGGAGCATTAGAGGGGTTGGCTCCATTATGAAACATACTCCTGGGTTGGGAAGCCACCAAGACTTCTCTCTGGAGGAACTTCGGGAGATATATTCAAGCAAGATTCGCCAAACCTCTTTTGAATAATCATATATATTGATCACTTTCTCTAATTTTGACACCATAGCTTAATTACAGATGCAGGATAGGTAAACCATAGGCAGCTTATTGAAGCTTCCGTGAAGTGTAGGCCGTTCAATCATTTAACAATTACTTAGTGAGCTGTTACTATGGGATGGGCACGTTTACAATACTTCAGTAAGGGTGCATTTGGTTGCACATAAAAATAAGGAGAGCTCAGAACCGGTTAATCATAAAGCAACTGTTTTGGCTCAAGTAATTGAAAAGTATAAAGTTGGGGTCAGCTTCTTCTCGGCTTTAAACAGGTTCCATGTCACCCCTGGAAGCAATCTCCTGTGATTCTCTCTCTCTCTCTCTCTCTCTCTCTCTCTCTCTCTCTCTCTCTCTCTCTCACACACACACACACACACATTCTCTATGGTTCCTACGCCATCCCTTACTGGTCCCATGATGTTGCAAGTAACAACCAGACAGAGTATCATTGTCCCATCTTTCCCCCCTGACATTTGGAGATTCACCATGACTAACATCACCAGCACACTTTCGAGCCAACAGTGTGACCAAAAGCAACACTTCATAATTGAGGACTATCCCATGTCCTGTGTGTGTCAACCTCAGGACCAGGATGTCATTCTCTTTGGAACTGTGAGATCTGCAAGTGGTGATGAGTCCTCCTGAGGCTCAAGAATTTGTGGCTGCATGCCAAGCATGAAGGGCCCCTATACTGCACCTCATTCAGGATTTAAAGACGAATAGGGGTGCTATGGTCCTTTAAATATTTGTTTTCTACTTTTCCAAAAAGTCAAACTATTTAACTAAAAGGAAATAAATTCCTGGATAGAGAATATTTCATAAATAGGAATACAAATGTATGCAGGTGATGTGTCTTCCTTTCTGGAATTCAGGGTGCATAGGCAATGAGCTACAATGGGTGGGGACAAGATGAATTTAGGTTTAGATTATATGTGAAATGCCTGCAGCTTGTACTTAGTGATATGAGAAAAAAACAGACTTTTAAGATACCACCTGTGCCTACTCTAGACTAAGGCAGGAAGGCCCGTTTCACCTCGGACTTAAAGAAATTTACTTTTGGCATCAGAAAATGCATCTCATCCATGTTTGTGGAGGCTAGAGGACAACCTCAAAGGTCACTTGCAGAAACAACACACATCTTCTTTGAGACAGGGTCTCTACTGACCTGGAGCACACTGATTAAGCTAAACTGGCTGGGAGTGAGCCCCGTAGATTCTCCTGTCTCTACCTTCCCAGTTTTGTGATTATAAGGACATCCCACCAAGCCTGGCATTTTTATGCAAGTCCTAGGTCTTGAACTTGGGTCCTCATTCTTGTGGGACAGCTGCTGTTTTACAGATTGAACTCTCTGCTTCTTCCCTGTACTGGGCTCTTGTTAACTAGAAGGGCAGGATTGGGGCTGGCTGAAATCACATGCTGGACCAGGAAAAAAAGAAAAGAAACTCTATTTTACTGCTGTCAATCAGAAGTGTTAGCCTTGCAGAGAAAAGTCTGATCCCTAGGGTTATAGCCAAAACTGGAACACCCAGGACAGTTGAACGGAGGAGTCACTGGCCAGAAACAAGTCACCAACCAAGCATAATTACACATGACAGTGGAGACTGAGAAACTGTAGAAAATGGTTACACTGGATGATGAAACTGGGAACACCAGACACAATCCTATGGAAGATCCCAGAACATTGCAGGGAGCTGGGTTTCAACACACCCTCCGTGTTAAGTGTGGTGACATTGCCTTCAGTGGCCACACAACAAAATGCAGGAGTAACTTGGCTTAACACAACCATTACTTTTATTGTGATTTAGAAAGGGAACCTCAAAACCCACAGTTGGTTGCTCAAACTAAGTAAAATAAAACAAAATAAAAAGTATCTCCTGCTACTCCATAAATAATCATCACCCATGTAAAGCTAAACAGGAAATGAAAAGGCCTGGTTCATCCCTGGAACGAGGCCAAAGATGTGCACTCTCAGAGCCGCGTTACAACATGGATCGTTGACTCGTGGCCAGGTGCCCCAGTTGGTTAGCATGCCCTGGGGATGGAAAATGAACTTCAGTTCCTGACTGGGTTCTGACTGTTCAGACTTATCCACTGCTGAATGGAATCCATGTCGGAAGCAAGCTATTGTCTCTGAACAACAAATTCCAAGCACCCTATCTGATGTCTTATGTCATGTTTTTGAAGCAAAACATTGTGTTAGTGGGAATCTGTTCCCACTGAATGATGGGCCAATTTTTCCTCCTACGGGTACATTGCTTGACTTTGATATATTGGTGAGTAGACTTGTGGGAAACACCATATAGATTTGATAAGCCTGTCTTTCTTTTCTAGCTCCCCTCCAAATAATAATAGCAGTTTCTGGGTATTGTGTAGTTAGGAATGTGCCAGATCCTGCCCTAAGCCTTTGACATGACTTATCTTGTTTCATCTTCCACTCGCCCTAGGAGCTAAGTACTGAGATCCTTACCTTCAAATGGAGAATTGCGACTCAGAGTTCACGTGACTTTCCCAGCGTCCTGTCAATAAGAGATGTTTGTCTTGGGACCTTTGTGACTAAAAATCTGCAAGACTGAAACTACTACACTGCCTTTCCTAGGAGGCTGTCCTCACAGAATTACTAATTTTTTCCTTTGGTCCTAATATGTAATAGATCCCTCCTATCGCTGGCCAGTCGGGATGAGTAGGAGTCTGTGCTGAAAACCAGCTACTTGTCAGTTCAGTAGGTGCCATGCCTAGTCTCAGGGGTTCTATCTGAACCCCAGGTTCAGGTATCCTCCGCCTGAGGACTCAAGTCTCTCACTCGGGAGGGCAAGCTTGTGTTATTTGGTCAGTGACTCCTTGACCCTTGTTCTCCTTGGGTCTGGACATTACACTTGGCTGATGGCTTTGAGAACCCTGAGTGCCTTTATTAACTCAGCTCTTGGCAAGGGTTTCTAACTGCCCACCCAGAGAATTCTTAGCTCCTGCAGATGGTTTAGGATGTCCAGAAAGTGCAAGCTCCACAGTGGATGGTATCCTGTATTGTGTAAACACCTCACTGCAGGGTTGTTTTGGTTAGCAAATCTTGCACCAGGTTTATTTCTTTCATCACAGGCTTCCATATAAGGGCATTAGCCATCAGCTTACATGCTGCCCGCTCGTTTTAAATTTTACCATCCAATTATGTTTAATATAACATTGATAATCTCTAAGATTATTTTTTTAAAAAAACTTCCATGAAATTTTTGTGTCCAACTCAAACTAATGAGGTGGGTTGTTGTGAAGTCATGAAAACGTAGTCAGAGCTCAATTTTTAAAAAATAATGAACAATACTCTTCTAAAAGTGTGTATCTGTACCCGTGTGAAGACAAAAGGTGGTAGAATTGTTTTAAATATTGACTCGCCTGTGCTGTCCCTACATGGTTTCTCTAAAGGATTGTGCCCCTATTTCTATTAACCATCCTGTTAATCACTTCAAGCAGAAACAGACCTCCAGATGTGTGACTGACAAGCCATTAGCTTCTGGATATTATCTTTAAACATCTGTGTGTTTTGAAGTTGAATTTCACTGGGTGTTTACTTTGGTATCAGACCTTCCATTCTTGACCTCATTTTTAAAAAGTCAATTCTATACTCCAAAGTCAGTGGGGGCTTCCTTCCTTGGGCCACAGTGAACACTTTTTTGAAATGGATGTATATTTAGAAAGCATGGTGTTTGGCATCTGGTAAGGCTGCTAATTAGGGGTCCAAAACTTCCTCCCATTAGGGAGCTACTAACATCCAGGAATGTATTAGTCCTGGGGTGACCAAGAGCTTCAAGGTAGAGCTGAGAGGGGGTGGGGACACAGTATAGGGGTATTGGGCTCAAGATGGGTATAAGCTTTGCTTTAAACATTAAAATTGTAGTTAAGTGTTGGGTTGGGTGGTACTAGCAATGGCATCTACTCAGGAGCAGGACTGCAGGTGAAGACCACCTCGAACTTCTCAACAAACAAGCAAAACAAAGCCAAACAAACAAACAAGGGGGCGGGGCAAGTAGGCAGTCAGTAGTCAGATCACACAGGGAATAAAAGTTGCATATAATAGTTTATTTTTTTCCTGGAATAGTCTAGAAAAATTTAGGTCATCTTTTATAAATCTATGGACAAAATATTCACTGCATAACTGGCTCTTAATTTTGTATTGGCAAATTATGGGTCTATTTAACAAATATGTGGGGAGAATGCATGTGTACCAAGCTATATACAAAGCTGTGAAAGAAAGAGGTTCCACATTTGTGGAACTTAGACCTGTGCAGACCAGGAAGTTAGACAATCTGTAGGCGCACAGGACTGCAGAGCCCTTAAAATTGACTAGACCAAGTGGAAATGCACCATACATATAAAGTCAATGCTGAATCCATAATATATAGGATGAAAGTGTAAATGTCTAATGAATAATTTTACATGAATTACATGTAAAAATAATGTTTAGACATTAGGGCAAAGGACGTATGCTATTTAAATTAGCTTTGTGCGTTTTTATTTCCTTTATTAATGAGTATACTTCTGAATTGCTCTTTAACCTACATTGTATTTCCACAAAGTAGCTCCTTAAACTTTTCCTGTTTACAACCCCTTTTTGCCTGAGACGTTTTCATGCAGCCCCAGGTATACAAATATATAAAACAGATACAGAAATTGAACATTTACTGAAAATAAAGCTTGAAATTTTATTTTATGACAATACTTGGACCTACAAGATGGCCTTATAGGGAAAAAAAAAATACTGCCGTGTGTGGTTACTTGAGTAAGACTGCCCTCGTAAACCCAGATATTTGAATGCTTTAGTTATCAGGAAGTGACACTGTTTCAAAGATTATAAGAATTAGGAGGTGTGGCTTTGATGGAGGAAGTATGTCACTGGAGGTGAGCTTTAAGGTCTCAAAAGCCCAATCCAGGACCAGTGGATTATTCTCTTTGTCTCTGCCTCTGTCTCTGTCTCTCTGTCTGTCTCTGTCTCTGTGTGTGCGTGTGTCTTTCCCTCCCTTTCTCCCTCCCTCCCTCTTTCCTGTGAATCAGGATGTAGTTCTCAGCTACTGCTCAAGCATCTGCCTGCATGCTGCCATGCTCCTTGCCTTGACTAAATAGACTAAATTTCTGAACTGTAAGCAAGACCTCGATAAAACACTTTCTTTTATAAGAGTTGCCTTGATTGTAGTGTCTGTGATGGTTTGAATAAGTTTGGCCCCATAGATTCATGTGTTTGAAAGCTTGGCCACAGGGAGTGGCATTATTAGGAGGTGTGGCCTTGGAGGAGGTGTGGCCTTGGAGGAGTGGGTGTGGCCTTGTTGGAGGAGGTGTGTCGCTGTGGAGGTGGAGCGTTGAGGTCTATGCCCAGATTTGGCCCAGTGTAGAAGCTAGTCTCCACCTGGCTGCCTTTTGATTAAGATGTAGAACTCTTGGCTCCTCCAGCACCATGCCTGCCTGAATGCTAGGATGCTTAATGTCATAGTAGTGGACTAAACCTTTGAAACTAAAAGCCAGCCCCAATTAAATGCTTTCCTTTGTAAGAGTTGCCCTGGCCATATTGTCCCTTTACAGCAATAAAACCCTCGCAGTTGGAACTAGGGACTTGGGTGTTGCTGAGACAGGACTGACCATGCTTTTGTTTGGAGGATTGTGGACCTTGAAACTTTGGGTTAGTAAAGCAGTGAGATGCTTTGAGTGGTGCTTACTGGGTCAAACTAGTAGGAACATGGAAGACAGTGGTACTAAGGGTGATTTGAACTTTGGGTGCCTGGCTCAAGAAGTGTCAGAGGAGAAGAATTTTTGGTATGTTGCCTAGAGATCGTTCTTGTGAAATTTTGGTGAAGAATGTGGCTGTTTTTTGCCCTTGTCTGAGGAGTATGAGCGAGGCTAAAGTGAAGAGATTCGGATTAATGACATTGAGAAAGGAAGTCTCAAAAGTGCCTAGCATAGACTCTGTCCTGTGGTTCAACAATTAAAGGGGCACCAACCAGGAAGTGGAATGAAGCTAAATCTTTTATTCAAGGAAATAAACAGATCAAGTGGTGACCTCCTGGCAAGATCCCAACCAGCTAAGCTTGTTTGTGCATTTGCAGTTGAACAAAGTATAGTTATATCATGTTAGGCATTATTACAATCTGTTTTTTTTTTCATTTGGACATAAGGAGATATGATTATGGACTGGAGAGATGGCTCAGCCATTAAAGGCTAGGCTCACAACCAAAAATATAAAGAGATATGATTGTGTCAAATTAACAAGGGATGGATTGTGATAACTATTCTTGGTTATCAACTTGACAATGTCTAGAGTGAACTACCATCCAGAATTTATAAAGATCTTGTGTGCGATGGTGATACATGCCTTTAATCCCAGGAGACAGATTAAATAGATCTCTGAGTTCAAGGCCAGCCTGGCACAGAGCACATTCCAGGTAAAAAAAAAGTTTCAGTACAGGTGTAGTGGTACATGCCTTTAATCCCAGAAGTCAGGAGATAGTGGCATACAGATCCCTGAATCCAAAATCAGACTACAGAGCAAGTTCTAGGACAGCCAATCTTAAAGCATTAAAGGAAATCATTGAAAACAGAAAACTGGTGAAGATTTAACAGAATAAGGAGGCCATGTTCTAGGCCCAGCAGCAGAACTTGGCAGCTTTGGCCATGTAGCTCTTGGTTTAGAGCCAAGAATAGACTGGGCCAATTGGTGCTGGTCAGCTGGACCTAAGAAATTAGTGGTGTTTAAGAAAAGACCAGCATTATTGAGGTGAAATCTTCTAGAAAGTGTTTCCTTGAGAGCACACACACACACACACACACACACAATAGACCTTGTGCTGGCAGCTGGGCTTGGTTATGTGTAAGAATCACCCTGGAGGTACTGGTTTTGAAGGCATGAGAGGGTCATGGAGAGCAGCTGAGGCTTGGAACTGTAAGAGGCCAGGGAAGGCCATTGGTGAAGTTGCAGCCTAGTTGCAGTGGAGGACCATGGTGTATGGGAGATACCAGAACCATGAGGTTACTACCAAGAACATCAGCAGCAGTAGAGTCAGCCAGAGCCTAGAATGCTACAGAGGGAAGAGCTGCGGAGGTGACCCCCAAGCCCTTTGGAGGAGCCCAGAAGAGCATGTGTAGACAATGGAATAAGAAGCTATGAAGTTGAAGTTGCCTTGGAGACCCCGAGATGTTAGAGATGCCAGAGCTTTGGGATACCTGTTAAGGAAAGCTGCTTACTCAGGGTAGAATGAGCTCGAGAAAATAAATTGTGCTGCAGTAAACAAAGCTGAAAAGAATTGGACACCAGACACGCACAGTTTGGAGTTTTCCCAGTTGCTCTTTGGTCTTGCTTTGGTGAAGTATTTCCTTGCTGTGATGTTTTGGAACCATAATGTATATCCTGTGATATTGGAAATATGTGATCTGCTTTCTGATTTTTATTTTATAGGGGATTACATTTAGGAGATTGAATGAATCTCAGAAGAGATGCTGGATTTTGTGCTTTTAGACATTGTGGAGAGTGTGTTAGACTATGATGGCTTTTGAGGTTTGACTAAATGCATTTTGCGTGATGTTATGACTACAAGCCTACTGGGGACCAGGGAGTGGAACCTGTTGGTTTGAATAGGTATAGCCCCCACCTGGACTTGAATATTTGACCATAAGGTGTGGCACTATTAGGAGGTGTGGCATTGATGGGGAAGGCATGTCACTGTAGGTGGGATTTGAAGCCTCTTATGCAGACCCTACCTAGTGTGGAAGACAGTTCCCCCACCTGCCGCCTTTAGATCAAGATCCTCCAGCAGCAAATCTCCCCGAATGATGCCATGCTTTTCACCATAATGATAATGGACTGAACCTCCGCACCCGTAAGCCAGCCCCAATTAAATGTTGTCATTTAGAAGAGTTGCCTTGGTCATGGCATCTGTTTACAGCAATAAAACCCTGACTAAAGCAGTATCTCTTCACAGCAACAGAACAATAGCTAAGACACTAATCAAGTCTGATGGCCTGAGTTTCACGCCCAGAACCCATGTCTGTCTGTCTTGTCTGTCTGTCTACCACACACACATACACACACAAATAGTAAATAAAAAATAATTAAATTAACAAAATATTCTGTGGTATATTTACACTTTTACCATAAAGACAAAAGGCAAACAATGCATGCGCTTATTTAGTTTTATGAAAATAATTAGATTTGCTTGAGTATTTGATAATGCATCTTCAGTTTTTCAAAGTCAGTTTATATTTTGTTCTTACAGTATCATTGGGCATAAATGTCAGAAGTCTCTTTGGAGCCATTTCAGATACTGTTGGAAATTCTAAGCCAAAATGTTGTTGAATGACTTGTTTATGAAACCCCCAGCAACAAAACATATGGTAATTTTAAAAAATCCAAACATTCTAATACACTATAATCCAAAGATATCCTAAATCAATACTAATGTGCTCAGGAATGACAGTAGAAAAGCATCAAAAGATTTGGTTTTCATAATTAGACCATTATGTTTCCTTAAAGGCAGAAAACTTTGTCTTCAGTGAAAACACTACAATTCCCAGCGCACAACAGTCTGGAAACAGAGCTGAAGCACTTTTTCGTGAGCACTGGTCAGCTCTGCATGTCTTAGTGCTGCATGCAGTTCAAAAAGGACACACTATGTGTCTGGCAACACGATGTGGGTGAGGGTGAGTGCCACCAGGAACACCTTGCTTTCATGCTTGGTTTCTAGTTAAGTCTGGGTGTCCAGAATTCAGAAACCTCTTATCGTTGCTATTTTTTACTGCCCCCATATAACATCAGGAGCCTCACTTTGGGATCTGACCCACAGTTGGAGACTGAGGTTTCTCAAGCCTTCCTGTACTCAAAATTGTCTTAGAAGCTTTAAAGGTATAGATTTTTGTCAGACATGGTGATACACTCAAGTACATGCAGCACACGAGAGGCTGAGGCAGAAGGATCATAGACTTGAGGCCAGCCTATACTACTGACTTAAGAGCCTGTAGAGCAGGCCGGAGAGATGGCTCAATGGTGAAGAACATTGGTCTCCTTCCAGAGGTCCTAAGTTCAAATCCCACCACCCACATGGAGGCTTATAACCATCTATACTGAGTTCTGACGCCCCCTTCTGGTGTGCCGCTATACATGCAGATAGAACATTCACATACATTTTAAAAAGACCCTATAGAGTGGTTCTCAGCCTCCCTAACGCTGAGACCCTTTAACATAGTTCCTCCCGTGGTGGTGACCCCAACCATAAAGTTATTTTCATCTCTATTTTATAACTGTTGTTTTGCTACCGTTAGGAATAGTAATGTATGTATTTTTGGAGATAGAGGGTTGAGAGCCACTGTTGTAAAAAGCCAGCCAGCTGTGAATCCCCAGCCTCCAGCCCCCAAGATCCTTGCATAGACATTTGTTACGTAGTTTCCCTGTGGAGACAACAGCATTTGGTGACCGCACTGCAGACACACCGTGGGACACACACCTGCGCCTCTCTTAGAGGTTTCTGCCTATTACCTTCATGTTCGGTTTCTCTGTGGAGGTTTTCACGTGTTCTCCTTTGTTCACTGAACACCGGAATATCCATACTGCCCAAGCTGGCCTCAAATCCGTAACTAGAACGATTCTCCGGTTGTAGCATCCTGAATAGCCAAGACTACAGAAATGCCCCCGCTAAACCCACTGACAATGGCTTGAAACGGAATTCTCCAATTTCCTCCTGGGAGAAGCCAGCCATATTGAAAACACTTGAGTAGCCCTATAAATAGGCCCAACTGTGGGGAACTGAGGCCTTCTGCCAACAACCAGCAGGAATTTACCAGGAATCTAAAGAAAGTCCTTGGATGGGGACCTTTCTAGGAAATATGTCACCATCGGATTCCTGACCTAGAAAGACTAGAGTGTTCTTGTAGATTGGATGCTAAGCTTTAGACTAACTCTTAAGAAGAAATATGTACGAGTCATTGCTGTAACCCCGAGTTTCTCTGTCCAAACCATTTCTTCACTGAGCCCACCCCACCATGGTGAGCGCACCAGTGGCCCAGAGCCATTCGTAGAGCGCAGTCTAGATCTCTGTTTCACAGGGAGAGCCCAGTTCCCAAACATGGTCCGTGGCCACGTGAGCCTTTCCAGAGCCGGTGTACAGAGATCTGCCGGGGAGCCTCTACCCCACGTCCCTGGACGCCAGCTCTGATACCTCATGGGTGCTCGCTCAGCACGGCCCTGTGCGAAAACAAACCAGACATTAAATTTGGCATGTCCCTCTTCTCCCTTGTCCCCAGTATGTTTCCACTCTCCTGGCCCTCCACCAGAAACGCAGCACACCTTCCTCTAAAGTTGCTTAGGAATATAAAAAACACATCCACGCAGGCCGGTTTCTGCTGCTCTGACCGCTGTCGCTCTCTCCTGAAGACCCCTCTGGGTTTTTTCCGTCTTGGTTTTGCGCACTTCCTCGAACGGATTTACCCTGATTTCTGGCAATTTATACACTCCAGTTCCCTTTGACTCCCCATTCACAGTCCCTCCTCTCAGATTCCCCTCACCACAGAGCACATGCGCAATCCTCTGTGGCAAACTGTTTCGGTACAGTTTGTCCCCTGAAGGAAGCTATAGGAAGTGCCCCACCGCCCTATTCTGGGGGGGGGGGGGTCATAAATGCATAATCTCAAGAAATTCTGCTCTGGATGGCTTGGCAGTAGCATATGCAGTAAAGTAATTTCTTCAGTCTGAAGTTAAGATTTGTAAACACCTTAGTGGGTCACCCCCAGGTTGAGTCTAAACGAACGCCTATGTATCTACATTAATCAAATGTTTCTCTCTCTCTTTTTTCAATGCGGAAGTGGATACAAAGATGACTTTATTCCTAAACGGTTTCTCTGCCCCCCTCCCCTCTCCATGTTTTTGCCTGGCCTGAAATCTAAATCAGAGCGACTAAGCCCAGACTCCTGTTTTGACAGGATGTGTTTAGCTAGTTCAGGCAAGAGTATGCTCCCTGTGTTAAGAGTCCAAAGGTCTTAACCAGAAAGAAAACGCGAGGACTTGTTTGGTGTCACGGGTGCCACCTGTTGCTAGTAGTAGCGATCCAGGAGTGTGTGGAGTATCACAGCTTTGCACAAACAACTCGTTTCCGACCTTATAAATGCACAAATTCAGATACAACAGCCTCCAACTCGAACCCATGGGCGTGCACCACGCTGCGGAAGGCGATTCGCGTTTCTCCCCGTGGAGCCCGCTTTGCCCCTCCTCCAACCGCCCCATACGCTCTTCACCTGCAACAGACAATCGTGAATTTCAAAGGGTTCCTTATTATTGAACGGAACGCTGGGAACTCAGCAGTTTACATTTTAGGCTACTGGGCCTCGCTCCTTTTACTGACAGACAAAGGAGAAGGCCACTAACGATGTTTACCCACCTAGGCTCATGTTTGTCTAATGTTTAAACGGGGCTTTGTTATCATTAGACATTCCTGAACAATCGTTCTCAGAACATCAAGCACACAGAGCAAGGAACCAAGAGATGCAGGGCCCGGTGGGGGAGGGGAGCCGAAGGCGCCAAACAGGGCCTCCCTGCTGCTTAGCACCATCTAGTGGCCGCTGCTGGTGCGACTTTTGGAAGGAGAGCTCTCGAAGGACTTGACAAAATCCAAAGGATGTTTTCCTCCATCCTGGCAAATGCCGTGCAGCGTCACGCTGTTCGCCTTGTGTGTACTGCACACACGTACATTCTGAATTAAAATTAAAACAAATATCTCACCTTAATATTTAATAAGTCCTCCTTTTGTCTATGTACTGAGATATTTGACCCCTTAATCCCTGGACCTGTAGGCAGGGAAGGCAGATGGTTTTAATATTATCAAAGCAAGTAGTGCTAGGAAACGCTCTCAGGGAATACGCCTAATTAGATGTTTGCTGCCAATCTTGACAACTGTAGTTGATGTTCTAGAATCCACATGATGGAGGGAGAGAACTGACTTCCACAAGTTGTCCTCTGACCTCCATTGCCCCTCCCCTCCCGCACGCACGCACGCACAAATGCAATAAAATAATCTTTACGAATGCTATTCTACTATGGCTCTTTATTGTCTTTCAAATACATCATTATGACATAGGCTCATATAATTTTTGATAATAGAAAGTTAAAACACCAGGGACTAGAGAGATGGGTCGGGGTCCCTTGCTACTCTTGCAGAGTTCAGTTCCCAGACCTGACGCCAGGCAGCTCACAGATCCAGGGGATTCAACACCCTCTTCTGGGCTTTGTGGGCACCTGAAGTCACATGTGCAAACACACACACGCACACTAATTATTTTTACAGGAAAATTTAAACCCTGTAACATTTCATTTTAAGTTTAAAAAAATTACTGAAGAAGACTCATATATGGCTGGAGTCAATTGCAGAGTTTTATTTCCTAAACATAGTCACCAGGATCAGTTGTACCAAGTGAAACTATAGGCACCCACGGACATAAGGAACAGTGAAGACCGAACCCAAGCAGGCACCGTGTGACACACTCTTACAACACCACAGTGGCAGTTAGCCTTAGGACTCATTTATAGTACACAAACGGCTACCTTTCTGAAACCAAGACTAGGTAAATGCAAACGGGACAGTCTTCCTTTATCCTCGGCCACAGAACGGCAGCTGACAGGAGCGGAGACGAGAACTAACTCTTCATTATCCAGAACATTCTAATCTATCTAGGATGATGGCAAGAGGCTCCTGGGAGTCAACAGTTGTTCTACATGGCTGCGTTCAACCTAGATCCTGGGTCCAACACACCATGGTCATGACTGTGCCCTGCTTCCCAGGGTCAGCTTTCATCCTGTGGAGTCCCGTGTGCATCATGAGCTCTCTTCTCAAAGCAAGACGCAGCATCATGCATGGCGCAGGAAGGAGGACCCAAGTCCGAGGCCAGCACTGCTACATAACCTGACTGTGCCTCAAAAGCAAACGGCAAACAAAGAAACGAAATGGGATACAAAATAACACAACTAGGTAAGAAAATAATTATTTAAGAATGATTTTAAGCCAATAAATAATATAAACATCAAAATGTTCAAGTTAACAGTATGTTTTTGTTAATATTTATTAACACCAACTTTTCAATGATGTTCTGCTTTCCCTTGTATATTATTTGGGGGAGGTGGCTTGCTTGTTTCTGTTGTTTTGTCTTTTGTTTTTTCAAGACGGGGTCTCATTAAGTAGCTCAGCCTGAGCTTGAATTCATAATCCTGCTGCCTCAGCCTCTCCAGCACTGGGATGGACCCGTTGAGGTCTGTCGAAACCTCCTTTAGCTTTTGTTCAGCATTAAAGCATATGGCTTGGCACACTTTAGAAATGAGAATAGATACATTCTGTGCATGGAAACATGAATTGTCAATGGGGAGCAAACTTGGTCTTCTAAGGGAACAAGAGCGGAGACTCTTAGTGTGGGAGGAACCAGACGTTGCATTTGGAAGGTGGTTTTTGAGACCCTCAGCAAAAAGAAGAGTGCGGTACAGTGCTAAGAAGTTGGGGCACTTAGCTGGGTGGCCTTGGTAACAGGCTTCTTGTAACACAGCTAAGTAATGACCAGGTCATAGGGCTGCCGGAGGGGTCACAGAGAAGCTAAGTGCAGCGGGTTTATCACAACATTCGTTGGTCTCTACTGTTTTGCTCCTCTTATGAATTACTTTTCTTCAAGCATTGGCAGCAACACAAACAAATAAAAAACAAAGACTGTTACAAAGTCCAGCCATTCAGAGACATCGCTAAGTTTGAAAGCTCTGAGACGGCGCACGTGCACGAACACTTGACTTACTTTGCTGGGGGATTCATGGGAGATCAAACGAGAGGGGAGCCAGTGTAGGAAGTCCTTGCTTCATTAAAGAGAGCCATCTTCACTTTAAACAGCCTCAGAGCCACAAAACCGAAGGTTTAGAGACTTACGCAACAATGCCTCCAATCTCTGAAAAACAAAAAAAAAAAACAAAAACAAAAACAAAAACAAAAAAAAAAAACATGGAAGAAAACGTTATTTCAGCTAGCGAATGTGGAGGTGGCACATTTCTGGTGCACCAAAGCTAAAGGGCTTATAGGATTTCTTAAAATAGTTTCTCAAAATTACTTCAACTATTTCTCTTTGTGTGTGTATTACTGTTTCCAGAAGAGGGTGTTAGAAGCCCTGGGACTGGATTCTCGCACAGTTGTGAGCCATCATGCAGATGCTGAGAAACAAACCAGAGGCCTCCTCAGAAGCAGTCAGTGCTGTTAATTGTGGAGCCACCTCTCCAGCACTTAACTCCAAAACTCTCTTAGAGGCCCAGGGTGTACCGTAGCACCCAGTTTCCTTCTCCCGAGACAGATTTCAGCTTCAGAGAGATCCACATTCCCCTCTGAGTTTTGTTACTTGGTTTCCATGTGTTTAGGGGAAACAGCCTCTCCAAGGCTCTCTGTGTCAGCAGGTAAGATTAACTGTGACTGTCACAGACTTCTACTTCTGGCTGAGCTGAGAATGAGTGGAACACAATTCTGACACTCAATGCATTTAATAAAAGTCGGCTATCATGGTGGTTTTTTAAAAGTGGTCCTCACAGGTTTATGGGGAGTGTCGATATCAGGAGGTGTGGCCTCATTGGAGTAGGTGTGCTCTTGTTGGAGGAAATGTGTCACTGGAGTCAGGCTCTGAAGTCTCAGATGCTCAAGCCAAGCCTAGTGTGGCATTTCCTTCCTGCTGCCTGCAGATGTAGAACTCTCAACTCCTTTTTCAGCACCATGTCTGCCTACACACTGACATGCTTCCAGCCATGATGATAATGGACTGAACCCTTAAAACTGTAAGCCAGCCCCAATTAAATATTTTCCTTTGTAAGAGTTGCTTTGGTCATGGTGTCTTTCATAGCAATAGAAACCCCAACTAAGATAGCTCTTATCAACATTTTTAGTGTGTGTATTCTCATTTGTAGAGAGTAAGTTTTTGTTTTTGTTTTTGTTTTTCTGTTTTATGATGAATGTTGTGATCTTCCCTTTACTAGATAACCAAAGTTTATGGGGCTTTCCTGTGTATCACTTTGCACTTGGGGCTACCAACAGAGACAGATACAGAGAGGACAAATACAGAGAGGGGTAAGCATTCAGGGATGTAAGCATTTATTCTGTCTCGTTGTATCCAAGATGGCTTGAGAGATGTTGTAATTATGTGACCATAAAATCACTAAAAAGACTTCCAGACTTAAAATTTAACTCTTGGAGCATGACTCAGAATCAATGTTTCAGCTGTAGTCACATTTTCCCTCTAGTATCTCCCACTGCTATCTAGGATTAATTGCCCAAGCCACTCAACTTTTGGGTGGTTTGCTTTTTACAAATGCGAAACAGAGGTGTGTGTTTTAAAGAAGTTTTAGTTTGTGTTGTCTGTTCACTAAATACACTAAGTGCAACAGGGAACTTTGCAGGCACTATTGCAAACCTCCAGTGGGGTAGCACGTGTGGAGTAGTGTCGTGGGCTTGACAGGCAAGAGTGACATGGACTAGGAGCAAACATAATAGAGAGGCCTCATCTAAAAAGAGCCATTGAGGTTTGTGTGAGTTAGGATTATTATGGGAACCCTATTAAAAAATGGGGTACAGAGCTAAACAAAAAGTTCTCAATTGAGGAATATCGAATGGCTGAGAAGCATCTAAGGAAGTGCTCAACATCATTAGCTACCAGAGAAATGCAAATCAAAACAACCCTGAGATTCCACCTCACACCAGTCAGATTAGCCAAGATCAAAAATTCAGATGACAGCAGATGCTGGTGAGGATGTGGAGAAAGAGGAACACTTCTCCACTGTTGGTGGCGTTGTAAACTGGTACAACCACTCTGGAAATCAGTCTGACAATTCCTCAGAAAATTGGACATAATACTACCTGAAGACCCAGTTATTCCACTTCTGGGCATATACCCCAGAGACACTCCAACATACAACAAAGACACATGCACCACAATGTTCATAGCAGTTCTATTTATAATAGCCAGAAGCTGGAAGAACCCAGATGTCCTTCAGTAGATGAATGGATACAAAAATTGTGGTACATTTACACAATGGAGTACTACTCAGCCATTAGAAACAATGACTTAACCAAATTCTTGAGAAAATGGTTGCATCTAGAGAATATCATCCTGAGTGAGATAACCCAGTCACAAAAGAACAGACATAATATGCAGTCACTGATAATTGGATACTAACCCCAGAAAGCTCTGAACACCCCAGAAACAACTCACAGACTATATGAAGTTCAAGAAAAGAAAAAAAAAAGAAAAGAAAAAATCATTATGTTTAATCCTTACACACCAAGAAAACTTTGACTAATTCTGGGTTACATCCTGTTTTACATGTACTTTATGCTCATTGTAACTAATAAGATCTTAATGCACACTATCAAACCTTTAAAAAAAAACCAAGCACTGACAAAAATGTATTTGTATACTTTTATGCAAAATGCTTAAAATTTGTACATTTATCTTTGTTTTTTAAAATAAAGTTATTAAAAATAAAGATAATAACAATAAAAATATACATGTAACACAAAGAAAAAGGATTATTATGGGAAGAGGGCATTGGAACAGGTAATGAATGGGAACATAAGCCCACCCACCCATCCATCCATCCATTCATTCATTCATTCATTCATTCATTCATTCATTCATTCATTCATGTGTTTATTAAACAGCAAAAATGCACAAGACACTTGTAGGCAGTCAGTAGACATGATGACTTCTTCATGAGCCTCACATCTCTGCTCTGTTCAATTCCATCTGCTGCACAGCCATCAAATTTATCATCCCAACCATGAATCTTTTAATGTTCAGCAGGCAATGCCTGACTGGGGAGCATTTTTGGAAGAAATCTCATCAAACTATCCCACAGAACTCTAAAATTGAGGTCTGTTTCTTTGTAGGTTTATAACTGTTGGCCACACTGCGCCCTGTCTTTGGAACACCCACTTCGAGAAGAAGAGAACAGTTTTAAACTTTTTTTAGGGGGGGAGAGGGATGGAGTTTGTCCTACAATGGATCAACTGAAATCTGATGTGTCACTGAAAAGCACATTTCTGACATTGGACTAGCTGGATGAAATAGCGGGTCATTGTATATGGGGGATAATGGGTTTCCATGAAGGCACCAAGTCATTGCAGGGACTAGCAGAGGCAGGGCTGAGTGGGAGGAGAGGTAGCCAACAGAGGCGGGGAGCTTGTAGCAGCTGCAGCGAGCAGACAATGGAAGTACCAGATCAGCTCCTCAGTCCTCTAGACCAGAGTCAATGGATGTCAGGACAGCTTCATAAGATGGAAAATCAACATACACCTTTATTTCCTACGTTCAGAGTTACATGTGGCTATGACAAATAGACTTGGCTTTTTGAGCAACTTGCTTCAAAAGTAGGTGTTGGCTTGAAGAATTAATCACTTGTATATGATACTGTTCTCATTGGGCTTTGTACCAAATCACTGTTTTATTGTGAAGATGACAATTTATGAGTGGAGTCCTGTGTATGTATGTGTGTATCTTCTCTCTCTCTCTCTCTCTCTCTCTCTCTCTCTCTGTGTGTGTGTGTGTGTGTGTGTGTGTGTGTGTGTGTGTGTGTTTAAAGGAGTCTCAGTATAGCCTTCAAAAATTGTGTCCACCTGTCTAGTTTAAATGCTTAGCCCCTTTATTTCTGCATGCACTATTCCAGCCAACAAAGACTTAGGTTGCTTTTGGGCAAGAAAGAGTGAAACCTGAACATCATCAGGTTCTTCTAATCTGATTGTTTTTCTTGGAAACTGGCCCATGAGCCATCTTCAGTGAACTCAACACTTAGAAACAGAGCAGGTGAGGGTTTCTTCTTTTTGACTTCTGCTAGGATTCTATTGGTTGTGACAAAGGATACAAAGGAAACTGGTTTGGACACGTATATATCTGCTTGTGTAATAGAAATATTCAAACTGAGCCAAGGTTCAAATTTCTTTCTGCCTTTCTGTTCTTGTTTTGAGGTCCAAATCGTGAGAAGGCTGTAGCAACCTCTGAGTAGAAGGGTTTCTCCTCTGCCTACCCCCCCCCCCGCATCAAAACAGGGTCAGGAAGAAAAGAGAAGGCAATGGGTAGACGATGAATAAGAAAAAGTATTTATAAACACTCCATAAAGAAGCCTATTACTTTTTTTGCTAACTTAAAATGTAATAAAAAACATATTTCTATGTGAGTGAAAGACAGTTTTAGATTCCTGGGTCAGGTTGCATTTGTCCAAACCAGCAACTTAAAAAAAAAAAAAAAAATAGAGTTAATTTCTGCATTGGGCATGGTGGCACACATCTTTAATTCCAGCACTTGGGAGGCATAGACAGATTTTTGAGTTCGAGGCCATCCCACTCTACAGAGTGAATTCCAGGACAGCAAGAACTACACAGAGAAACCCTGTCTCAAAAAGCAAACAAATTCATTTCTGAACAGCTAAAACTTCAGGCATCGCTGCCCTGGGGCAATGTTTTCTTCTTCAGCATGTCTTTTTCTTGTTGCTATCCGCATCTTTCCTAAGATGTCCCAGGCATATATACCAAGGCTTTCTCCTGCCATCCCCAGGATATCGGCAGAGGCAGACTTCCCACAGTCCCAGTGTCAGCTGCTGTTGCTGCTCTTATGGCCAACGTCTAAAGCTGTGACAATCACAAGTGACTTTTATTTGTTGTATAAAATTTTGTTGAGCAAGATCAATGATTGCTCTGGCTGAAATAACAAAATTCTATAAACTAGATGGATTCAACCAGATATCCTATGGATGCTGACTCCCACAGTTAGGGATTGGTGTCTCTGGTCGGAACACTCTTACTTTGTAGATCTGTGGTTGTCTTACTAGCTCCTCCTAGAGCAGAGATAGGTCATCACTCCCAGTCCTTACTGGGAGGCACTAATCCAATCATGAGGGTTGTACCCTTCTGATAGTCACTTCTCAGAGACCCCCTCCCCTGGAATCCCATGGCACTAGGAGTACTACTTCAAACTAAACCCCTCAAGTGTTGAGAACTAACCGTCTGTGACAGTGAATGTCTCATGTGATCTGGAATGGCATTTTGTGTCCTCATCTCCTAGCCTTAAGCCATGCTTTTCATTTTCTGCAAGCCCCTTCCTCTCAGGTCCACATGTCCCCCTCCAAGTTAACGGCCATGGCAAGATTCAGTGTTGGACTCCTTCCTGTCCACTGCTGCCATAGCAACATGCTCTCCCATAACCTCCACAGCATCCAGAGATATGCTGCAGCTCTAGGGCAGGTATCTTCTTCAATCATGCCTAGAGCAAGCACTTGGTCTACAGAGAGAACTCTTCCCCCAGGAGACTAGGTTACTTTATGACTTTTGTTTTATGTATTTGTGACTTTACTGACCCACATAAGGCTGTTTGAATGTCTACAGTAATCAGATGGAGCAGAAGTAGATGGTGGTTAGATTCATTTTCCATTCCATTTTTAGCAGTAGGTACTTAGCTCCTTCCCCCACCAGGAAGGAAGTTTGTGGGTGTGCCATGATTTCATGGGCTGTTAAGCAGTCTCAGATGGCCAGAGTTTGAAAGAGCTCACTCCCGTGGACCTGAGAGTGTCTTCAGGTGGCCTCCAGAACATCTCACGCTGGGTGACTAGTGGCCACTTCAACAAAGTCCCTCAACTCTATCTATGTTCCTGTCTCCTAACAATCAGAGCACCAAAGTCGGTGGTGCTTGTTTGACCTGGATCTCCATAGTATTCCTGCTCACTTCCCCCTCGTTTTAAACATTATCTGTGAGCTGTGGCCCTAAATTTCAGCCTCTAACCTGTTCTACTTTCTAACCCCAGGCATCCAACTTGCCTTGATGCCCAACATTAGTGTCTAAAACTTAATGTGACCGAAAATGAATGTCCATTTAACTCTCTAAATGTGCTTTCCCTACACTTACCTCTATGTCTTAATTAGGGTTTTACTTCTGTGAACAGACACCATGACCAAGACAAGTCTTATAAAGGACAACATTTAACTGTGGCTGGTTTACAGGTTCAGAGGTTCAGTCCATTATCATCAAGGCAGGAGTGTGGCAGTGTCCAGGCAGGCATGATGCAGGAAGAGCTGAGAGTTCTATATCTTCATCTGAAAGCTGCTGGAATATTGGCTTCTGGGATGCTAGGATAAGGGTATTAAAGCCCACACCCACAGTGACATGCCTACTCCAAAAGAGCCACACCTATTCCAACAAGGTCACACCTCAAAATAGTGGCCCTCCCTGGGCCAAACATATTCAAAATCCTTGAAAAATCACAAGCAGACTGCTTTGACTATGCAAGGAAAGGCTTTAAAGTTCCCAAATCATCTCTGGCATTAAATGCTAAATCTACAAGCCAACCTTTTCAATCTAAACTTCAATGTCTATTTAAATTCTGACCACTTCCTACCCCCTTTTCAGGTCTCTGTGGTTCTCTTCCTTGCTTCCTGTGGCATATTCTCTAACAGAGGGACTATGTCTTCAACATGAGATACTTTAGGGCTGGTGAGATGGCTCAGTTAGTAAAGGCTCTTTGCTGTCAAGCCCCATGATTGGAACTCAATTCAAAGATTTAATAAAAATACATTTTAAAATAAATAGAAACACATCCTTATTTTTCCACATGAATTTGTGTTTTTAAAGGCACACCCCATCACGTTTCTCTCTTTGACATTTTCTCCATTCAGTTGGTATGCAGGGAGTAACTATGTAAAACACCATCATTCTTTGTGCTCTCTGTAGCCCTAGGTTGTAAAGAGGCTGCTACAGTCCCATGTGAAGGTCACTTGAGAGATACCATGCAGGAAGCTCATATACACAGATTTGTAAGGGAAGAAGGAGAGCCAGCTGTTTAATGAAAATGGCAATATTTGATAAGACAGCACAATTGCTCTTCTGTCACACTTCCTGGAGAGATTTAACCTCACCTCAGACCATTCCTACATCCTAGCTATTCTAGTCAGTAGCGCCTGGTGCACCCCAGGCTGGCCTCAAACTCCCTATATGTTGCTGCTTTGACAAAGGCCACATCAGCACTAGGGACCCCAGGTAAGACCCTGCCTTATGCCCTATGCCCACCATGTCCCCTTACAGCACACCTAACAGACATAAGCTGCACCCCACCACTTGGGCTCTATAGTCCGAAACACTGGCAGAAGACCTGTGCTTTCCTGGAGGCCACACCTGTTCTAGAAACTTTAGAGGCAGTATTAGTACCCAAAATCCCAGAGGTAATGCAGGCCACAAAAAAACAAACAAACAAAAACCCACATTGGAGACATTGTACTTGCTGTTCACCAGAATCCCAGGCTACTCTGGCCAGAAGACCAGAGGGGGGAAAAAACAAAAACCAAGGCAAGAAAAATGTATAAAACACCCATCTAACAAAGATGAACTCAGAAATCAGCACCCAAACCTATAATCATCCCAAAACCCAGATGCCTAGAGGCCCGCATAAGAACACAATCAGCAACAGCCAGGGCAATGTGGCACCACCAAAGCCCAGCTACCTAACTATACCATACTGCACTACAGCCAAAGTACAAGAATGTGACCTTAAATCCTATCTAATGAAGATGATAGAGGCCTTTAGAGGGGAAAGGAATAAATTCCTTCAAAAAGAGAAAAATACAATCAAACCAGTGAAGGAAATGAATGAAACTGTTCAAGATGTGACAATGGAAACAGAGCAGTAAAGAAAACGCAAACAGGAGGAATCCTGGAGCTGGAAAACCTAGGGAAGAGAACAGAAACTGTACATGCCGCATCACCAACAAAGTAAAGGAGATGGAAGAGAGAATCTCAGGCATGGGAGATAGGATAAAAGAAAAAGATTCATTGGTCAAAGTTAAATTTAAATCTAAAAAGTTCTTGACAAAATATCTAGGAAACCCAGGACACCATGAAAAGACCAAACCTAAGAATAATTGGAATAAAAGAAGAAGATTCCCAGCTCAAAGGCCCAGAAAATATTTACAACTAAATCACAGAAGAAAAATGTTCTAATCTAAACACATGCCTATAAATTTATAACAAGTTACAGAACACCAAATAGATTGGATCAAAACACACACACACACTACCCCCACCATGTGCCACATAATAATCAAAACACTAAATGTACAGAACAAAGAAAGAATATTGAAAGCTTCGAGGGGAAAGGACCAAGTAAGCTAGAAAGGCAGATCTATTACAATTACATTTGACTTCTCAACAGAGACTGGAAAAGCCAGAAGGGCCTGAGCAGATGTGTAGCGGACTGTAAGTGGCTACAGATGGCAGCCCAGATTATTATACCCAGCAAAACTTTCAATCACCATAGATGGGGAAAATAAAATAGTCCATGATTAAAAACCAAATTTAAATAATATTTATCCACAAATCCAGTCCTACAGAAGATACTAGAAGGAAAACTCCGACCCAAGGAGGCTACCCACACCCAAGGAAACACAGAAAATAAGTATTTTCACACCAGCAGGGGAGCACAGACACATACCACTACCAACATCAAAATACCAGAAATTACAATCATTGGTCATTAATATCTTTCAACACCAGTTGAACTCCAAGCAAATGGACCTAAGAAGCAAACTGGTGTAACCACTAAATATCTAACAAAATAGACTTTCAACCAAAATTAACCAAAAGAGATGGGGAAGGACACTTCTTACTCATCAAAAGGAAAAATCCACCAAAATGGCATCACTTCTGAATATCTATGCCTCAAATACAAGAGCACCTATATTCATAAAAGAAGCATTATTAAAACTTACATTATACACTGAACCTCACACATTAATAGCGAGAGACTTCAACACCCCATTCTCACCAATGGAAGGTCATCCAGACAGAAACTAAACAGAGAAATAATGAAACAGATGTTATGATTCAAACAGACCTAACATTAATAGAAGAACACTTCACTCAAACAGAAAAACATATATATTTCTTCTTCTTAGCACCTCACAGAACCTTGTCAAATTCCCTATGATAATGAATGACCTTGAACCAGCTCCCCCAGCCCTCACCCCAAGAGTGCTGGGATTCCTGGCCTGCACCATCAGGACGTCATGCATGCCAGACAAGCTCTCTACCAACTAGGCCGCATACCTAGTACCACTAGCTCATAAAGCCCGTGAGGCTGCCCAGTCCCTGTTGGCTTTTAGTTCATCCCCAAGCTCTGAAGGGCTCAGTGGAGACAGAGCCCTGGGAGAAAGTATCTTCTTGGGTCACCTTAGTGCTAACTCATTTTCTGAAATCCTTATTTTGGAAAAGAGCTGTTTGAACTGAAATTACATTAAGACACAGGCCATGGATTTTAAGCCGATTGGCAAAGCGCCCAATTTAGAGCAATGGAAGATACCCACCTTGGAAACAAGAGCCCAGAACTCAGCTTGAGTATGCCTTCACCCTAGTCGACTAGTAAAATAAGAGGACTGTATTTTGTAACATCTGAGCTGTCCTCTGCTTCAGCGTTGTGCTCCTAAGACATATTCATCAAGAAGGGGTACTGTCGAACACCGCGGGGGAAGCCTCCCTCCCGCCCCGGTGTCATTCTTTCCTCCCTCCCTCCCTGCCCTGACCAACACAGCACACTCCACTCTGCCTTGGCATCCACAACCTATCTCGGAACCTACAGCTGGCTCCATTTTAATTGTCTCTCTTCAGGGCTACAGCATCTCATCATGGTCATGAGCTTTTGCAATGCCGCTGCTCAGAGGTCTAAGTGATTGTCATCTGTGTTTATATCCAGACCCTTGGCTGTGGCGAGAAAGGCACAGTCTGAAAGAAAAGAGGTAAGATGAACTTGTCTTTGACCGTTTGTGTTTTCTGAGTGCTCCTTCATTGAAATCAGGATATCCAGAGACAGAGAAACATTGTCCGGGCCTGATAGATGGACTGGCTTTTGCTCCAAGGCAGGAAATGGCTGGGACAACCCGAAAACAAAGTGGACTTCTCTCCGGCAGCAAGTTCAGGCTGTGGTGGGAACAGTGCCGCATAGATAATGTGGACACACTAATCTCCACCACCACCACCAACAACCCAGGCGTGAGAAATTTAAAAGAAAAATTTCTCCTGTTCTTTCCATCCTAAAAATACAAACGATTATGTTGTAATGCTTCTTCTCTCTTCTCCCCTCAAATGCAGCCCCCCCCCCCCAGTGGTCTCTCTGCATGCACACTGTCAGGAAAAGGGGTGCTCCCTACCCACCACCTTTTTAATGCCTCAAGAACTTTTTTCCAGAGAAGACACTAAGTAGGTCACTTCCCTCTTCTGGCTTCACTATAAATTCTCTGTACGTACTTGTCTCCTATTCTATTTTCAAAATCAAATGGCCAGCTTAATTCCCCTGGAGGCCTTGACTACATCCAGTTAAGGTCACGGTCAGGACTTGAAAGCAGTTCTCTCCCTCCTACCATACCCCATAGGCTCTTTCTTTTTTTCTTTTTTCTTTTCTTTTTTTTTTTAATTCATCCCTCCACCCTTCCTCCCTTTTCCTCCTCCCTCCCCCCTTTTTCTTCAATAGCTCTGTGTTGTAAAGGGCCTGGCCACACACAGAGAATATTACAGGAATAAAACCTGGAAGAGAGCACACAGTTATGAAACCTTAAACCTCAACTTCTCTTTATTTTGCTCCCTGGATATTCCTCCCCCTCGGAGAAAACATGAGCCTCGGCAGATTTGCGGTCCATGTTATCTTCAGCTGTAAAAGCCAGCTGAACCAACAGAGCGCCCTTCTCTGCTTCCTGCCGTGCAGAGGTTTTGCAAAGGAACTACTGTAAGGGACCAGTCCCCTCTGGCTTTATGGACAACCTTTTTAGAAGAAACACTAGGCTGCCATCGGTAGACAAAGATTTCCATACATTATCAGGCTCTGACCAAGCCCGATCTGTTCTGTGCCTGGTCGGGGAGAAGGTGAGCAAGATCAGGACAGTGAGGTGTGGGCCCCTTACAGCCTGAGTAATGCCTTTCAAAATAGAGTCTTAAAAAAATGTTCAAGGGTCCTTCCTCTGCTTCAATCGGCTCCAGCCTAAGGAGCTCAGGGGGAATTTGGCCCGAGGATAGGATGCCACATCAGACATTGATTCAGTTAGCCAACCCTTTCCAAGGTGTCACCCATTAATTTATTGACTGCAAATAAGAATTTCGCCCAAGGCCAAAACTCACAATTGGTCCCAGTTGAGCTGAAATGGATTTTCACAAGTGGCTAGGGAAAGAGAGGCTTCTCTTCAAAATGTCTCTTCTTTGGTCCACTCTTTCTTTCTTTATCCCCTCTCTGGCTTCATCCCATTAATAACTGAGCCCTCAAAGAGCTTCATTAGTTGGTAGCATGCAAACAGCTGCTCAAAGGATTTGAAAGTGAATTGACCCCAAAGCTGCCGGTGTAGAAGCTCCACGTTGGGAGCTTATTGGCTGCCCCTCAATTTGGACATTACTCTGGCTTTTTTCTCCATTTCGACTTAAGGAGAGAGAAGATGATATTCTTATAAAGTGGCTCTGTGTATTATTTGAGAAGTCTTGGTTTTCATATACAAAAATCATATAATTCAAAAAAATGTCAAATCCAAAGTGATTGCATTTTATACCTGCTGTGCATATCAAACATGCAAGTTGCAAAACAGAAAAGATTGTTTAATCATTATAATCATTTTCTAGATGCCATGTATAATAGAGAAATGGTTGATGGTCATCTTCTATAGCTGGAGAATGGACTACTGTTTTACAGAGATTAAAGCATAATTCTCCTTGGCTCTTAAGCTGTGAGACAACTTATTAGATTCTCTTAGGCATGTAGATAAATTCAAACTGCTTTTGTATGACCCGAAGACCTAAAAACTAGAAGGAATTATCTCTTAGAGAAGGAAGCAGTTACAAAGGACACATGGAGGCCTGTTTAAGGATGGGGTATTTGTTTACAGTATCATGAAACAGCCAGCCAACTGTATACCACTAACTGTATACCATAGAAGAACAGCTACGGTTACTGTGGTCTATGTACCTTAGGACGATACAAACAGTTCCAAGGAATAGGAATGTACTCAGACATATTTTTAGAGTCATGGCAGTTTTTAAAAAGACTGTTAGCATTAGTGCTAAAGGCGCATACAAGCAATACTGTATTGTTCCACCTAGAGGGACTGTAAAGAAAGCAATGGGCCTGGCTGGGGGTTTAACTCGGCTGCAAGTTGTGTATCTGGCACAAGACCTTGGATTTCATCCCTAAATGGTAAGAAAGTTTGTTGTCAGTCAGCTGACGAAGAGGCTGGGAACAATTGCAATAAGTAAACTAGGGAAGAGGAAGTTTAGCCTTCTGTGTAATATAGTCTCCCTTTGTCTAAGTTAGGGTTTCCATTGCTGCCAACAGACACCGTGACCAAGGCAACTCTTCTAAGAACAACATTTAACTGGGGCAGGCTTACAGGTTCGGAGGTTCAGTCCATTATCATCAAGGCAGGAGCATGGCAGCATCCAGGGAGGTATGGTGCAGGAGGAGCTGAGAGTTCTACATCTTGCTCCAAAGGCACAGAAGACTGGCTCTCACATGGTTAGGAGAAGGGTCTCATTGTCCACCCCCACAGTGACACACTTCCTCCAACAAGGTCACACTTACTCCAACAAGACCACACCTCCTAATAGTGCCACTCCCTGGGCCATGCATATTCAAACCACCACAGGCCTTTTTTGTTGTGAGACAGTCTCCAGTGTCACTCAGAATGGCCTAGAACTCATGGCAATGCATCTGCCTTAACCTTACACTCGCTGGGATTGCAGACATGAGCTTCCCTTCCTGCTTTTGTTTTTTAATATGAACAATTACTTACATAATTCATAAATGAGTTCTTTCAAACAGTTAAAATGGCAGCTTTAAAGGAAGCCTTCTAAAACCTTGATTTGGGGCTGGAGAGATGGTCCAGCAATTAAGAATGTTCACTGCTATTCAGAAAGACCCACATTTGGTTCCCATCACCTATATGGTAGCTTACAAGCAGGAGATCCGACACCCTTAGCATGCTCTCTGGCCTCTGCAGGCACCAGGCACACGTATGATACATACATGCACCCATATTCATAACATAAAATAACAACATAGCATAAATAAGGGTTTTCAATGAAATGAAAGTGTGCTTTACTGTATTGCTTCCTTTAGAAAAATCCCAGTGTTGCTCTGAAAATCAGTTAAGCTTGCTAAGGGTTGTTCATCAGCAAAGCACTGTCTCAGAGAGCCTGGTTTTGAACTAAATTTCATCATGTAATAAAGTATCACCTCCCTCCCCTCTCATTCTTTCTTGCCCCCCCCCAGGCCCTAAGAGACAGCATTCTAGAACAGCAAAGCACCTTATGAACCTTGTTCTCGAGCCTTTCAGTGAGACTCCAGGCATACTCTGTAATTCGGTTCTCTGACAGTGCTTCTCAACCTTCCAAATGAGGCAACCCTTTAATACAGTTCCTCATGCTGTGGTGACCCCTAACCGTAAATTATTTTTGTTGCTACTCCATAACTGTAATTTTGCTACAATTATGAATCATAATGTAAATATCTGATATGCAGGATATCTGATATGCATCCCCAAGGGGTTGAGCCCCACAGGTTTAGAACTATTGGTTTAAGAGTCCTCTCTGGCCAACTGGGCCAAACTCCTTCCAGTGGCTTCAAAAGAGTGGAAACAACTGTTTCCCCAGAGCAGGCTGAATCTCTTCTCTAGCTGCATTTTCCAGAGAAAATGAAAAATTCACTTCTAGGGAAGTCAATTTCTTCAGACTTGCCCTTTGCCCTCTACTTCTTCTCCCTCCCCCCACTTCTTATTTTTAATTCCTGATTTTCTCTATCTCTCTGAATTTCTGTCCCTTTCCAACTCCATTCTCTCCCTCACCACACTCTTGACTTCCTGGAAAGATGTTCTATAAAGTCAATTTTTGTGATGAAAAATTTCATTAATACTAAGAAATAATAATTTTTAAAACTCTGAAAGGTTAAAACCAAAAGGTAGATTTCCTTTTAATGAATGTTTTTTTTTTTTTAAATTGCTTTGCGTCTTTCATCTCTTCATTAAGGAAGTTGTATTCCACCAGGCCTCCGGGTACAATAAATAACTTACCAGGATGCTCTGTGGCACTCTACTCTCTGACAGGATGACTCCACAATGAGCGGTATTATCTACATTGTTTGAATGATTTCCTGCAGGACTCTCCCTCCCCCACCCCCTCCACACTTCCAGAAAAGAACTGAAGAGAAAATGTTCAGAAGTGACTCATCTGATTTCCTCATAAGAAATGGCACAAGGAAAAGATGTCACACTCCGGTGGCATGGGACCTTCCAGGTGAGCAGCCCTTCTTCTCAGTGAGCCTAAAAAAGAAAGGCCCGTTGCCCTGTGGATGGGGCTGTCTGCCTGGCCTACCTGCATAAAGAAGCATTTCTAACAACTGTGCTTCAGAAGAAGTAGAATTCCATAAAGAGACTCAGGTACTGAGTCCCTCCTTTGAACTTGAGCCTTTTGGCATTTCATTTGCATCTGTTTAAACAGATACACTGCCTGCATTTATCAGCCCAGCCACTGTGAGCACAGCCTTCTCACTTCTGTACCTTGAAAGGAAGCTCCGGTAAAAATATGATTTTATTTTAAATATCGGACAGGCTATGACCCGTAGGAAGCTCTGGCAGAAACACAAAATCAATCAAGTTTCATTTGAACCTTTCTTTGGCTCTCAGAAACCTTTGATAAATCTCAGATGAAAATTTTCCTGTCCCTCGGAAGCTCAGGAAGGCCACTGAATGCTTTGATTTTTTTTTTTTTTTTTTTTTTTTTTTTTTTTTTTTTTTGACTCTGTCACATAATTGACATGGCGATTTTATTGATCTGTTGTTCTCTGGGTCAGCGGATTTACTAATCTGCTTTTCTAGTTAGTAACCTGACCGGATATCATTTAAAAATAATTTCAGTTACTGCGACTAAGCAGGAGTCACAGAGCTCCAACATCAACATTTTTGATAGCTGTTATACAACTATTATAATAATGATAATAATAATAATATCAGTTAAGTTGGGAAAATTAGGAAACAGCATGTTCTCTACCCCCCCAAAACCTCCCACCTCCATCTTCTAAACTTATCAATGTAATTGGCTCCTTGTTTGAGGGACAGGGGACAGGGTAAAATAAATGCACTCTGCATCCTCAGCAAGAGTGATCTTTCTGAAGTACAAATATTACTTGGGCTAACCTTGTGTAATCCTGACCCTGGGATACCACCTCACTGTGAATGATGCAAGAATTAAGCGCTCACTTTTTTTTTTTTTCTTCTCAAAGTGGTTTATTCAGGAACCTTACAGCATGCGAGTGAAAATCTTTCTGTCTCCCCTTCTCTCTCTGGTTTTCTGTCTTCATCCGCCCCCAAGCGCAGTCCCTTTTATCCTCTCTCAACTCCACCTCCTCAGTCCATGTCTCGTGACTGCAGTTTATAGGTCTGTGTCATCTGGCCTGATCTCGAATCATGGGTGCACCTGAGCAGCTCACATCGTGGAAGTGGCTAATCTGGTGGGGGTGGGCAGGAGGAAGTCAGGTGCTAGTCACAAGACTTGGCCAGAGTCTTGGAACTTCCACCACACCCGCTCTCCACATCTCCCCGTTCTTTATAATTTTGGCCAAGAGAATGTCTGTCCTAGGTTGCCCCCTGTGGCAGTGCCCCTTACCTGTCACTGGGAGACGAACATTTGTTCAATCCCTGTCTTAGGTTGGTGACAAGCCCAAGGAGTCTTACCCATCACTGACTACTTCTCTAGCATGCCAAGCCACACTTGAGGAGACTGCCCAATCTTCACTGCTGCAAAAGCCTGTATAATTAAGGCTTGAGTTCTCCGCTGTTGAAGTTGTATACAGTACATGCACTAGAATACCAGGACGCTTATGAGGACCAAGCAAAGGGCTAATCCAACTAGTCCCGCCCATTCTTTCACTCTTGAGGTAGCGGTGGTGATCCAAAATCCCTTTTAGGCCTGAATAAAGTCATAACTGAGGGGCCTGTACAGGCCAAGGAACAAACTGAGAAACAGAGGTCTCAAATCCCATAGACCCATTCCAATGAAAGCTTGCATTGCCCCAACCCCCTTTCAAATAGCATATTTAAAGCAGATAAATCTGCGCAACTACCATTAACACTACACAGCAACCATACATTAAAGGGATTGCTGGCAACTGTCTGAGCAGGACTTTGGTATGTCCAATTATATCCTGAAAATGATAATCATCTGAAAACATAACAATCCTGGAAACACTGATAGGAGCCCCACCGCAGATCTTCAGTTATCACCACCAGGAGCATCAGCAGCATCAGGCTCATCCACAGGGTCGTTGCTCCACTCATCCTGGACCACTCTGGTCAACCTCTCTGGGACCTACAGTGGCTGTCGATGTTCCTGGGAGCTTACCCTGACCTCGATGAGTTCTGAACGCCAAAGGGGAGTTTCCGCATAAGGGCCACCACTTGTCGCTTCAGTCTCCGACTAGCAGAAAAGGAGCGATGACACAGCATTCTTCTCAAAGCGGTTTATTCAGGAACCTTACTGCATGCCAGTGAAAATCTTTCTCTCCCATCTGTCTCTCTTTCCGTTTCTCTTTCCCTTTCTCTTTCTCCCAGAACATTGGTTCTTAATCTTTGGCCCTTTTAATACAGTTCCTCCTGTTGTGGTGACCCCCAACCGTGAAATTATTTTCATTGCAACTTGATGACTGTCATTCTGCTACCATGCTGTTATGAATTGTAATGTAAATATTTTTGAAGATAGGGGTAAGTAGGTCCTGACCCATAGGTTGAGAACCAGTTTCCTAGTCCCGTTTCCGGCCCCCTCACTAGTTAAATCTGTTACTCGTACTACTTACTTACAGGTAGGGGTCACCAGCTTCCCACTTGCTTGGTGGCTCTTTAACATGACAGCCTATCTTGGGCCACTCAGTCAGTGAGTTCTTATTGGCATTTCAGAATGGTAACTCACTTCCTCTAAAAGTTCATAGCATGTCACCTGCCATCTTAAATCTTTCCTCTCTGTCTTGAGAACAGGAATTGTGTTTTGGGCCTTGGCACCAAACTCTTTTACAGTATATTCATAAATGCATTCCATGTCTTTTTCTCCACAGTATTTATCCCTCTCTGGAATCAAGTTTGAGAGCACACCTATTGATTTATAGCACCTAGCACCACTCGGCCCACATTGTAGGGATTCAAGAAATATTTGCTTAATGACATACATTTGTAAAACCAAACATAGGGACCAGCGGGCACTCAAGATTAGCGTCGGACACCATGACAAAATGTACAGCTATTATATACTATTGAACAGTGGCAGGAAGAGCCAGAAGGACCATTTAGAGGTTAACTTGCTCTTGCAAAGGACTGGATTCCATTCCCAGAATTCTTGTGGCTGCTCACAAGCAGCAGTAACTCTAGTTCTAAGGGATCCAGCACCTTCATGGTCTCCTCAGGCATCAGGCACACAGATAGACAAACATTAATACATATAAAATCTTTAAGAAACAAAATAAATTGAAAAAAGGAAAGGGAAAGCTAGCCTCTAGGCTTAATAAAATCAAGGCACTATCTTTTGTTAGACATTTCTCTGGTTGATTCAAGCAACACATTTATCCACAGCCATTTGGCACATTTCTCTTACACATCCACACAAAGAAAAATGTCATCAGAAGAGACAGGCTCAGTTTCCTAAACTTGACACCCAGAGTCTAAATCTGAGTTAGGTACATCATCACTGCCTGTGCTTCCAGAATGTTGAAGGGACGGTGTTTCTGCAAAGAGCTTTGTTTTTAGCAGTGGCATATCCTCTCAAGCTATGGACTATCCGTGCCAAGACAAAGCACACACACACACACACACACAAAGCAAAATACTAGATACTAGACCATGATAGTTCACAGGCCTTCCTCCAATGGTCCGTAAGAGGTCAGTGGACAGAAATGTAAAGATTCTCATTATGCCAACCGTAAAAACAACCAACTCCAGGGTGGCTTCTGGCTGGCAGTAACTGTGAGCTGCCTCAATGGGGAAACATCATAATTTTAAAGTTAATAAAATATTGACAACGCCCACACCGCCACTGTCACTGAGCCTTGGACAGAGGCCTGGGGGATTGAAAAAGAAACACACACAGACACACACATGGGTCATTCAATAATCGGTGAATGCCAACTAGGCTTTACTCGGGACTCCTTTTATATGGGGTGAACAACAAAGTTTGGGGAGGCCAGGTGCAGTTAAGAGTGTACAAAACAGGATGTTTTTTAGGGTAAAGATAGCTCGGATGGAATGTTCTACAGATACAAGGAAGGAGTTCTTAGCAAAACAATCGGGGGAAGGGAAAATAAGGCCAGGCTCCAATGGCGGGTCACAACAAATATGAATAAGTGTCTGCCATCAGAGTGACAAGTATGTGTGCACTGTACAAATGAGTCTACTCAGCCAGGTGGTGCACACCTGTAATCTCAGTACTTGGGGGGAGGGGGGATCAGAAGGGTGGAGAGTTCAAGGCCATCCTCTGCTACTAGTGAGTTAGAGGCAGCCTGAAATACAGGAACCTGGGGGGCTAAGGACAGAATGAGAGGGGGAGCGGTCATGCATACAAGGCAGAAAGCAGACTAGATTTTACAGAGCAAAGGCTAATAATTAGAAGTCAGTAAACCTTGTCTCATATCACTGAAGAGTGAATCACATTAAATCAGGCATGTGTGAGACTAGAAGTAACCAATTAGGCCTGTGATCCTAACCAGTTATCTGTTATCTGGTAATACCTGGACCTGAAGAGCTGCCCCCCCCCCCCCGCTCCCACTCTCTCTGATAGCCACACAGTGTAATGACCCTGGTTCCATCACTCTCCTGATAGGAGAGAAATGTGGGTGGTTGGTACTGAGGAAGAAGTCGGAGAAAGTGCCACAGTCTAAGAGAAACAGGGCTAATTCATGAAGGGCAAAGGAATAAAACATTATTCACTAGCATCGGTCCCTGTGGCTTTCAGAGGGGGAATCCTGAGTGGTTCCTCCCAGTTTTAGAAGGGCAATTCACTGAGGGGGACCAAGGAGAAAGGTCTACCAGTTGCCAATGTGTCATAGGCACCTGCCAATGAGATTGCTCTTAGCACCCTCAAATTCCAGTCACCTGGATAGTGGAGATGGTAACATCTATATGGAGAGGAGAAAGCTTTAGAGTTTTGTCTGGTTTTGTTTTTTTAATACTAAAATGAACAGCTTTCAGGCTGATAGCCAGGCTCATTCACACACAGACAAGTAAAAGCCCTGGCTTCCCAATTAGGTATCTGTTGAGATGGAGGCATTCTTACTAATTCCGTGAGCTGGACATGAAGCTGAATTTAGAAGATGTACTCATCTGTTGAAGGCCAACGTGGTTATTGAGCCTCTCCGACTCCAAAGAGGAGCTATAAAACTTAGGAGAGAACCGAGTGTGGTGCCTCAGTAGAACCCACTCTGCTGGCCTGTTTCCTTCCTCTACCCAGGGCTGACATCCTAGCAGGCACAAAATGAAGGGCCCATGGATCCCACAAAGTTTGGTACCACTGAAAATTGTTCTCATCTCTTTAGAGACCAAAACGAAAAAGCAGAACTTTCAAACACAGAGTGTGCTTTAAGGTACAAGGTTGAATAATCCTTTTTATAATGTGGACATGCAGTTTTAATTTTTTTAGGGAAGAAAGGCTTGTAAAGGTAGACCAGTCTGTAGTATTGGATATTATGAGATGATATTGCCAATAATCTATCACTTCAGACCTACAAAGCAGTATTAGTGAAAGGGTTCATGATTTGCTGAAGAATGACACCCTGACTCAAATTGTATGTAAACACAAATTTTTTATTCTGCAGAAGTTCAGCATGCTGGGGTCTCCCAGTTACCAAGACAGAGAGACACCCAAGTGAGCTCACAGGCCTGATTTAAAGCACATTAGGGAATTCTGGGGTAGGTAACCTCTGTTAATCTATTGGGTCCATCTCTACAGACATTCCTTTACCAACCAGGGTGTGGGGGTTGGAAACATGCTGGAAGGTCTGAGAACTGTGACAGAGGAAGTAGCTGAGAAAGTCTGGAAACTGCTGCTGACCCACTGTCCTTGCTTCATGCCAGGTGGCTGGGACATTCCATTACCCGAGTTCGAAGACTGGAGCCTGGGGGTTTGTTTTGTTTCTATTAGTAATTGATTTGCCTGGGCTTGCCCAGTTTTTAGGCCTAGTCTCTTTAATTAGAAGTCTGTCATGGAATCAGCCTAGCCTTCTCGTTAGCCTCATGTATCTCCTTCCTAACGCTGTGACCCTTTTAGTACAGTTCCGCATGTTTTGGTGACCTCCTACAATAAAACTACTTTTGTTGCTACTTCATAGCTCTAGCTTTGCTACTGTTGTGAAATGTAATGAAATATCTGATGTAAACATGTGAGATATCTTATATGTGACCCCTGTGTGGGTCAGGACCCACAGGTAGAAAACCACTGATTTAGGGGATGTTTTACTAATTTGTAGATTAACTCAAGCCAGGGAGAAAAAAAATCTATTTCTCTCCTTCCCTTTCTGTCTTCTTCCCTCTTACTTTCTCTAACAGACTTGCTGATCAGTTTTCCCTCCCTTCCCCCCCCCCCAATCTCCTCTTCTTCTTTTCTATCTCTCCTCTGTTGAGGTAAACTACCCACATACATATAGACTGACAATGAAAGTGTGTCCCGGTATTCCCAGTTGTTAATTGCTGCGCCAATGCCTCTACATGCAGGCAGGATATGTGGATATTTGTTCCTTCCTCACCTGCCCAAGGCACTCCTTGATTGGCTTAATCAAGAGCTGACAGACAATGACTAGGCAGAAAGTAGAGGGCAGGACTTATGAGCAGACAAGGGGGGCTCTGGGAGAAGAAGTCGGACCTGGAGAGGATACAGAGATGGATGGACTTGAACAGGTGCAGAGAGGTAAAGAACTAACCACATTGTAGGTTGTGAGCTAGAATAGGCAGATGAATTAAATTTGAGCTGGCTGAGAGTTTGCCCGGCTAAAGGCCCAAATTATATAATAAGGATAAGTGTCTGTGTCATTATTTAATTTCTGGCAGGTCCAGAAGGTGCCACAATACCCCTTTTCCCTCTCTCCCTTTCGCTATACTTTTCTAATTACCAGGACCTTTATTTTTAAATTATTTATTTATTTACTTACTTACTTACTTATCATGTATACAGCATTGTCTGCCTTCGTGTATGCCTGCAGGTCAGAAGAGGGCATCGGATCCCATTACAGATGGTTGTGAGCCACCAAGTGGTTGCTGGGAATTGAATTTAGGACCTCTGGAAGAGCAGTCAGTGCTTTTAACCACTGAGCCATCTTCTCTCCTCCCTTGTGCCCTGCCCCCCAGGACCCTCCTTAAGGAAGGACAGGGAAGCAAGTCATCTTTCATTCTTCCAGCCTCAAAAGGATCTCAGACTGCCCTGGCCTGCACTCAGTGCCTTCCGTCCTCCAATGCTTCTCTCTTTCTGGGATACAGATAGGTCTGGGAAAGGATCAGCAAAGGCCAGAGGAACTAAGAGCATAGTGTCTAACCCTGTCCAAGAGTCAGGGCAGGAGTCCAGACCTAGAAATACCAACCTCATGCACTTCCAACATCTTTCCCCCAGCCTGAGTTCCTAGCATCTTTATGTGGTATTGAAGAAAGGGGAAAAGTTTTTATCTATTGGCCATGTCCACAAATGAAAGGGGACAATGAACAGGACCCTGAGGGAAAGTGTTCAGTCCAGGGACCAATAGGGAAAACATCCAGTGTCCTCGGAAGGAGATTGGATGATGAGTTATCCAGTGAGGTCCGTGGCCTGTAGAGAAGTTAGATGGCCTCCATTAACACCCAGTCTGGAGGTATATACATTCCTACTTAGAGAAAAGTAGGACACTGATAGGCCGGGTAGGAAAGGAAAGGGATGCTGGGACTTTCAGGTACAGGACCCAGGAGAAGGAAGTAGTCCTATCCGTGGATTTGCTTCAGGCCCCTCATCTACCTGAAGATGTCAAAGAACTTCCACTGTGTTTCTGACTTTCAGAAGATGAATAAGTAGTGGGCTCTACAGAGAGAGTAGCAAGGCCCAAGTGGTTAGCTTCACAAAATGTATCCCAAGTCACTGGTTGAACGGGGTCCGTGGAGATACAGAGACCTTCTGTCCCAATTGTTTAGACTTAGCCAGTGAGGTTGGAGAATGAGGTGGAGCTGGGGAGTGGTAAAGCATGAAATCACCAACCATGACTAAACGCTGAGTTCAGCCTCAGTGAATTCACTCTCCAAACAGAGCTGTCATCCAGACAGAGCTGGTGCAAGCCTTCCAAATGTGCTACATGTCGCAACACAGGGCTGCAAATCCCGGCTTTGTCTCCAAGGTCATAATCTACTGTATCGGGGTGCAGTCTTTGGTACGGTTGGTTGGCGGGGAATGTAGCCTCCAGTGATGTTAGTTTTGATGAAAGTAGAAGAGAGTGCACATGTTATTTGTTGTGTTGTCGAGGGCGAATTTGCGGAATTAAAAGGGCTTAAACGCTGTTGTTGATTTTAATTCCCAGAACACGCCACAACAGAATCCAGATACCTGTTAGGATAGACCCAAATTCCTTTTCTATTTCCATTATTGGTTAAGATGAAACCTCTGTGGGCCTGCAATGCTATAATGATGGTAAGACTATTTTGTGGTCGGAAAGAGCACGGTGGGCTCTTTCTTCTGGGAAGACAGAGTTGCTGGGAGAAAAGCATCAGAGACTATATATGCTACACACCACTGCAGGTAGGAAAAAAATGACAAATTAGGTAGGGATTATATTAATTTACTGTCTATTCTTTCTTTCTTTAGCCACTAATCCCAGCCTTCTGAAGACATAAAAGAATCTGTTGGGATGCTGCTCAGTTTGTAGAGTACCTGCGTACCATGCACGGAACCCTGAATTCAGTCATTATATCAGACCAGATTTGGAGGTACACAGCTGTAACACCAGCAGCCAGGAGGTGTGGGCAGCAAGATCGGAAATTCGGTGCTATCCTCTTCTACATTGTGGGTACTAGAATACAAGTTGGAGACCCTCTCTCAAAAAAAAAAAAAAAAAAAAAAAAAAAAAAAAAAAAAAAAAAAAAAAGGATAAGAACCGGGTAGTGGTGGTACATATCTTTGACCCCTGCACTTAGGAGGCAGAAGTAGGCAGATCTCTCTGTGAATTTGAGGCCAGCATGGTTTATAGAGCTAGTTCCAAGACAGCCAAGGTTGCACAAAACAACCTGATTTAAAAAAATAAACAAATATGTATTATATCTTAGGTAATTGTAATACAAAGGACATTCCAACTAATTGCTTCTCTAGTGAGCTCAAATGCCCAAGTGGCATACTGATGAAAATTTAACATTGTACTGATAGGTCATGTACTTTAGAAAGTCCAAGTGTGTACATTAGCCATATACGGGGACAATGTTTGGTGTAGAACAGGACTTCTCAACCTTGACATCATCATTAAATTAGACTGGAGGGCACTTGTTTTAGGGAGCTGTGTCTAGCTTGGGCCTCCCCCTAGTCCTGTCAGTGAGAATTCTCATGTGGGACAGGATACACGCTCCCAGTCTTGCGAGCTAGAGCTAGTGTCAGCCTGGTATCGTTTCTGTTATTCTATCGGATGCAGTAGTCACAGACTAACCCAGATCAAAGACAGAGAGATTTGCTTCCCTGTCAGTGGAAGGAGGTTGTTTGTCATCTCACAGACTATCTTGGGGAAACCCCTGAAAAATGCACTTCACTACAATGGCAACACAGGAGAGCTGAGACCTAAAATAGCAGAGGCTCTTATACATAGATAGCAAAGTGAACCCACAAGATCCATCGCAAAAGGGGGTTCTGGACATCTCTGCAGATTAAACAGCAAGCGCACCGAGAGCTGTCTACAGTGAAAAACTGAGGTGAACTTGCTTAACTGCCTCATGTCTCTAAAAATATTGAGAAGAAGTTAACGCTGTGAGGGGAGGGTTTGATAGGGAATTATTGATAAGTAATTTAAGATGTAAAGCAGCAATGTTTTGAATCAGTGTCTTAAGGAGAAATTTCATACCTGGTATTTTCTTTTAAAAAAAATGATTAGGAGAAATAAGATGACACACACCTTTAATCCCAGCACTCTAGAGGCAGAGGCTGATGGATTTCTGTGAGTTCAAGGCCAGTTGAGTCTACTTAGCGAGCTCCAGGGCAGCCAAAATGGCAGAGGAAGAACCTGTCTTTAAAAAAAAAAAAAAAAAAAAGGCAGGAAGGGATTTATGCAAAAATGTAGCAATACAGTTGGCAATGTTATTATGGGGAAACAATTAAACTCATCTATGAACATAACAAATGGGCTGGCATTATCAACCAATGGCCATAGTGAGAGCTGGGTGGTTGGAAAATTACTAGGGGTTACCTGGTGCTAATGGTTGGTGTCCTGGCTGGGCATCCTTGATTCTTGGCATATTATGCGAGAATGAACTAAAGGTGCACACAGGTTGCAAAATACCAAGAATTCTTTATTCCAAGCAAAGCAATAGATCAAAAATACTCAGCTAAGAATGACAACTGGCCATGGGGGGATTTTAGGGCCCCACTGAGTCTTGGGGGAGCCTTCTTTTCTGGAGTTCGAAAGAGGAAGGTGTTTAGTTGCTGGAGGTAGTAATATGAATGAGACTGTCCTCATGCATTCATTTATTTGAATACTTGGATCCAGCTGATGATGCTGTTTGAGGATATTTAGGATGGGTAGCATTGTTAAAGGAAATATGTCACCGGCAGGCTGTTTTAGTCAACGTTTTATTGCTGAGAAGGGACACCATGACCACAGCAACTCTTATAAAGGAAAAAATTTATTGGGGTTTGCTTACTATCCCCAATTTAGAGGTTTAGTTCAGCATCAGCATGGCGGGAGGCATGGTAGCATACAAACAGACATGGTGCTAGAGGAGCTGAGAGTTCTACATCTGGATCCAATGACAGCAAGAAGATGCCTCTAGGTCTGGCTTGGGCATTTGAAACTTCAAAGCCCACCTCTGGTTACATACTTCCTCCAACAAAGACCACACCTCCTCCAACAAAGACCACACCTCCTCCAACAAGGCCACACCTCCTCCAACAAGGCCACACCTCCTCCAACAAGGCCACACCTTCTAATCCCTGTGAAGGAGCACCACTCTAATGACTAAAGTATCCAAATACATGCGGGCCATTTCTATTCAAACCACCACACAGGCTTTGAGGGTTTAAAGACTCACCATTTCCAGTTCACGCTCTGATTAGTGCTTGTGGCTCAAGACAAGACTTGAGCTCTCAGCTTGCTGCTCCAGATGCCATACCTGTCTCCTGCTGCTGTGCTGTCCCCTCCATATTAGTCCCATCTCTTTGGAACCCTAATCCCAAATAAACTTTCTTCTGTAAGTTGCCTTGGTCATGGTGTTTTATCACAGCAACAGAAAAGGTAACTAATATTCCAGGTGCGTAGTTTAAGTGGTTCTTTAGTTTGATTGACAAGCTTAAATTATGTCTTTATTCCTTGGGCATGTTCATTCCCATAATACTTCTGACTTTAATCATATGCATGCCTAATTGTGTATAAGCATAAGATGGTAAATAGGAGACTCTGCAGAAGTTCACTTAGAGGACATAGCTTACCTTATTTCACATGCAGCTAAAACCTGTTTATACTGTACTAGCCCTCCACCTTTGTAAGCAGATGTATTAGGGGTGTGAGTGTTTGAATGGAAACTGTTCATGTTTGGTAATTGTTTATGGAAGGAAAAACTTACTCCTTTGTTCAGAAAGGGCTATCCATGTAGCTTATACTGGTTGGGGTCATAACAATGCTAGATGCATTCTTTGGACAGATGTGTTGTGCATAGCACTTACAGGTAAGGGTCTCAGGCTGCCAAGCACATTATTAGAAGAAGGTTATGTGCATAGGTCATCCCAAGTAGAGTCTCCAGTTGCTAAACCACTCCCTATCCGTGTCTGCCTCCATTATGCATCAAGGGTTTGGGGAAAGGAATTTGGCTCTACATCAAGGTAAGGGGAGAAATTCAATTTGATATTGAGGATGGTGAGTGCTGAGGATGGTAAGCTGCCTTAGCGGTATTTACTAAAAATTGGATTAAAGGCCAGAGATGAACCAAAGTAAGGACTAGCAAGAAAGTTCGAGGAAACTGACTAGTTTGACCAAGGAAGACATCATTGTCAAATGAAATGTGATATGTTTGCCAGTTCTTCTTTTAAGGTGCTAAATATTACATCATTTCTTATGAATTATGTCACATACACAAATTAAGATAATGAATTTTTGTTAAGACAAGAAACAACAACAGTAGCAGCAATAACAAAAACTGAAAACGAGAAAGCATTATAAACTTAACAATAAGTAGAGGAGAGGCTGTGACCAAAGGCCTGAAAGGGCCCCCACACCCACCCACAACCCACACACAGGGCTGGCGTACAAAGACTCAGTCTCTTTCCATTAGCTTTTTTCTTGTCTCAATCATGAGGTGCAGGAAGGCTGACTCACGCACTTCCTCCATGCATGATCAGTGTTCTGTTGGTCCCTTGAACCATGACCTGCTCCTACAAACACTAAGAGGTGTTCAATTGCCAGCCAGCTTAGGGATAAGCTGGATCATGGGAAGGTCTACATGGAAAGCTAATGATGGCTACTCTAAAGAAAAAAGGGCTCTGTCCTTACACTCCATTATAGATCTGTGTTTGTGTTTGCCTCTGTCTCTGTCTCTGCCGGTACCTTTACCCTATACCTCTAAGGGGAGGATCAGATGGGAGGGGAGGTGGGATGGAGTGGAGGGAGGGGAACCATAAATAGAATATTGTGTGTGAAAAAAATCTATTTTCAATAAAAGCCCAATGTCATATAAAATTGTCTTCCAGGTAGCGTGCTTCTTCTTCATCTAAATGAGCATTTCTTCAGGGGACTGTCAGCAGTTTAGAAAAGCTATGCTAGTGGTCTAACAGCATTATCCAGGCTATGAACAAAAAAGAAAAGAAAACAAACAAACAAACAAAAAACAGTGCTGTTTCTCTCTTTGTCTCTGTCTGTCTCTGTCTCCTCTCCTCTCCTCCCTTTCCTTCCCTCCTCCCTCCTCCCCCCTCTTCCCCTCAAGGAGATAAGGATAAGAAAGTAAGGCTTAATATGAAAATCTACAATGGTTTTCCAGGGTATTAAGACACATTCTCCAGAGAAAGGAAAATGGTAAAAGTCAAGACTAATGTCTTAACCAACAAGGAAGAGCCGGTCTCTAGCTGGGCGGAGAGCAATGCTGAAGAAAGCAGGCTCCCACCAAACAGAGCACTGAGCAGTTGAAGCCTGGTGTTGAGACACCAGCAAGAAACCACTGTGTCACAATGCAGCGTGGCCTCCAGAACAACCCATAGGGAAGCTGTCCCAAGTCCCTTTAAAAGTAGAGCCAGCAAAATTGAGACTGAGACCGTCTCCTGGGGACTTAACATATCTGTGGCTACCGAAGCAAAATGTCAGGTCAGACCACCTGAGGTTTCCAAACTGGTATTCACTCTGGTTAAGGGGCCAGGTCTTCCAGCAGAACAGGCCACTCCGAAAATAGGGACGCTGGCGCAGAGGGGAGCAGGTGGGTCGTGGGCATCCGTGGAAGCAGTGTGTCTCCGTACAAAGCTTTGACAGGCATGTGGCCGTAGGGACAGTGCATAGCTGCAGGGGACCGTGTGCAAACCAAGATGGCATCACAGTGCACTGTTTTTTACCAAACCCCAGCTAGAGGAAAAGCCACACAATTGCTCTCAAACTGAAGAAGTACAGTTTAGAGACACTTCCAACTCATCAAGTACATATTCTGTTTCTATGCCCTAAGGTTAGCTCAGTTGTCTAGAATGGATGTCTGTATACCATGGGACCTCCATGCTGGTCCCAAGGAGGCCAGAAGAAAGTAAAAGATGTTAAAGATGGTTTTGAGCTACTATGTGGTGCTGGGAATCAAACCCAGGTCCTCTGGAAGAGCTGCCTGTGCTCTTATGCTGCTGAGCCATCTCTCCAGCCCTGATGTGCTCTTTTTTGATCATTACTAGGAACAATTTTATTTCTCTAATATGAGCTTAAAACCTGTCCCATCAGGGCCATCCTGAGTTACCAAGTCCTGAAGTACCTGAAGTACCAAGTCCTTCCTGGGTAGTAACATGGTACTGTCTAACACTGTGCTCTATGCTCTACTCGTTGGATAGTCTAATGGTGTTCTATGTTCTACTTTGGAATTACTACATTTCTTCAACTGTAAGACCCTTCTCAACATCTCTCAATGGAGATCTTTCAATCAAGAGCTTATCAGAGTTTAATTGGCCACAGTCTCTACGTAATGTAAAAGTAACCGGCACATCTGGTAGCCAGTGGCATTTCTGATCAGAATGAGAATCTGTCGCATTGACTGTTCCTTATGGCTTATCTACCCTGTGACTGTATAGGCTTCTTGATAGCGAAGACCTTATGTGACTTAGAGTACAATGTCTGGAGTACTTTATGTGCTCCGTAACGATGATCAAGTGGCTGACCACATTAACTCACAGCGGGGTTGTCCACTTCCCGGCCTCTGCGCTGCCCGATTCCTGTGCACCATATCTTGTTCTGAAGCACCGACTTTGAGCAGGCACTGCACTTTTGTAAACACAGGGCACTATTCTCTATCCAAACATATAATGGCAGCATTATATGTTTCTCAGGGGGAAGAAAAAAAATCACATTTAACAGGGAGATGTTAATAACAAGTATTTTCGAAGCATCTCAGTGTGGTGCCTGGGTTTTTTGTTAAATCTATTTTTTACACAGAGGGGAATAAAAACCTGCAGGTCACGATTTGTGACTAGTTTCTCTTGATTAATACTATAGCTAATGCTGAGCCTACATTTATACTTTCTCAGCCTATTATCACAGAGGAAATAGATTTGGCCTTATGCATTCATTTGGTCCTGACTCTGGTAAGTAGAAAAACTAAGGGGTTCCATCTTGGCTAAAATAATTGTGCAATTAGTAACTAGTCCTGGAAATGCAGATACAGTCATAACTGGATTGCGGTGCACAGCTCATCATTTTGAAAGGTTCCCTCTGAATGAAAGGTCTTTCTTGCAGCTGACATAAAGCTCCAGATGAATCTCATTATTATAAAGGTCCTCAATGGTGAGAATTTAAGAAGGAAATTATGCAAACATGAGAAAATTGGGCCATCACTGCTTTATTCCTGGGGTTTTTAAATAAAGTGGAGACAAGAATAAATTCATCCCAAGTTCAGGACGCCTGTCTCCTAGGTGACATTAGATAATGGGTCTGTGGGTTTGTGACTCAGCGGCAGAACATTGGACTGGCATGTGCAAAACCTGTGCCCAGTCCCTGGCACCACAGAATGGATGGGCTTTGGTACTAAGCACAGTGGAGTGGGTTAGGTGTGTCACGCTGCCCTGGACCTCTGTTCTACTACTGCTGGTTTGATTTGTCAGTGTCCCCACCAAATCGGCATCTTCTGAATAACACCTTCCCAACACTTCTGGTCAGCACCAACCTCTCCTTCCATCTTTCTTTTCTGCACAATTCTAACCCTTCGTTCCTATTTCTGTTGGAGTAGCCACACTGTGTGCTTTTATTCTTTGACTACCCTCAGAGCCGTGATCCTGCAGAGTCAGGAATGTCTTTAGGTCTAGCATACAGAAGGCACCTCTGACATTTGCCATTTCAAATTAAGTTGCCTTCTGAGTCCTGTCTTGGCTTCAGTTGATTTCCCCTAAAGAAGGCTTTGGTTTTCTTCCTTTTTTATGTGTGTTTGCTGGGCTGTTCCATGCTGAGGCTCAAACCCAGGACCTTGCACGTTTTTGAGTTGGCCCTTGGCCCTTGTAAGGTTCTTCTTTTTTATTTTTTTAATGTACTAAAATTGCAGATTAGAAAAAAATATATGTTTCATCTTAAACCCTTTTGGGTTTTGTTGATGATGATGGTTTTGTTTATGTTTCTTTGTTTGATTGATTGATTTCAGCAGAGGGAGTTTACAGGGTCTCTTTATGCAGTTCTGGCTGGCACTTCTGGAACTTACTATGTAGACCTAGCTGGCCTCAAACTCACAGAGCTCCACCTGCCCTCCTTCCTGAGAGCCAGATCAAAAGTGAGGATCACCACTCCCGCCTCCTCCAGGGTCTTTGGTGTAACCTAGGACGAAGGGCGAGATTGAATACAACCTCAATTAAAAGACTGAATACAACCTCAGATGAAAAAAAAAAAAATGCCTCTGGTAATTCAGACCAAATTCAGGTTTTAAGGGAAGGTTGGCTGCAGCTTCTCTGGACCCTTCTAAGAGGGGTTCCTACAGGTCCTAGAAAGGAAAGTTAATTTTCTTTGGTTCTAAGAGCTGAGGCCAATACTCTACAAACTATTAGTCTCAATCATATGGAACAGGCTAATCTTGGCTCTGATGCTCATTTTCCAGGTGATACCAGATTATAGACCCATCTCTGTGCTGGAGCTAGAACCCATGGCCTTCCGGTTCCTGGGTAAGCACTCCACTACTGAGATAGATGTGTTGCTCCCTATACACTTGAAGCCACTGACCATCAACTCACTGATCTCTCAAAGGAGAAATCTGATATTAAAGTTTTGCCCTATGCCATGGATTGGTGTGAAAACTAGGAAATAATAAAAAGTTTTCTTAGGGCTGGAGAGATGGTTCAGTGGTTAAGAGCATTGACTGTTCTTTCCAGAGGTCCTGAGTTCAATTCCCAGCAACCACATGGTGGTTCACAATCATCTGTAAAAAGGATCCAGTGCCCTTTCCCAGTGTGTCTGAAGAAATCAACAGTGTACTTTCATACATAAATCAAGCTGGAGCATCTAGTATAAAGTCTGGTGAAAATGGCAAGATATTGATACCTGAGGGGGCCCTGACCTTGGCCACTCTTTCATATAGTGTCCCTAGCTGATTGAGGCTTGGCTGCAGCTCCTGCCTGGCAACTGTATTTGCAGAAGAGGGCTCAGGACAGAGGGCGAGGTGTGTTGAGAAAACCCCAGAGAAACATGGGACTCCACCCAGGAGAGTTGCCAATGTGATCGCAGAAAACAAGCCCAGGAATTTACATACTCTCAGACCAAGTGGCCTTTATCACAGCTTTCAAACAGCAGCCAGTCATTTGTAATCTGAAACTCTTTTTGTAAAAGGTCGTAGTTTGGCAAATTTCTAGTTGCAAGGCACCTGACCAGAGGCAGGATTTCAGCCTTACATGTACACAGTGCCTGAATTGTTATGTTGCCCAGTTAAGGTATTTCCTTAGCCAAGCCATCCAGTTGGATTATTCGACATTGCTTAGCCACACCAATTGGACTTTTTACTTTCTGGCCATCTGCTTTGGCATTGCTCATTCAAAGACCAAATTAATTTTGGAGTCACTTTTCATAAAATCTGAAATCGGAACGTTCAGCTCTAAACCACCTCGCAGAATGGGGAGCCTTGTTCCTGACCTCATTAACAAAAGACTCTCATTCCAGCTCACACCAACCTGGGGGAGGAAATAAACCAGACAGCCCGAATGACGACAGAAAGGAATGAAATAACCCTTCCTCGGGACAATGCCTTTTCCTGTCTCTGCAAGCTCCTCCTATTCCCACACTGGTTTCTACATCCGTTTCTTGACCATGATCCCTATTCACATCAAAGTGCCCCGCCTCAGGCTTCATAAAGAGAGGCATAACCCCAGCATCTACAGGAAAGCATTAACCCAGAGGAAAGAGGAAAACCAAGTGTTTGGTTTCTATAAAATTACAGGCTTCTTGCCTTATTTTTCATTGTGTAAGCATACTCCTGAGCAGTGTATAGCCTCCATAAGCCAACCGTTCACCTCCTACACTCTATAGTTCTAGTTTAAGCTCTAGCTCTTTATCTTCATTAATGATGTCGAATGCCTGAGTCAGGAGAAGTTTGGATAGATTGTATGAATTTTTTTTTAAAGTCAAAAACACTGGAAAGCACATAAGCTGGACAGATACTTAAAGAAGAGAGATCAAAACTCCAGGCATTCCTTCACTGACTTGGCCACTGAGATCCTTCTTGGGGAGGGGGAGGGGTCTAGGTTAAATCCAGTTTTGGACATTAAATGTAATTGGTGATGGTATAATATGAAAATGTTTCCAAAGCTGCCCTTTGGGTCGTCATCGAACGCTTGTATTCAGGACCAAGTATGTGCTGCAGGCATTTAAAGAGGCATGCTTCTGATATTCTGCGGCCTCTGGTTTAAATAGTACAGATACCCCATGGGAGAAATATGGCCTTGGGTGGGAGAGAGACATATCTGACAGTATATTTTAATGTACTGTGGGGTGGTAACATAGACAAGATTTTAGTTGATAGGCTCTACATAAAATACAGAAATATGCAGAATAAGCATAGTAAAACTATTTGGAAGGACATTCCATCTTGGGGTAAGAGGCATTGATCAAAAAAGAGTAGGTATCAAACACTTAAAAAAAAAAAAAAATAGAGCACTCATAGTGGTGCACACCTTTCTTCCAGCACTCAGGAGACAGCATTTAAGACCAGCCCAGATTATAGATCAAGTTCCAGGACAGCCAAAGCGACACAGAGAAACCCTGTCTTGAAAAACAAAACAAAATGAAAACCAAAAGAAAGTTAAAATTCTATACTATTTTAAAGTTATCCATTCATTAATTCACTCGCTTGTTTATCCAGAACTTAGTGACTGCTTCTTGGATGCCCGGGTATGCAGCCGACACACTAAGGACGTTTTTTCATGCTTCTTGAAACTCAGACTCTTGGGAGTCAATAAAGGCACAAGGAGTGGCAACATGGGAGAAAGCAGGTCATTCCAGTCCCGCATACTCCACTGTCCATTTGGAAATAATTATAATCCACATGATTCTCAGATTTGGGGAAGATCAACTACAGGCTAGAGCACATTCCTAATTGACTCGGAATAACTTCAAGACAGGTCTTCATATACTTTTCTCCTTCCTACTCTGAGAGGTGTGGAGAACTTTCTTCTAGCAATTAGAAAAACAGGTTTTTGTTTGAAGTAAATATTTAATGCCCTATCTTTGGACTGGGAAATAGGAATGGTCGAAAGAAATCAGCTCATCATGAGGCCTATATGAATTCATTATGCAGTGAAAGCAGAGAGGAGAGAGGAAGGGGGAGGGAGGAAGGGGAGATGGGGGAAGGGAAATGGGGGAAGGAGGAGGGAGGAAGGGGAGAGGGGAGAAGGGGAGAGGGAGGAAGGGGAGAGGGAGAAAGTAAGAGGGGGAAAGAAGCAAAGACTGTAGGCATAAATTTTTTGCAACCTACTTTTTATAAGGATGCAACCTCTCCTCTAGCCCACCACCCAGCAGAGGTAATGGAAGAGAAAAGTTATTAGGATATGGGGGAAGTGGACCTGTTCAACAATAGCTCTTTGGAGGTGAGCTCAATCTTCTTGGGCAGCAGTTCAGTCCCATAACAAACACCAAATACAGCTCAGCAGCTGCAGACCAGGCCTCTAAGCAGACAGACACCAGGCACGAACCAGCAGCTACAGCCTAGTCCTTTCAGCAAGCAGGCACCAGGCAGATGTAGTTTAATCCTGAAGAAACCACCAGGCTAGCCAACCTGCCCAAGGCAAAGCCATGGAAGGCAAGCTGCCACAGGAACCTCACAAGTAGTTCTTAGGCGAGCTTCTCTCAATGATGGCACTATAAGTTGAGCTCAACAATGCTATATTAGGCAAACTAATACATGTGTGTAATTAGTGAAGAATAATGCGGTGGAGCAAACCAAGACTCAGGGCTCATCGCCCACTGTTTGTGGGGTCATTAATACTCCTTCATCATGTGCCCTTTTACATGGTTCCTATATCCAAACATCCCTTCACCTGTGTCTGCTTCAGAAAAACAGTTCTTCATGTGTTTGCTTTAGCAAGACATCCTTTCACCTGTGTGCCCTGTCAAAGCAGCATTTGGCATAGCTAACTTTCCAAAGAACTAGAAGTTTCCATTTTAAAGGACAGACAGGTAGAAGAGACCATTTCTCTCTGTTCCCAGTCGCCATTGTCACAGAGAAAAGCCCCTTCTCTGTATTTATAACAAACAGTATTTTAAAATATATTATATGGGCACTAAGCTAAAGAGAGAACAGTCTCAAGTGATAGGATATGCAGAACATACAGTTCATTGAGAGGAGGACATGAAGTCATCAGGAAAAGCATTTGCTAAGATGCCCATTAATACCACTATCTTATCAACTTTCTCTAATATGGCCCTCCACATCTTGCCAGGAATGTGGTGAGAGTTACCATTCTGTAGATGAGGAAACAATAGCTCAGCAGGTTAGGTTCCCCTGTCCAGAGTCACACCACTGATAAGTAGGAAAAGCCAGGAGCTAAATCCAGGATGCTCTGAGACTACAGCTGGGGTATTGCCTCACTCCAATCTATAATCAGAACTGCAGAGGAAAATGTTGTTTGTGAGACTCCTGGATAATGGCAGGACAATTGTTCCCTCGATTGCTTGGGTCTGGTCAGGCTTCACAGTGAGGCCGCAGAGCATTGGTCCTTGATTCTGCACTGTTTCTGCCATATAAACTATCTTAGCCTATATTTTAAGATTGATACTGCCTATACTATAGAAGAATGTTATATAAGCTTTAACACTCAGCTGATCGAAACTAGATTGATGTGTCTGTATATTTAAAATCTGATAAAGAAAAGCAAGAGGTGTGTTTGTTTTATTATTCTGGTCTAAAGCTACAACTATATTTGCCTACTTGTAATGTGATATGTCTTACATATCTTCTATTTTTTTTATCTTGTGTTATTTATCCACTCTGACCAGTTGCTATACACTCAAAGAAGAAGAAGCAAGACATTATCCAACTGTTTATGTGATGTAGCCCCTGGTACTTTGTCATAATGCTTATCTTTCAAACAACTTACCTTTTCACTTAGAGATGGTAACAAGTTAAATTCAAACATCTTCATGAGGAGTTTTACTCTAAGTGGCATGCCTGAGAAGTGTTTAGAGCCCTTAAAAAGAATCTTTTCAAGAACTCACTACATAGTTCAAGTTGGCCTTAAACTTACTTGTAGGCTTAGACTTTTCAAAACCTACTTTAATTGTGCTTCTTTAATGATTCAACCTCCCTTCTAGCCCATCACCCTCCAGAGTTGGGAGAAAAGAAAGATTAATAGAAAACAGGGTTTGTGGACCTGTTTAAAAATAGTTCTTTGGGGGTGATTCCAGTCCTCACTGTGAGCAGTCTAGTCCACTAGCAACAAGAAGCAGCCAGAATATCACCAGGCGTTCTTTGGTGCATTTCCCTCTATGAGTCAGGACAAGTGAAGACCAGTGAAGAAAGCAAGAAACAATGCAGGAGTGTCATCAGTGAAGACCAGCATCAATGAAGCCCAACAAAGACAGCAAAGAGCTGCAAGGCGAACCAATGCAAGAGCATCATCCACTTTCTGTTGGGTGATAAGTATACCCTTTCCAAAATCACATGTGCTCTGAAGTGTCCCTTCCAGCAAAACATCCCACGCCCTTAACCATGCAGCTTCCCGAAAAACGCCACATGTCTGTTCTCAGCAAATCATCCCCTCATTACAGTTCCAGAAAAAAAAAATATTACATGAAACAACTGAATCTCCAAGGAAACCAGAAATTCCCACTTCACCTACTATTTAATCCAGAGTGGCCTCCAACCCTGGATCTTTCTACCTCAGCCTCCGGCATTGTGATTTCCAGGCACGCATTACCATGTCGGACCCTGAGAATTTTTTCTTTCTTTCTAATCTCTATTTTTGTCCAAGGTTATGCTTCAGGAAAAGTTTATTCATTTAGGCAGTACCAGTGGAAATTTTCTCAAGTCATTCTACCCAAGAGACCCAAACTCCAACAGTAGGAGGCTTGGACTCTGACTCCATTGCATTTCGGAATTCTCTTTTGAGTTAGCCAATGAGCTCCAGATGGGCTACCTGTCCACTGGGAACAGAAGAAGGCTGCTAGCATAGGCCACCCACAACTGACAAATGGCAGAGACTCTGATCACTGATGGTGTTGGCCAAATCCAGCTCAGCTTAGAAGAGAAAAAAACCCACAATGTCCCTGAACAATTCCCTTCATTTTACTCAGTTGTTCATTAAAGAGAAGAAACTTGGAAATGCTAAGACTACAAGGCCACATTAACATCTGGACAAGGGCTTCAGAGAATATTCTGGGAAACAGAGAAGAAAGAGCCCCCAGGTCATCATCATTCTTAGATTGTCCAGAGAGACCACAGCTAAGTATGGGTGGGGTGGTTGGTTTATGATAATAACCATCAGGGGTTTCCATGGTTGGTTATACAAATTACACTAATTAGTATTTAACCAAAATTGATAAATACAAGGTGCTTATTATAATCCACAGAAACAATACTTAAAGGCCATGAATGTATAATAAAATTGAATATGTATTACTTTTTCATGACCAAAAGACAATTCTGGATTCTGGATTTAGATTCACTGGAATGAAATAATCAAGGTCTCAGCACTGTCTTGGCGACCTCTCCTGTTGCTAGATAAAATGCCTTGTGACTTAGGGAAGGAAGGGTTTGTTTTGATACAAAGTTTGGAGGTGCCATCCATTGTGTTGGAAAAGTCAAGGCAGGAAAAGCCTGAAGCAGGGGTGGCACTTCATTATCCCCAGTCAGGAAGAAGAGAGCAGTAATTGCCTGTACTCAGCTCAGTTTCTCCTTTTTACTCAGTTCAGGACAGCAACTGTGACTTTTATTCTCCTATAGTAGTTGTTTTGGAAGATTAGTGCCTCCATCTACCAACCTATGCCTAGTACTGGAAGCTTCTAGCCTCCAGACAAGCTAATCTGGGCCTAGAATATTTTCAGCCTCTGAGACTTACTTCTGAATAAGCTCACACCCTTTCTAGTTCTTTCTGGGCTCTGGCTGGCTGGTCAACTCAGCTCTTCTGGCTCAAACTCCTCTCCAAGCTGCCGGATTCAATCCAGTTTCTCTCAATGTTAATGAATTGCTCTGTTGGCCTCACACTAACTTTGGCAGTATGTTCTAATCTTCTGGCTCCTTCTCATTCTCTGGCTTGTTCTCTTTCACCTGTGTCTAACTTGTCTCCCTGCAACCCATCTCTACAACTGTCTCAGTGAAACTTTTTCTCTGCCTTGCTCTCTCTTAAGTAGCTTCTCTTGCCTCCCTCTTCTCATGAGAGTTGGGCATATCCTATTCTGTCAAATCTTTCTCTGATTCATCACTTTGTCTGCCACTCAATTATATACCATTTTTAAACATGGGTGCTTCTTTCTACAAACTAACTTTACCTTCATTGTTTGCTATTAAAGGTGTGTGCTAAGGGCCTGTCTATTCCAGCTAGAAGAATTAAAGATATATACTAAGGGCTGAGACACACCACAACTAGAAACTGCTTTATTTTTCCCCAATGAATAACACAATATGAGGGTTCATGGTGTGATCAAATATCCTGCAACACAGGACCAAGGGAATGATAAGGACCTCTGTTAGTCTTCTTACCTGAGTAACCCAACGAACACCGGTGTGTCTAGAGGCTCAGTTCTAACTGCTGCGTCACAGATGTGCCTGGACCCTCGTCTCCTGGATGATTCCAGACCCCATCAAGTTGACAGTGACTGTTAACCTGCCAGTGGCCCCAACATAGTATATAACACACTTCAACGTTTCTTAAAGTTCATCCACAAAAGAGAAAAATCCTTTAATTTTTTAAAAAAGAATTACCTGTCTTTCATTTGAAAAGTATCTCTCAGGTTGGAATTAGCTCCACAGGTCCAACAATATTGAACTTTGGGAAATGTTTTAACTTCCCTAGGTCCTTCTCTATCCGAACTGCTTCCAATCTAACCCAGTGTTCAGATGACTGACAGGACGTTTCAGCTGAGGATGTGAAGTTTATGGCCAGTGGAATGGGAGTGCAGACTCCCAGCCAGTTTTCCCTTCTAATTGGCCCCTTAATCCAGAGCAAGTGACTTCACCTTTCTTCACTCCAGTCTTTTTGCTTTAAAACAAGAATGAAAATAGGGTCTAATTCCCAAAATTATGAGCACTAGATAAGTTAGTGTATCAAAGTGCTTAAAGAAATGTAGTAAGCTCTTTGTGATTTAGCAATGCGGACATTGTCATAGAATCCTCATCATAGTGAGCCTATGTGCTGATTATAATGTCTTATTTCCTTGGTGTGGGACTTGTAAGTACCAGGCACAATTCTGTCTCAGAATAGAACTCAACAATTTGGGGGCGGGGTGGACAAAGTCTTCCTGTGAAACTTAGAACTAGCTTAAAACTCCTAATCCTCCCACATCAGCCTCCGAAGTCCTGAGATTACAGTCATGCAGGACCAGGACCAGCTTATTAACATATATTGACTAAGCATGTCTTATGAACACTGTGTGATAGCCCTCAGTCTGTGATGTCTCTCTTCATGTCAGTGCCAACAGATGCACCCCCATCCTGTCCTGCCTGTCACTTTCTTCTCTCCCGCTGTCACTCTAACAACCAAGCTCCTCCACCCAGCTTGGAATTACAGGGGAAACCTCAGCTCCAAGAATACTGGAGTGGGGGTGGGGAGTGGAGGGGGGATCGTGATTTGCATATTCAACCACCCAGGTGTGTTGGAACTTTAACAGTTTGCATGAGAGAAAGCAAGCCTTTGGGAAGGGCAAGGGATATCTGAAACCAATAAGGCAGATATGATTCAGACGTCTCTGGGCCAACAAGATAGCTCTGAAAGGTGCTTGCTAAGACCTGAGTTCAGTCCCTGAAACCTACATGGTAAAAGAACAGACCTTCATGTTGTCCTCTGTCCTCTACCCATGTGCCATGTGATACATGCCCTCTGCCACACACACACACAATTAAAAAAAAAAAAAAACTTATTTCTTGCCACATAATTTTATGGTATTTGCTGGTAAATGCTAGAATCCCGGTGCCAATCTTGCATCCTGGGGGGCAGAGGAGGCACTAAACCAAAGAACCAAGAATGACTGAAAACGTGCTGACCTACTACTGAATTAATGATGCTCCTTCTTCCCCACCTGGCCCTGTTCCAGAGCTGTGCGGTTTCTCTGTAACAGTTGTAAGTAGTCTCCCTGCTACACAGGAAGTTAGACTTAGTGTGTATATCATAAACACACAGCTCACCGGATTTTCACGAGCCACCTATGCCTATGTGATCAGCACTGAAAATAAAACCAAACTATATTTTAAGGGTTCGAAGCCACCTGCCACTCCCAGTTCACTCTCCCTGCTTGGTGCTTGCTTTTCAAAATATGAGCCCACAGCTCCCTGTCCCTATCGATATGCTGCTCTGGACACTAACCCTCTACAACCACAGCCCAAGTAAACTCTTCTAGAAGTTGCTTCTGGTTTTAGTGTTTTATCTTAACAATAGAAATGTAATTAATAGAGATGTTCATTAAACTTTTAATGGTGGTTATCCCTGGGCAATAAAAGCATGGGCAATGTTTATATTGTTTTCTAATGTTGTGAGTGAGTGTATATGTGCGTGTTGTTCTGTTTTTCTGAGACAGTTACTCTGTATAGCCTTGGCTGTCCTGGAACTTACTCTGTAGACCAGGCTGGCCTTGAACTCAGAGATCTGCCTGCCTTTGACTCCTGAGTGCTGGATTAAAGAACTGTGCCACCACCACCTGGCTCTCTCTCCCCTTCTCTCCCTCTCTCAGACTATTTTCATCAGAACAAAGTCTCTGCACAGAGCTCTGGAAGGACAGCCTGCACCAGCACCTGCTGCCTCCCCCATAAGGCAGTGTCCCCACTGCTGAGCTCAGCTGACTGAATACAGGTATGACGTATGTAGGACTGGGTCTCCAAGACAATCCCAAAGAAACTATAAAGGTCATGGCTAAATGAGGCCTGGGGGTTTGGGCCTGTAATCCCAACTACTCAGAATACAAAGCAAGAGAACTGCAAGCTTAAGGCCAGCATGGCTCAGCTCAGCAAGGCCCTATCTCAAAATAAAAATGAGGGAAAGTGTGGGGCTGACATTTGGTGGTAGAATATTTGCCTCCTATGTGGGAAGCTCTGGTTCACCAAAGCTCTGTGTTCCCTAGTATCCAGGGAAAGTATCTAGAAAAAAATATCTAGCCAACTGCAGGAAGAAGGTCTTTGAGAAGCGGTTCCATCTTTTACTTTGGTTAGTACGAATCAATTATACATAGTGGATTTCGATAAGACATCTTCATACATGTACATAATGTTTCTGATCATACTCACCCCTGGTATCCTGCTTCCCCTCCTCTTCCCACAAGTCCCTTCTTCTCTTACATTTGTTATGTTCTGATGATCCAATGGGTTTCATTACATGCTTACAGAAACATGGCTGAGGTACTGTTTACCGGAGCATAGCCAACACAGCGCGGGTTACACCGTTGAAGAAAATGTCTTGTTATCTCCTGGCAACCGGAAATGCACCTAAGGACTCAGGAAACGGTGAGCCTCGTGAGCCCCTCCCGCTTCCACAGAAGGATGCTGACAGGCACAGGTTTGTGCAAACAATCACAGCTGCTCTGGGTGCAGGGTGCAGTGGCTTTATTATGGCCAGAAGTCAGCATTCCACACTCTCTCCCACTTCTTCTAGCTCTTTCCACCCTTTCTTCTACCATGTTCCCCGGCCTCTGAGGTGGTGATACAGATGTCCCCCTTATGGCTTACATTCCACCATCACCTATTCTCACTATGATAGCCAGTGTACTGGCTGGTTTTGTGTCAACTTGACACAAGCTGGAGTTATCACAGAGAAAGGAGCCTCAGTTAAGGAAATGCCTCCCTGAGATCCAGCTGTAAGGCATTTTCTCAAGTAGTGGTCAAGGGGGGAGGGCCCAGCCTACTGTGGGTGGTGCCATCCCTGGGCTGGTAGACCTGGGTTCTATAAGAAAGCAGGCTGAGCAAACCAGGGGAAGCAAGCCAGTAAGTAACATCCCTCCATGGCCTCTGCATCAGCTCCTGCTTCCTGACCTGCTTGAGTTCCAGTCCTGACTTCCTTTGGTGATAAGCAGAGATGTGGAAGTGTAAGCTGAATAAACCCTTTCCTCCCCAATTTGCTTCTTGGTCATGATCTTTTTGTGCAGGAATAGGAACCCTGGTTAAGACAGCCAGTTATCACTGACCACTGCCAAAAGAAGCCTCTCTGGCCAGAGCAGACAGCAGCACTCGTCTACAGACATGAACCCAATGGTTTAGAGGGCAGTTCGATGGGCCATCGTGTCTGTTCAGCAGAATAGCAGTTGCAGCTTCTCTCCTAAGGCCTATGAGTCCCACAGCCATGGGCTTTGACCGAGTTTTCAGTGCTAGAGGTGAAGTCTCTATTGTGGGTCAGGCTTCTGTCCCAGTTGGACACTGGTCAGTTAGCCCTATCACACACTTGCCTCCACTTTGCCGGTGAACTTGTGGCCTGGCTGATTGTTGGTGTTGCATCTGGGGTCGGCTGAGATGATTGATAACAGCGCTTGCCCTAAAACTAGAGCACTTTCCAGCCCCGGGAGGGCCAATCAGCAATAGGAAGCCTAGTTCCAACTTGGTACTGTGTATTCGGATCAACACATGTGATATCTTCAGCAATCGGTCATACTATCTGGTTCTTGAAGGCAACCAAAAGCAGTTTCAATAATCCACACTGGGGAGTGGGGGAGGTGACCGTAGGATCTCCCTAACCAACAACACATAGGGTGGCACCTTTGGGCACCGGGATTTTCATTTAATAACCCATGTTCTCTGGAAATAGCCTTATCTACTGAAGCAGGGCACCTCTGTTCAAACTCTTCTATTTTATATTGCTTTTTTTAAAATTAGCTTATCAAGCATCAGATTTCCTTCTGGCATTTTCAGGCATTGTTGGTTTTATTGACTCTCCGTCCTCCCCCTAGTCCCTAACCTGTACTAAACCCTCCCACTACTAGTAGGAAATTAGGAGCATTTGTGTTCCTACAGCTCTTCATGAGAGCAATACTCTTGACCTTTTCCTCAGGATTCCAACTCTGAGACACTAGGGAAAAAACAAAACTCTGAAGCTGATAAGACTCTCAGTGGACTGGGAGGGTTAGGGAGGGAAAGCCGAGTAAGTGAAGGGAAGCGGGTGTTTCAGAGTCAGGGGTGAGTATGGTCTGACAAAGGCTGATGTCTGCCTCAAGTTTGTCTCAAAACCTATACTATACAACACAAGAGGGGACCATACTGTAAACTGTGGACTTAGGGTGACAGGAGCATATCAGAGTCAGCACTGATGCTGACAATTAATCTGGGTAGGATATAGGTAGTCAGGGAGGCTGTGTGTGTGTGTGTGTGTGTGTTGGGGATATAAAAGCACTTTGTACTTTCTCTTCTATTTTATTACAAACTTAAAGCTGGTTTAAAAATAAAGTCTATTTTTTAAAATATTCCTTTTAACATAAAAATGTTCCTATAAAATGGAGTCATTTATTTCTTTCATGGTAAGACTCGGGTATGAGCTTAACTTGGACAGATTCAAACTGCAGGCTTGGTCACGACCCTCTTCTGCTCACAATAGCCTGAAGACCACTTTATGCAACCAGTGCTTGCTGCGCTTCTCCCTGGCCATGTCCTACTTAAAGGCACGTTTTCATCTGAAGCTTCACAGGTGAAATCAAACGACAGTTTCAACCACTTTCAACACTTGAAATATTTATAATCCTTTCTGTATCCACAGGTGGAAAGCTAATTATTTACCAAGCAAGTGGCAATGATGCCCATGGAGTGAGGGTCATGACAGTTGGGGGAAGAACCCAAGGACACTCAGAAACTTCTGGAGTGGATCTGTTTTAGTCTCCGGGAAGAACTGGACCATTTCGTTACAAATGACACATTTGCTACTAAAAAGATCAAAGGGTGTGTGAGGGCTTCTGCAGCTAGTCCCCCGGTTGATTTTCTGAGCATCAGTAATGAGTTGCAGAGAGAAATCTATGTTCTCTGGAGCTGGAAGGTCCCCGCGTAGGAAGGTTCTTAGAATCCCAGCACAGAGACTTAACGAAAGGAAGAGATTACTGGGACCCCACCAAGGCCTTCAAATTTCCCAGCTGAAACTGCTTTTTAATTGGAAATGATAGTGATTTTACAAGTTTTGCTAATTAGAAGACCAATTAAGCTTTGCCTTAAACATTTTCAAATAACACAGCAACATCCGGAGTTCAGATTGTAGCCTCTTGCCATCTCACTCCTCAGACATGATGCTTTGTGGCCGGGCTACATCCCAGAATCCTTCTGTACACGCAGGCCAGCTCTGCTTGGAATGTCCACATAATGACATAGAAGGCTAGAGATGCCATTAAAAAGCCAATATGGAGGATGACAGTCACCCCAGAAGTTAGAGTCTACTGTCCTGAAATGTTTGGTTTCGCTCCACTGCACACAACTAATGAAAACAGTTCTAAACTGTTTCCCAACTTTGAAAGTTGGGGACATAAACCTAATCCCAACATCCACTTATCAAGGGCTTCACATCACACAGGCAACAAAGACCAAACGACCCACCATAACCTTGAGTCTGTGATGATATCACAGTGCTCAGCCTCCTTCCCTGGCTCACTTCCTAGGACCCAGCACTGTACAATGCCTGGAACCTCCGTTAACCTGGTCTGGTTAAGGCCTAGTGGTTTCCAGATCTCAGCTTCGACAGGGCTTTTGTCGAGGTCACTTTTGGCTGTATAGCTGTATGGATGTTGGGTTACTGTCTCTGTTGCCTGCCAGACTGCAGTCTACACATCTGCTGCTCTGTTTGACTACCCAGCTTTCCCACAAACTGACTATACACGGGCCCCAAGCAAGAGCTCTAGTGTTTGCCCTTTCAATTTGTTTCCCAGTAAGGAAGCTTAAGTTGCTAATAATAAAAATGTACGTGGAAACGAGGCTTCTGGGCAGAGTTCTTGTGATCTGACTGGGGAAAGAAACATGGGTCGTGGCCCCTGGTAAAGAGGAAAAAATGAAAAGGTCTCCTCAGCTTCACAGACCACCTGCGTATCACACACTGGCTTCAGCTGGGGACTTGCTCTGCCTGGAGCGACAGAAATGACACATGGGAAAGGAAGTACATCTTTGCAAGATGAAAAGGTGACTTTTCAAATTGTTTCCCTTCCTTTCTTTTTTGAAATCGTAATTTAAGCCAAAGAAATACGCCAAAACCGTTGTTTGTAGTTTCTTTCCCGTCCTCTGGCGCCCTCTATCGACAATTCAATTATGTGACTCCTTTTACAGCTGGGAGAAAGGCGGGGTTCTTCTACAGACAACCATAGTGGCTTCAGTCTTCGGGGGAGTTTCAGGAACCTTCCATCCAACTTGGTGCGGGTCAGACATCTGCATTGAGCCAACGTTGGGACGCAGATAAAACGTGCTAGACTTCCAACTCCCAAAGAGCAACAAGAAAGAACTTATCTAGATCCCTCCTGAACAGTACACCCCTCATGGAGCTGCTAATTTGACTTTCAAACCCACGGCAAAATTTAGAAAGAAGGGCGCGTAGTATTAAAATACAGTGTTTGCTTAAATGCTTTGGCATTTTCCAAATATCTTTGTTACGGATTGATAATTTCATTCCAAACACAAGACCCACTTCTCAGAGAAAAAAAAAATGAGCGAGCCAGTTTGTGAGAGTAAATAGAATCAAAATCAGAAGTTCAGTTGTTGTGCTAGAAACCTATTTTTTTTTAAGTGTTGAAAATCAAGGCAAATAGAAATATGAGGAGATGCCCTAAAATGAATTGATTGTATGCATTCAGTTTTCAATATTTTTAAACAAGAAGCTCGCCCAGAACACAAGATAAGCCTTAAGAGTAACTGCTTTAAAGTTCTCCAAGAGAATTCTCCAGAGCAGTACCACCCAATCTGAGGATAATCAAGCCGCCTACAGCATTTACATTTTCTCTCTCTTTCCCTCCACCCCTTCCGGTTATTATTTTTTTTAATTGTCTCATTCTGTAGTGCAGATTTGTAGCAATCCTCTTGCCTTGGCCTGCCTTTCAAGTATTTGGATTATAGATTAATCGGCACCCCAAGCTAAAATGTTCTAGTAACTATAAAAAAATAAAGGGGATAGGTGAGTATAATTTTAACATTCTATTTTTCTTGACTCTACATATCCCATAATTTCCATATGCAATCCACACAGAAATGACTAACAAGACATTTTATGTTCTTTTGTCAATCTGTTATCCAAATCTAGGACGCATCTTACAGCGATTACGTGTCTCAATTTTGGACACTAAAGTTCATTGACTAAAGTAAAAGGTGGCCCTACAGACTTGGTAAATATGGCTTGAACAGGAAAAACTACTTCCACTGCTTTGGTTCTTAGATGAAAATTGAGTGACATTTCACATTCAGTTGTTCGGTCTCTTTTGCCACACTTCATCCACTAGCTCCGTGAGGCTAGCTGCCGCCATGTTGGAAACGACAGATCTAGCTGGGTACCTAGCCTGTGCCCACTTCCGGTGAACGCCGCTTCCAAGTCTTCTCTGTTCCAGTCCATCCCCAGAAGGTACAAGACCTTGACAAGTTATTGTTGTTTGGATTCCCCTTCCCTCATCCATCTCTTCCTTCTCATCCCGTCTATCCATTTTTATTTTTCAGTCTACTCACACACCCTTTAATCCAGCCTCCTGCCCCAACTTCCAGGAAGAAAAGGATACCCTCGCTTGTCATGAAGACTTAAGGGCACTGTGTTACCGGCCCTGCCCCAAAGAAGCTCCCAAATGAAGAATGTAATGTATAAGGGGCTACGCGTGGGTGATCGAGCAAATGCAGTGGGTGTGTACTCGACTAATCACAGCGTTACTAAAACGTTGCTTTAATTTAGCAAATTCAGTTACGAGTCCCCTGAGCCACCTGCTTGGCGTCACCCCAGCAGTATATAACTAGAAACCAGAACCAGACCTGAGCTGGAGGTTTCACGTGGGCACGGTCTAAATCCCTGAGGTAGACCCCTGAAACGCACCCACACATGCTCTCTGAATCAAGGCTTTATTTGTTAGAAAAGTCAGCTGAGGGCAACCGTCTTTCATGTGCTCAACCTGGATACCTCTGAGAACTGCGAATGCTCTTGCTGAGGTTTACCCGCAGATACCAACCTGCAAGTTGAAAGCCTGTATGAAGCCATTTCCAGAAAAGGCAAAAGCAATCGGAGTCCCTGCTGGCTTCCTTGCTGATGTCTCTTTCAACTCACCGGCCTAAGTGTTGCCCATGGTTCTCAGAATAGCCCATTCCCACCTCAGCTGCTGAGACCTTAAATTCACCTGCTGCCTTCAAGTCTGAGAATCCGACCCCACACCGGTCCCATTTGCTAATGACAGCCAGACCTGTCCCTCCAAATTCCATGCACTCAGGGACAAAGACACTGCTATAAATTTCACTAAGCCCTGAGGCTGTTTAGGGTTTCTCAAAAACTCTAAAGCATTTCTTTCTGCCCCACATAGAAGCTATTCTCTGCAATGAAATGGGACGGTGGCATCTCAAAAGAAAGCAATTGATGAGCTAGCTGGTAAAAACGCAGCAATGATTAAACCAGAGGCAAAGAATCCACATATTGCTATTACCTTAATGATTAAAACATGCAGCTCATTAATTTAATCTGACAGTGGACCCTTTTGTGGGCAGATAATTCATATGTAAAGTCTTTCTGCAGCTGAAGAGGCTCAGCCCATGCCAAGCCTGGCTCCCCAGTTTCCTTTTATTAGTGAGAAGCCACCGGTACAATTCAAAATGATTAAAGCAATAGAGATTGAATTGCAGACAAAGAACTTCAGACTGGATCAGGGAGGAAAATAAAATCCCAAACAAGTACGGAGCTCAAGGGACTCACGATCAAAACATGCCATTTTGGGTTTTCTTTTTTTTTTTAAGCTGGAAAATTCAACATTCCAGTTTATAACATGGTAGAAAAGCAAACGCCTGACATCATCTACTAACACGCTATTCCTCTGAGGGGAAATCCTCCAGGGTCCCTAAGAGAGGCCTATCATCACTGGATCTCGGCAGTGTAAAGAGAGTCGGAGATCCTGGATTCAGTTCCCCTGGACCATTGTTATTCTTTTTCATGATACAAGAAAAAAACTCTTTTTAAAAAAACACTTGTCTATTTTATTTTATTTTATTTATGCCTGTGAGTACACTGTAGATATCTTCAGACACACCAGAAGATGTGTCTCATTGGATCCTCATTACAGATGGTTGTGAGCCATCACGTGGTTTCTAGGAATTGAACTCAGGACCTCTGGCAGAGCAGCTAGTGCTCTTAAGCCCTGAGCCTCTTTCCAGCCCCAAGGGGGGGGGGGACTCTTAAACATTGCATTATCACCAGGCTGACAGTAGCAGCCAAACATTTAATCACAAAACACAGAGAGGAACAGAATTACCACAGCACAAAAGTTACAAAGTAATTGTAAAAAAAAAAAATCATCGGATTTATTTTCTTCATACATCTAGCCAATCACAAGAAGTTTTATCAGTATGAGTTCTTTTGCACAAAATAAAACCAAATAATGCAAACCTCGTTTCCCCTCAAGAAGCAAAGAAAGTGTTTTCTGTGGCCAGTAATGTTTATCTGCTTCTAAACATCCATCTCAAACTGTCCCCAACTCTTCAGTCAAGCCTTATTCATTCTCTTAAAGCTAACAATGTAATGGGCACTGTACATTAGGTGACATGACATCAGGAGATTTAGGGGACCTCTGTCCGGCAGCAGAATCACATTCCACCCATTCTGGGACATCTGTAATCCAACTCCTGGTAGAGAAAAATCCACTGACTCTATTGAAATAAAACAGCTTTTAGCTGAGCAAGAAAAAACATTTTGCTATTCCTCAGTTTCTCGACCTGTTCTTTCCATGGAAATGCAATATTAATTAGTCAAAATGATCTTACTTCCAATAAGGGGCTAGGCCTGTATTCAGTGGCACCACACTTGCCTTGTGTGCACGAGGACTTAGGACCCATCCCTAATTCTACCACCACAAGCAGCAATGTATTTTGTTCTTCTTTCAGAAAGCCACTTTTATTTCTAAGGCCGTCATAAACGTTCAGTGGGTAGCAGTGGTCACCCGCCATCCTCACAGCAGGTTCTCTGTATAGCCAGCACAATCTGGTCACCAGCAGGCCATGCCAGAGGGGTAACTCTGGGGTGGCTCTGCCTTGCTGCCGGTGCTGATAACTTCTCGCTTCGGTTCAGCGACAATGATCTTGCCCTCCAAGTCCCAGATCTCGATCCGGGGGGCAGTGGCAGCACAGAGCCAGTGGAGGTTAGGGCTGAAGCACCATCTACTGTGTAAAGGTGCTTGCCTTCATTGAGACCCCACAGCAGAGCCCGGCCATCATTGCCTCCAGACTCACGGAGGGATCCATCTGGAGAGACGGCCACTGCGTTCAGAGAGCCGGTGTGGCCCGTGTGGGATGATGGTGATGGGGCTGCTGCTGCACGGCGAGCAGTTTTAAGTCCAGTGATAGAGTGATCAGTGAAAGCTGCCAGTGGCCTGGGCCAGGAACTACCCACACTGCTCTACAACCACCCACGCTGCTCTACAACCACCCACGCTGCTCTACAACCACCCACGCTGCTCTACAACCACCCACGCTGCTCTACAACCACCCACACTGGCTCTCTGTTGATAGGTGAACTAAATGCTGATTCAGCAGTCACTAGGGTTTTGTTGATGGGTTGTTTGTTTGTTGCTATAGGAGGGCCCTATTTCAGGCTGCTGTATCCTCTAGCTTGGGAGATTCTGTTATAGGATATTGATGCCTAAGAGTAACGTTTACCGCAAACACGGGTCACCGCTCACACGGGTCACTGCTCATAGTCTCCACTGAGAAGCCCCCGGGTGGACTGCATCTGAAAGTGTTTACCGTGCGTCCGACACCAGGCTTTCCAGCTGGAACTTTTCATTGTGTGCTCACAGCACTGTAGATAGTGCCTTCTCCTGGTGCATTACCAGGTGATTTAAAACACTTCAGTTAAAGCAAACTGGCTCCCTCGGCCCCTCTGAGAACAGGTCAGCCAGCTCCGAAACGGTCAGAAGAATGCTTTCAGGCTTCTCTGTCACATGAACTTGCCTATGTGGGTTGCCACACAACTTCAGAGTAATAAAATGAACTACTATAACAACACTTGAAGTTGGCTTGTGTTATAGACCCAAAATAAGTTACCCTTATTTAAGACGGAGTTTCCAGTGTGTGTTCTAAAAGCCTTTGAATTATGTCACTGAAATTTACTGCAAAAATGATTTATTTTTTACCTGGTGCAGGTTAGTATTATTTGAAAGCACATTTGCTCATATAGTTTTCATATTGTTATTGTTTTTTCTTTTCTTCCTTCCTTCTTTCCTTCCTTCCTTCCTTCCTTCCTTCCTTCCTTCCTTCCTTCCTCTCTTTCCTGTTTACAGAATAGTCATATAATAAGTACGATCATTTAAAGAGTCCCCATTAGCTGGCGATGGTGATATAGGCTTAGATTTTTCAAAACCTACTTTAATAAGGTTCTAAAACGCTTTAACCTCCCTCTAGTCCACCACCCACTAGAGGTAATGGAAAAGAAAAGCTAACAGGGCAAAGGGGGATGTGGACCCGTTTAAAATAATTCTTTGGGACAGTTCCAATAGTAGGATATCAGCAGTTCAGTTCACACTAACCAGCAGCGGTAGCTCCATCCACTGTTCATGAGGCAGCAAAGACGGCTCTGTTCAGCAGAGACCACAAGGCTCTGCCAAGCAGCTTGAGCCTGCAGAAGTGGCAAGAAACTGCCGTGACAATACTGGAAGTTCTTTGGTGTCTCTCTCTGTACAATGTCACAACAACCAATGATCAGCAGCAAAGAAGGCAAGGTGACCCAATGCCAGGCATCATCAGTCAGTGCAGCCAGTGTCAGCAAAGCCCAAGCGTCCAGTCAGCAAAGAGGGGTAAGGCAAGCCAATGCCAGACATCATCCACTGTCTGCTGGGTATCCTTATACCCTTTCTAAACATCACGTGTCCTCCCAAGTGTCTGCTCTAGCAAAACATCACATGTGCCTTCACTAGGAAGCTTCCAGAAAAATACCATATATCCGTTCTCAGCAAAACATCCTCTCATAAGACAACATCACATGACACAACTGAGTCTTCAATGAAACCAGAACTTTCCACCTCGTGGTGGTGCACATCTGTATGTAATTTTATCCTGTGGGAGACAGAAGCAGAAAGATTACTATAAATTTTAGACCAGCCCGGTCTACATAGTGAGTTCTAGGCCAGCCAGGACTACATAGTAAGATTATCTCCAAAAACAAAACTCATATTTAAAAAAAAAAATGAAAAGTTTGCTATTTCATATGCCTATGTCTAATTTTTTTTCTACCCAAAAAAGTTAGCATAAAATTTTTCTTCGGAACAGAAGAAATTTAGCATGCACATAAACTACAACAGGACACAAAACATTCTGCACTAAATTGGTTATAGTGTTATCCAGATGCTCTTAAGATGAACAGAAATTCACTATTTCCATTGAATATTTAAATGCCTTCAGATAATCGAAAGGTTCAAAAAGATAAAGTCAGATGGTTTTATGTGCTCTGACAATAACATAAAATGGAGATAAGTTTTTTTTTTTTTTTTTTAATTAGGCATTGGAGAGATGGCTCAGAGGTTAATAGTACCAGCTGCCTTCCAGAAAACCTGGGTTCTATTACCAAAACCCACATGTTATCACATAATTACCCATAGTTCTATAGAGCTTGACCCCTTCTTCGGAACTCCAGGAACACCAGGCACACGTGATGTGTAGACATACATTCAGGCAGAGCATCCACATATATAAAATAAAATAAAACAATCTAAAATATTGATTTCTCATGTTCAGAGTATAAACATGGAAATCTGAACATTTTAGAATTGTTTTAACAAGCAGCTTTTAAAATTAAGTACTTGTTAATTTAAATTAAATATAGAATATTTAATTTAATTATTAGTAAATAATAAACTAAATGAATATCAGTTAGTTTACTATGTTGGTTTTGTTTATACTGTTTTTTTTGTTTTGTTTTTTTTTTTTTGCACCATCTCCCTATGTAGCCCAGGTTGGCTTTGAACTTGTGTCCTTTCTCTGCCTAGGCCCCCTGACTCTAGCAATTTTATTGTATACCTTCACACCCAGGCTAACAGCTGTGCTTAGAACAAGATAGTATCCGGTCTTTAGATTAAATATCAATACAAAGTCTATTTGTATTGCTTTACTGATCTAAATAACAAGCATTAGATAGTCACTAATTGTCTGTGTGACTAGATGTGAAGTGGTCTAGACCTCACCTCCTCGAGTCGTGGGGCTATATTTCCATCAGACTCTCTGAATCTCTACCCCATGAAAGCACTGCTCTTTTCTGCTCACCTCGCTACCAAAAATGGCAGACACTAACTTTGACATAACTTTAATCCTAAAAGCTGAAGTGAATTAAATCAAGCATAACCCAGTTTTTTCTTCTTCTTCTTCCTGCCCTGTATGACCCGAACCAGTTTTCAAAAGAACACCTCGGGAGCCAATTTGAAGCGGATGCTACAGCTTTTATTTTTTAAAAAAGCTATGTATTTTTGAACACTTGAACCCACACAAAGCCTCAGCAGAGCATCCAAGTTGTCTCTGAACTGATACCTCATTTGCTTTAAGTTCAAGGTGGGAATCTGATTCCCTGAACCCTTGTTAATTATGAAACTTTGCTAACTTTCTTTCCCGAACCCCAGGCACAGAAGGACAACCACCCACTCACTGTATTACAGATCTCTCAAGCAAACCAGAAGCAGGTAAGGACCTAGAAAACTCAACAGCTCCTCACAGTATGATGTGTCTCCTTTAAATACCGTAACCCACAAAAGCAAATAAAGTTAAATACCACAAGCTGACAGCAATTGATAGGCAAGGTTGAGTGGAGCGACTGACAGGATCGGTGCCCTTTGGTGTGACCTAGAAAGAGACAAAAGCTTGATAGGATGGTTGGCCCATCCTGACACAATCCTGAGTAGACAGTCAGGAGATCCAGTTCTCTAATCCCTCCCTAATCCAACTCATATTCCTATTGGCTCCTTCCTGTTCAGATGGGGCACGGTGGTAAGTGGGTTTACTTTTGCTCTGGGCAAAGGAGACATTCACAAGGTATCTAGCTGGTTCTTCCTGTCTAGAGGGCATCCTCCACCCAGGCTTCTTGGGAAGGTGAGAATATCCTCCTTGTCAGTTTAGATAAGGGCTAAACCTAAGTCGAATACTTAAAGTTACTTAATAGAGACAAGATTTTACAAAACAACAAAAACAAAACCTTGAAAAACTACTGCTATTTTTTTTAAGATAAAAGTTTAACCCTATGTCAAGTGCCTTCTGCATTGTCTAATAGTACTTCGAGTTATGTTATTTGAAGATAAAGTCTTACATAATTTGATGTTAAGCCAGATTCTCTTCATGTCTTCCTTCCCTTCATTGCACCTCTCTCTTCCTTCTTTCCCTTTCCTTCCCTTCATCCCACCTATTTCTGCCATCTTCCCCTTTCCTTCCCTTCATCCCATCTCTCTGTCTTCTTTCCTTTTCAGCCTTGCTATCCAGCCCAGGCTGGCTTCACATTTTGATGTTCCTGCCTCAGCTTTCTAAGTACTGGAATTCCAGGTGTGTGCCACCATGTCCAACTTCAACTGTATTCACACACATCTTCTGTGTGGGTTTGTGTAGAATCCTTTAGACAACTTCACGTGTTTGGACAGATGGTGACATGGGCAGGCGATGTCATTAATACCCAATTGGTCTATGTAGACACTCAGTGGATTAAGCAGAACTTGGCTCGCTGCAGCAGATGAGGCTCAAGTTTGATGTCCCAAATATGCATCTATGTTCATCAACAAGTATTTACATAAGCAGAAATGTCATGAACACTTTCCATAGAACATACATATTCCTGCAAACTTTTCTTTAAAAGGTCTTTAAACGATAGCTGCTGATCCAATAGCAGCTACTGATGTGCTTCTATTATTCCTGGCTTGGGACACAAAGAGGAGTGTTTTTCACATGGGAAAGAGGTCTTGAAGAGAAACAAACTCATTTTGAGTATTCATTTCTATTCTTCTATTGAGAGACTGGAGGGGGGAGATACAACTAAAGGAAAGTCTTTGTTATCTGTGATTATCATAAGTACACCAAATTAATAAACCTCAAAAGTCTATGTTAGATCATGGATTGTGAAGAATGAACTGCTGTTGGGTCTGATTGACTGGATTGTGATGTGTAGTATCCAGTGGCTATTGAATGCAACTTACAATGCTTAATAAAAATATTTATTCTTTTAGTATAAAAAGGGTGTATATTGGAAATGAAGACTTTAAAGATAGTGATGTCTAAACACACAATTTCAAAGGGATACAAAATGCTCAAAGTTCAGGTGAAGATAAAACAGTAGCAAATACACAGTAGACAAGCAAGGTGAACTGTGAGAGCTGACAGCATGCGCCTCAGCCTGCAGATCTTCCTTTACACCTTTGCTCCCCAGTGTACCCACATAGGTAACGCCCTGCACAGGGATCTGAAATAAGCAAGAGGCAAGAAGGGAGCCAAACAATTAAACTGAAGAAAACAAACAAAACCCAGATAAAATAATTATTTAATAACTAATATCTGCTAAGTAGGAGATGTTTGGTGATTCCTATATGAAAGCAGCACAAGCTAAGGAGGGAAGAGTAAAAATAGCAAGGTGGCAAACTTATAGGAAGCACTGAAAACATCACAAAGGAGAATGTGAACAAGAAGGAAGTGTGCCTCCCTCCGTAAACACGTTCATTAGCTCTTGGGTAAGAGACAAGATCTACATTTGCGCGTCTTTGGCCATTAACATTTGAGGGAAGCATCAACACAAATCATATAACCTCCAGGGATGGACCAGTTCCGATGACAGTTTCACAGCTTCCTGGCTTTTGGGAGCCCATGGAAGTTGCATGGCTTCTCTGTGCCTCAGTCTTCCTTGTAAAGTGTAGCTGATGTATTATTGTCACTATGAGCCTAACTGGTGATGTCCTGACAGGGTTGAGCTGAGTTGATAAATCCAACATCTAGAGAACTTCACAATACACAGTAAGAATTCCACTTGAGAATCTGCAGTTCTATTTGATACAACTCAGTAAAGGTTAAACTTGTGAAAAGTAGCAGATGCTTTTATAAAATCTCATAGCTCTGAGTGCCTCCAAAAAGAAACAGGAGAAAGCATACACTAGAAGCTGAACAGCACACCTGAAAGCTCTAGAAAAAAAAAAAAAAAAAAAAAGGAATCAAAATCACCCAAGAGGAGTAGAAGGCAGGAAATAAACTCAGGGCCAAAATCAATCAAGTAGAGACAAAAATAACTATACAAAAAAACAACAAAACCAGGAACTGGTTCTTCGAAAAAATCAACAACATCAATAAACCCCTAGCCATACTAACTAGAAGGCACAGAAACAGTATCCAAATTAACAAAATCAGAAATGAAAAGGGAGGCATAAGAACAGAAACAAATAAATTCAAAAAATTATCAGATCCTACTACAAAAGCCTATACTCAACAAAACTGGAAGATGTAGATTAAATAGACAATTTTCTAGTCAGAGACCAGGTATCAAAGTTAAATCAGGATAAGATAAAACATCTAAACTGTCCCACAACCCCTAAAGAAATAGAAGCAGTCATCAAACGTCTCCCAACTAAAAAAAGGCCAAGACCAGATGTATTTAGTGCAGAATTCTATCAGACCTTCAAAGAAGACCTAATACCAATACTCTTCAAACTATTTCACAAAATAACAGCAGAAGGAACACTACACAATCCCTTCTATGAAGCCACAATTACACTTATACCTAAACCACACAAAGACCCAACAAAGAAAGAGAATTTCAGACCAATCTCCCTTATGAACATAGATGTAAAAATACTCAATAAAATTCTCACAAACTGAATCCAAGAACACATCAAAATGATCATCCATCATGATAAAATAGGTTTCATTCCAGGGATGCAGGGATGGTTCAATATACAGAAATCCATCAATGTAATCCACTATATTAACAAACTCAAAAGAAACAAAAAAAAAAAAAAAAAAAAAAAAAAAAGATCATCTCATTAGAAGCTGAGAAAGCATTTGACAAAATTCAACACCCCTTCATGAAAAAGTCTTAGAAAGATCAGGAATTCAAGGTTCATGCCTAAACATAGTAAAAATAATATACAGCAAACCAGTAGCCAACATCAAACTAAATGGAGAGAAACTTGAAGCAATTCCACTAAAATTAGAAACTAGACAAGGCTGCCCACTCTCTCCCTACCTATGCAATATAGTACTTGAAGTCCTAGCCACAGCAATTAGACAACAAAAAGAGGTCAAAGGGATACAAATTGAAAAGGAGGAAGTCAAAATATTACTTTTTGCAAATGATATGATAGTATACTTAAGTGACCCCAAAATTTTCACCAGGGAACTCCTAAACTTAATAAACAACTTCAGCAAGTGGCTGGATATAAAATTAACTCAAACAAATTGGTAGCCTTCCTCTACTCAAAGGACAAATGGACTGAGAAAGAAATTAGGGAAATGATACCCTTCACAATTCACAAACAATATAAAATACCTTGGTGTGACTCTAACCAAGGAAGTGAAAGATCTGTATGACAAGAACTTCAAGTCTCTGAAGAAAGAGATTGAAGATCTCAGCAGATGAAAAGATCTCCCATGTTGATGGATTAGAAGGATTTATATAGTAAAAATGACCATATTGCCAAAAGCAATCTACAGATTCAATACAATCCCATCAAAATTCCAACTCAATTCTTCATAGAGTTGGGAAGAGAAATTTGCAAATTCATTTGGAATAACAAAAAGCCCAGGATAACAAAAACTATTATGAACAATAAAAGAACTTCTGGGGGAATCACAATCCCCAACCTCAAGCTGTATTAAAAAGCAATCATGATTTAAAAAAAAAAAAAAAAAAAAAAAAACTGTGTTGTATTGGTACAGAGATAGGCAGGTAGATCAATGGAATAGAATTGAAGACCCAAAAATGAACCAACACACCTATGGTCACTTGATCTTTGACAAAGGAGCATCATGTGGAAAAAAGACAGCATTTTCAACAAATGGTGCTGGTTCAACTAGAGTTCAGAATGTAGAAGAATGCAATTTGATCCATTCTTATCACCTTGTATAAAGCTCAAGTCCAAGTAGATCAATAAAACCCAACACACTGAAGCTAATAGAAGAGAAAGTGGGGAAGAGCCTCGAATACATAGGCACAGAGGAAAATTTCCTGAACAGAATACCAGTGGCTTATGCTTTAAGATCAAGAATTGAAATATGGGTCCTTATAAAATTGCAAAGCTTCTGAAAGGCAAAGAACATTGTCAATAGGACAAAATGGCAACCAATAGATTGGGAAAAGGTTTTCATGAATCTTACATCTGATAGAGGACTAATATCTAATATATATATAAAGAACTCAAGAAACTAGACCCAAGAAAATCAAATAACCCTATTAAAAAATGGGGGACAGAGCTAGACAAAGAATTCTCAAATGAAGAATATCAAATGGCTGAGAAGCACCTAAAAAAATGTTCAACATCCTTAATCATCAGGAAAATGCAAATCAAAACAACCCTGAAATTCCACCTCACACCTGTCAAATGGGCTAGCAGAATGGCTCTGATGGTAAATTACTTTGAGTTTGAGCCCCATATTATAAATAGAAGAAATAAAGGAAAAGGTAAGAATAGTGGTGGATATCTGAACACAATGCTGGCAGGTGGAGGCAGAAGGATGCAGGGACTCTGTAACCAACCAGCCTAGCACTCTTAAAGTCAAGCACTAGGTTATGAGAGAGACCTTGTCTCACAAGATTAATGGAAGCTGGGTGTAGTAGTGTATACCTTTAATCCGTGCACTAGGGAGGCAGAGGCAAGCAGATCTCTTTTGTGTGCAAAGCCTGGTCTACAAAGTGAGTATAACAACAGCCAGAGCTACATAGAGACCTGTCTTGGAAAGCAAACTTCAAAAAAAAAAAAAAAAAAAAAAAAAACAAAAAAACCCAAAAGCTAAAAATGAACAAACGAATGAATGAATGAAAGAAAAGACTGATGGTGCCTGATTTGTCCTTTGGGCTACATATAACACACACACACACAAAATCATGTGTGCACACGTACCCACACATACGTACACATTAAAAAATGTACTTAACAAGAAACTGTTTTAATTTCTTATAAAAGCAGGTTTAACACAAGAACACTAATTCAATCTTTTTTTTTAATGTGTGTTATTACCATAGGAAAGAATTTGGGGTACGGGGATCCTGATTTGGGCATGTCTGTGTATCATACAGCGACAGGCTGAAGACTGAGATGAGCACGTCCTAACCTTAGACCTGGTTTTATCTCTGTAGACAGTGTTAGAGCTAACATCTTCCTAAATGACTCATACTGTATTCTTGCCTTAAAAGATTTTCTCCTTTTCCTGAAAGCCAAGTATAGAAGCAAATTCCAGATAGTCAATTCATTTAATTGAATTCCAGCTAAGTGAGCTTTAAAATGAGTTTTAGTGAACATGAGACACACTGGAGACAAAGTTAATCTAACAAGGCCAGAAGAAACCCAGGAAGCTCAACTTCTCACAACTTATTTTCCACGTGCACAGTCTGCGAATTTTCAGGGCACCTAATTCCAAGCATGTCCTTTTATGTCTAAGAACTCTGGTTCTGACTGTTGTCTGTGCTTTGGTGACACCCTGGTGGTTTCTTTGTGTTGCTCAGTATTTGTCAGAAGACGTTGCAATTCCCTGATGAGTTCAATCTCTCCTGCCCACATGTGAGTTGAACCTCCCTCTCTGAACAGCTCTTCTGATCCTCTGGCCTCTGCCAGAGTTCTGGGGTTGGCTTTAGAGAAAGACTTTGTTTTGTTTCTCTGGAAATCAGGTGTTCGTTTGCTTTCTTGTTCTTTACTGAAAAGCCAGCAAAGAATAGCTCAGTACATAAGGAAAAGCAAATTTGTGGAATTATCCACGTGCTTCTGAATAATAGCTTCATGTACATAAGGTGGTCAATCCCTTCAATATGAGATGCCCTTCAATAAAAGCAAGGGACTGAAAGACCTCATAATTGTCTTTGTCTGGCTCAAAAGGCTCCCCTCCTTACTCCCTGGCTTTGAGAAAGAGTATCTGTCTTGCAATCTGAATGCACGGGCCTAATTGGAATAAGATGTACTCCCTAAAAGATGAAAATAAAAAGTGATCAAAATAGATTTTCTTATCCTGTGGGCATCGGGGGCTTAAATGCAAACTGCATGGCTGCAGTGTTGGGAATTAATTATTGGTAATTGAAGTTGTAAGCTTAATTCCCTGCTCACTTCAATAAAAAAGAACCCTTCTATTTAATATTGAAATAAGCTCTCCTAACCCCATGATCCAGGACAGCACACATATTCAGCTATTGAGCAACAGTGATTGTTAAAATAAGAAAAAAAAAACACTGAATCTGTTAAACACTGAATCGTAATTATATAAAAACAAAAACATGGGGGAAAAGGGACAAACATACGGTGCTGGCTACTCTTACTAGATCCTGTTTTAATGTGTCAGTTAGAAAGCACACTCTGTAAATGTAATAGAGATTTAAATCATTAAGAATGTATATGTGAATTGGACATAGTACTACCTGAAGACCAAGTTATTCCACTTCTGGGCATATACCCTAGAGAAGCTCCAACATACAACAAAGACACATGCACCACAATGTTCATAGCAGCTCTATTTATAATAGCCAGAAGCTGGAAAGAACCCAGATGTCCTTCAGTAGATGAATGGATACAAAAATTGTGGTATATTTACACAATGGAGTACTACCCAGCTATTAGAAACAATGACTTTATGAAATTCTTAAGAAAATGGATGCATTAGAGAATATCATCCTGAGTGAAATAATCCAGTCACAAAAGAACAGACATAATATGCAGTCACTGATAATTGGATACTAACCCCAGAAAGCTCTGAACACCCCAGAAACAACTCACAGTCTATATGAAGTTCAAGAAAAAACAAAGGCCAAAAAAAAAAAAAAAAAAAGAAAGAAAATGAAAAACCATTATGCTTAATCTTTACACACCAAGAAAACCTTGACTATTTCCAGGTTACATCTTGTTTTACATGTACTTTATGCTCATTGTAACTAGTAAGATTTTAATGCATACTATCAAACCTTTAAAAAAATCAAGTACTGACAAAAATGTATTCATATACTTTTATGCAAAAATGCTTAAAATCTGTACATTTATCTTTGTTTTTTAAAATAAAGTTGTTCAATTTACTAAAAAATAATAAAAATAAAAAATAAAAAAGAACATGTTTTTTGAAAACCTTTCATTGAAATGTTTTCATTAAAATATGCTGCCACATTACAGCAGAATGACATGTTGATATATATATATATATATATATATATATATATATATATATATATATATATATATATATATCAATCCCAGCCCCACCCCATTTCAGCCAAGTGTTTCTGATGTCAGGCATCTTTTTTCTTTCTGAGATATGAATGCTTCTTGCCCATGTACCTACTCCCCAGGCTCTAGCATTCAAGGACTAGCTCTGAATATTCACACATATGGCAACTTAGGTCTGAGGTGCTTTGCTTAGTTACCATCTTCTAGGCAGATGGGCTCACTGTAGCTGAGATGGGTGCAGGTGTCCCTCTTCCACATTCTCACCATTGGGAATCGTGTTTCACAGTTGCTCTGTCTGCCTGAGCTGTCCAGGACAGCAGGCAGTGTGTGTCTGGATCCTGGATAGATTGGTAGATTGGTTACTTGTCTTATTGTTGTGACCAAATGCACAGCAAAAGCAGCTTAAGGAAGGAAGGGTTCTAGCTCCTGGTTTTTGGGCACAGTCCATCATGGCAGGGATGGCAGGAGCTTGATGTGGCTTCTCACATTGTGACCTCAGTCAGGAAACAGAGAGCCATGAATGCTAGCACCCAGCTTGCTTTCCCTCCTTTATTGTATGGGACATAGCACTGAGGATGGTGACACAGTCAGGCTGTCCTTTGCACCCCAGTTATCTAGACAGTTCCTCACAAACAAGCCCATAGACTTGGCTCTTTAGTTATAGATCCTGCTAAGCTGGTGATCACTGTTAACCATCACTCTTGGTGTGCAAAACTATTGCTAGAGCCAGGTGTGGCAGCTCCCATGTATACCACCAGCATCCACAAGTCTGAGGCAAGGGTGGGAAAAGGTAAAGGAGATGAAAGAACCCTTTGGTTTTTATCTCAAAGCCCAGAAAGCCCCTGCTTTATTTTTCATCTGAAAAGAAGTGAAAGCAAACTTAAGTGGTTTTTCTGGATGAAAATGGTTGGCTAAACCACGCATCTAATTTGCATCTCTGCAAAACCTCACTAACATGTGAATAAGGAGATGTTCTTTGGAAGACATAAAGCCACATGAAAGAGAATGAAAGAGTGCCTGAGCCCTGGAAATGGCAAAGCAGATTGGCAACCAGCGGAGCTACAGACTCAATATATGGTGCAAAGGGGAGGCTGATCAGTGAAGAGGCTAAAGGGGATTAGAGGTTTCATTGGGCTGGATCTCACAGCGCACAGGACTGGACAATTAGCCTTTCTACTTCCTTAGTATAGTGGTTTACTCTTAGGAGTAAGTACAGAAGAGGCTTCAGGGCTGCAGGGCATAAGATGATTGAAGATGTGAACATTGTTATCACTCTCAGCACAGGAAACAAGATGAATATTCCATGCTAAAAACTCTTTTCCTTCCCTTATCTATCTCCCAGAAGACCAGCAACCTGACAATTTATTCTCTTTAGGAGATGAGAAGATGCTGGGGCCAACCCTTGGCACATCTTTCTTGTTGGCTCTTGAGGCAGTGGAGGGGGAAGAACGTCGGTGGAGGTAAGACTTGGTCTTATGAGATATTTAGGGTTGCTTTACAATAATAAAACGTTTGCCTATCTTAAGTCTTAAGTATCTTCGCTACAGTAGCTGACTTGCCTGTCTCTGTTCCTCTGAGGCCAGAAGCTCAGTCTCTGGCATTAGTATCTCATCTGAAAACAGCACGGGATTAAGTAATGGATTAATTGCTAGATCCTTTCCCTCTTGTCCAGATGCCTCTCGTTTGTCAGGCTAGGGGGAAGTTTGGAGCAAAAACTTCTATTGAACCAGGAAAAAGAGAGTCATACTATGGAAGGAAAAACTTTTACACAAACAAATATGGATTAAACTCACATATATTCATATATAGATTTATGCATACACATTCTTAAATCTCCATTCAAAGCAGTTGGGTCCAGCTTTCATACTATCTCTCAATTACATACTTACACACATCCATGCTTACATACACACAGAGACACACAGACACAGACACACACACACACACACACACACATATATATGCAAAAGACCAAGCACCAGTGCAGAAAGAACTCACTCATTCTGTATAAAAAATGAGCTCCAATCTTTATTGTCTAGAGGGGAAAAAGGTTTTTACCCTTTTATTGCTAAATGAATTAATTAAATGCAAATCTGTAAGAAGAAAGTTTTGTTCTCTTTAGTAAGACTAATCCTGCCTGCTCCTTCTACAGCTGCATCTCTTTCCTCTTTTCCTCTGTACTCTGCATATTGTTCTCTTAATTTACTTAAGTTGCCTTATGTTTCTAAGTTATCCCACTCTGCATCCTCCTTCTAATCTTGCTCCCCTCATGCTCTGATATAACAATGCTCTGCTTCCAGTGCTTTCTCTCCAATGTGTATCTTCCAATGTAATCTTTTTTAGTCTTTTATACCTTCTTTTGGAGAATAGATCACATGGTCTTTCTAAGCATATACCCCCACACACACTTTTTTAACAAAAGTTCACTAGAAGTTCAACTAAGTCAATTAAGATGTTTACAACAGAAAATGTTTACATGCATATCAATTAGGAACAATCATCTGGCTAAACATTCATCATCTGTTACCAGCTCTACAGGTTAATGGAGGGTTAAAAACCATAACTTCTGTGACTAAGATATTAGTGAAGTTTTATATAGAAAAAACCCAGTCAATTTCTTCTGTCCTTGCACCTATAGTAAATCCTTAGTTCCCTTTTTATGACCTTTGGTTAATGGTTTTATAATCTATTGGAATGTACTCTGAGTAGTAGATGCCTTCTTGCTATCTCAGAAACAATTAACTAGTGATACTTGAAGACTGGCAGAGTTCTCATTGCAGTTTTGACTCTCAGAAAAAGCTTATTAATTACTATAATTTTAGGAATTCTTATACAGTCCTCATTAAGAATTAAGAAATCATCTATTTGTCTATATAGTATCACTATAAGACAGTACATATCCATTGTTCTGCAGAGATCTGTTCAGAAAAGTGGGCTAATGCCTAGTGATTGTTATATATATCTAATAATAACAGGAAAAGCATATTAATAGCAGGAATCTTAACTAAAATGAAATTCTCCTAGGCCTTACCCACAGGAACTATCTTTGGGCCCCATCTCAAGAAGATCACTTGCTAGTTATTAGCTTCTCCTAGATGGCTCCTGACAAAAAGAGTCTGTTCTATAAAACATAGCAACCCAGAAAGAAGGTTTTTTAAACGTTGACCCCAGGAAATTACCAACCAGTATCCTCTCCAGTTCACTAACAAAGACATTCAAAATGAAAACGTCAACACAATTTTCAACTCCTTATTCTTAACCATAAACACAGAGGAAAAGATGGCAGATATCTAAGGAGGACTCAGCATGGAAAATAGAAATCAAATTAATAAACAGAGCACAGTATCTTGGAAGAAATTATATATATATATATATATAAAGCTTTAACAGGCTGTCATTACTCTCCTTGGTCAAATCAGAAAACAGATACTACATGAAAAGGAAAATTCATATAATTAAAAGAGTTCTTAAAAGCTTAAAGAAAAAAGCTGGAGTTAAAAACCCAACAGAGAAAAACAAATTCATGGACATCACTGAAGTATAGAAAACTGAGGATCCAGAGAAAACACAAGAAAGAATAAAAAAGATTACACAGGCCAAAGAATCAGAATGTCTTCAGATTTCTCATTGTAGAAAGACAAAGGACATAAAATTCCTAAAGAAAATTTTAGATTCAGTCAAACTGTGAAATATATATGACAAAAGAATAGAGACATTGCAAACAGAAAAGATCTCAAAATTTAATTTCTGTACTCTTTAATTTTAAAAGGCAGTGAGATCAGGATATGGGGGTCACTTCCCTCTAGTCAATCCCAGTACTCAGAAGAATATATCTGGAGAACAGTGAACTGAGGCCAGCCTGACCTATACAGTGAGTTCTAAGACAAGCCTGGACTACACAGTTAGACATGCACCATCACCACCACCACCCCCAAAAACCATAAGACAAAAAGCAGCAGCTACCTGTCTGCCAAAATGAAAGAAAGCATTAAGACTGAGGAAGGCATGGTATACTGAGCAGTGTGTTTCTGCTTTCAAATTTGTGTGGTAGCAGGCTGACGTTATGGGACACATGTGAGCCATGAGAGAGCACCAGCAAGAGATTCAGAAGTTAGTAAGTCAATGACAACCTAGGCACACTAGGCCCCAAATTTTGAGCTACGGCCCTAATAGATCTTAGAGCGTACATTCAATAAACCATCCCTGTCTAACTGAGATAAGTGTCTGTGTGGTTGGTAGAGCGACTCCTGAACCCAAACACTGCAACTACCTCCCACATCAGTGTGCCCTGTCCTCAAGTGGGCAGAGTTAACTGGAGACAAAAGGCAGTTTAGGGACCACTCTCTGAGAAACCAACGTATTATGATTGCCTCCAGTTGTGGGTGTCCTAGGCTCTTTCCCTCCTCCCCAGCCCCTAGTGCATAAAGTAAAAATCTAAACTAAGACCACTCTGTGCTTTAAGGGAACCAGGGTTAGGCTCTCAGAGGAGAGGGGCTCAGATCCAGTGCATTTCCTTTGTATTACTCCACTCAGAAGCCAGGAGCACCTGCAGGAAAGAGCCTGTCTCTCCTAGATGTCCTCCTTAGCGTTCTAGAACCTCCACTGGATTATATTCTCTAAGCAGTCTTGTGTTGTTCCCCATTGCTGCACAAAGTTGGCTTCTACTACTTGCTACTAAGAGACCATAACACACTTTTCTTTGTCTGGATTGTTGTTTTTATACCTTCCTGTGATGGTTTGTGTTTGCTTGGCCCAGGGAGTGGCAGGATTAGAGTAGGTGTGTCACTGTAGCTAGCTGCCTGAAAGTCTTCCACTAGCAGCTTTCTGATGTAAATGTAGAACTCTCAGCTCTGCCTGTACCATGCCTGCATAGAAGCCACCTGTTCCTGCCTAGATGATAATGGACTGAACCTGTGAACCTGTAAACCAGCCTCAATTAAATGTTGTCCTTATGAGTTGTCTTGGTCATGGTGTCTGTTCACAGCAGTAAAACCTTAAGACACTCTCTATCATGTGTCACATGACACAACTATTCTGTGTTTGTTTTGTTTGGCTTTGACTGAGTATTGATGGTAAATTAAAACAGAAGAGTATAATAGTTAAGGCTGGGAGTTGGGGCAGGCTATAGGATATGAGATCTGTCATCAAACAAGACAAACAAGGAATAAATAAAAAGAACATTTAAGAAGAAAACTCTGGCTTTGGTTGTCAAATCTGTAGTGGAAAGAACTGTAGCGAATGGCCAGGTTTTCAGTTTCTCAACTCTTTTGGAGAGGAAAATGTTGGCTCCAAGGCCATATAACAGCAGAATTGCCATGTAGGGCTGGAAGTTCAACCTAAAGTAGTGCCAAGAATCAACAAGACTTGCTTGCTTTATTTTCCCTACAGAACTGTGACTGTCCTGAAAATCACTCTATGGACCAGGCTGGCCTTGAACTCACAGAGATCCATCTTCCTCTGAGATTAAAGGTATGAGCCACCACCCAGGCCCAGGCCCTAGTTTTGTGTTTTTTTAAAAAAGTGAAAAATTGGGTGTGGTGGTGCCTACTTTTAATCCCAACATCCAGGAGGCAGGGGCAGGCGGATCTCTGTGAGTTCAAGGTTAACCTGGTCTACATACTGAATTCCAGGCCAGCTAGGGCTATATAAGAGTGAGACCCTGTCTCAAAAAGGAAAAAACATGAATACATCATGACTTAGGAAATGTATATCTGGAGTTGGAGGTGGAGACACTCAGGTGGTAGAATGGGACATGAAAGCACAGCATGTCATCAGCTCTGTGACAAGGCCATTGTTGGACTTGTACATTCCCAGCCCCTGACACAGTCCTGATTAAAAACCAACATCCAAATGAAAACACCTCAAGTGCTTACGAATAAGTTGCCAAGTGAAGAACTGAATGAATTCAAGTATGAAAAGTTAGAGTCTGAGCTCTTAAGGAGTTCAGAGATGCTTCAGATCTGCAAACACTATGTGACAACTGAATTAAATACCACTTCCCCTCAACATTGCATCTGGGAAAGAGAAAACTTAGTTCGATCCTTACTCCTTCAGAGTACACCAATTCCACCCATAAAGGGGTGGGGGGGGCAGAGCATTAATAATGGTGATATAAGATTGACAATACCATGTGGTGAAAAAGTAAATAAAACAAGCTGGATTTGATGGCATACCCCACAGTATCTGGGGGGTAAGACAGGAAGAACGCATAAATTCAAGGCTAATCCAGGTTACAAAGTGAGTGCCGGGCCTGCCTTAGTCTCAAAAGGAGATTGTCTTAAAAACAAACAAAACAAAACAAAATCAGAGAAGTAGGCAACTTTAAAAGGAGAAACTTGAAAGTCACGTCTTAGAGTATCATCAGCTCTGACAGTGCAGTTCTCAGAATATGCCGGAGGTGCCAGTGGCCTTTCCAAACGTAAATCCATCACTGTAAACAAACATTAAGAACTAAGGCAGCAAGGGGAAGGTGGGACAGTACAGGACATGCTCAGGAAGACAGAGTGAGGTTATACTAGGAATATCTGGTGAGATTACTCAGGTCAAAGCACTTGCTGCCAAGCCTGATGGTCTGAGTCCAGTTCCCAGCACCCATGTGGAAGGAAATTACTGATTCCAAAAAGTTGTATCTTGACCTCTGCACCAAATAGGTACATGTAGTAAAAATATTTTAAGGGCTGGAGAGGTGCTTCAGCGGCTAAGAGCACTGACTGCTCTTCCAGAGGTACTGAGTTCAATATCCAGCAACCATCTGTAATGGGATCCCATACCCTGTTCTGGTGTGTCTGAAGACAGCTATAATGTACTCATATAAATAAAGTAAGTACATCTTTAAAAAGAAACATTTTTAAAAAGGAAACATTGATGGCTGAAGAAATGATTCAGCGGTTAAGAGCACTGGCTGCTCCTCCAAAGGTCCTGAGTTCAATCCCAGTGACCACCTGGTGGCTCACAACCATCTGTAATGGGATCTGATTCCCTCTTCTGGTGTGCATGAAGACAGAGCACTTGTGTATATATAAAATAAATAATTTTTTTTAAAGAAGACATTGAATGCCAGAGGTGCTGGTTAATATTGATGGGTCTGGAATCACTGGAAAGATGACCCTCTGGTCATATCTGCGAGGGATTGTCTACACTGGGTTCACTGAGATGGGGAGACCCACTGAAAATGTGAGCAGTACCATTTCGTGGACTGGAACCCAGAGACAGATGAATAGAAGAAAGCTAGCTGAGCACAAGCATTCATCTCCCTCTGCTTCCTGATTGCAGATGCCATGTGACCAGCTGCCTTGAGCGCCAACCTCCATGCCTTTATACCACGATGGACCGCACCCTCTGTTTTAGGGTTTCTACTGCTGTGATGAAATGCCACCATCAAAGCAACTTAGAGAACAAACAGTTACTTCAATTTTATGTTGTGTAGTATATCATCCAGGGACATTAGGCCAGGTACCCAAGGCAGGAGCTGATATAGAAGCCATGGAAGAGTGCTTTTACTCGCTTGCTCAGTCTGGTTTTTTTGTTTTGTTTATTCACCCACCCCATGGCCATCTGAGCAGGGGTGTCCCCACCACAATAGACTAGGACTTCCCATATCAACCACCAATTAAAAAGATACCCCATAGGCTTGCCTATAGGCCTTTTCCTATGTGAGGTATTTTCTAAATTAAGATCGACTCTTCACGAATGTCTAGGTTTGTGTCAAGTTGACAGAAAGCAACCAGGACACTTGAACTGTGCATCAGAATAAACACCCCTGTCCTTACATTGCTTTGGTCAGGCATTAGTTCCCAAAATATAGAAAGAAACTAATATGCCAAGCTAAGAAATCTGTGTTTAAGTCTAGGTTTTGGAGGTGACCTCAAGTTTTTGAACGGCAGTCATATTGTTAAAAAAAAAAAATACTTTACTACTTTAGGAGAAATGAGCTTGCCAGCTTTGCATGACATCACCACACAAACGGGGCAAGAACCAACAGCCTGAGCTCCCTTAGGAGCTGCCCAGAGCTGCAGGCCTGCTCCACACCTACTGCCCCTGACCTAGGAACAAGCATGAGCTCCGGCTCATTTTCATATTCAAATTCGAGCTTCACTTGTATAGGATACTGTGGAAGGGAAACACTTGACCCCAGGAGGCAAAACAGAGGACTGGGGAAAAGGCATACAGACACTTGAAGACTAAGAGAGAGGCCACAAAGAGTGAGCACAAAGGACCCAGGGTCTTCCGTCTTCTGCCACACCCCTTCTCCTGATTCTGTTCTCTTAACCACCAAAGACATCGTTTCTTCCCCTTTCTCCTCTTCACCAGCAAGCACTGATGCTTTCTGGCTGCCATGAGGCAGGTGAGACAGGCTCCTGAGGGAGGCAGATTACAGCTTTTGGGGTATCCACGGCTGGAATAAAGAAATCACTGCCAGGCCAGGCAGAGAAGGAAGAAAGGGGCAAGCACCTGCTCTTGGGTCTGGAGAGCTTTCCTCTGAGTTTAAGAAGCATCAAACAGGTGTGTGCGCAGTGTGCAAACATGTCTTCGTCAGCGGTTAATGTTCAGCTTGAACAGAACCCAGAGCTCTCGGAAAGGGGGAAAGTCAACAGTTGAGCACTCCGACTCATTTACACTTCAAATACACGTTCAGTCGCTTACTCCTCAGCTAATCAAACAGCTTGTGCATCCCTAAAGTAGGATAAAGTGACACACTGTGTGGAATCAATTTTTTCTTTCCAAAATCATTAAGTCCAGCAGCCTGTGACTCCCCTGCTAACTCCGGTACCCACCCTTTCATCCTCCATTAGCTTGGGCACGCCTAACAGGCTGTCAGGAATAATTTCCCAGGACGTAAATAATTCAGAAATTAAAAATTAATAAATAATAACAGAGAACTACTGGGAAATAGGCTGGGTCAATTAGCGCGCTCCACATTCTGTTTCTTCGCAGCAGGGGGGACAGCCACAGTCGTTACTTGAATCTTTCCTTCGATTCTGAGGTCTGATTTACAGCTCTTCATTACTGGATGCAGTCAGGCGCAATTACCACCATCCCTATCTCAGTTCCTAACTTCAAAGAAACGAGCGCGTTCTCGGCTGCTTTTTTTCTCCTTGCAGCAGGCTCAGCTTGACATCCCTGGAATTTCTTCCACGCAGACTAATTAATAAGTCTTCCACTTATCATAGTCACTTCTCTTCTTTGATGTGCTACCTTAGTCAATCATCCCATTTAATTAGAATTGCAATGATAACTTTACTTATCTTGTGGCTAGATGTAAATTAAAATAACAGGATTTTAATTCTCTTTCCGATGAGGTTATGACATTTCGGAAGACAAAGTTTCAACACAAACATGATAATATGTACTTCTTAATGTGGGGGTGGTGGAGGAGCATTCTGCAAAATCATTTGCCCTTTGTAACAAAATAGAATGACTGGTGAACTAACAGCCACGGAAATCAATGGAGTAGCATCTTCTCCAGCATCAACTCACCAAGTCTCATGGAATCACCTGCCTTTGTTTACATAAAAAAATCAGGCAAAGACACAGGTCTTGCTTTTCCCAAAGGCAGTGCCTATGTTTCCAGGAGAAATAGAACTTCAGGAAACAAGACTCTGATACACTAACCCATTTCTTCCTTGCTTACCAATTCTGTGACTCCAAGATTTGCCAGCTTTTTTTTAGACACCTCAAAACTGTCACAAAGAAATGAAACAGAAACATTTGTAACAAGATGTGATCATGAAGTGTGAAGCTGGGCAGACAGAAATAGCAGAAAGTAATAATCTCTTTCCAGAAAACAACCCTAAGACCAGAATTCCTAGAGCACCTACTATGTGCCAGCCTTAGTCTGTGCTGCACCTCCTCTCATTCTCACAGGATGCCTGTAATATGACTGTTCCCATGAAACATACAGGGACCATCCACGAGGTTAACTGGTTTTCTCAAGGGCACAAAGGCAGCATTAGAGGAAGAAATGAAAAGAAATGACCACTGAGCTCCTTAAGTTGAGGCCTTCCCTGATTTGCCTCCAGCTCTTGGCCAAACTCCTGTTCTCTCTATATGCTAAGCCATCGAAAGAAGAAATCTCCTGGCATTAACTCAGTGCCAGAGTTTAGTACATGCCTTTTATGCCTTCTTAATAATGTACATTTGCTTAATATATTTCCAATGGTTTAGAGACATTGGCAGAAATTTGGCACTGTGACATGTTTATGAAATAGTCATGTGATTTCAGCTAACACACATCCATTACCTTTAAATAACAAGCAGAGGAAAAAATAAACAGTAGACTGTGTGTGTGTATATACATACATATACGCTTTGGAACACAAAATTACAATTTTTCTCATGTTTTCTTAAACTGTTTTCCTCTAGGAATACAATCTTTAACTTCATTGTTTGGTTTTGTTTTTAAGTTACTAATAATAGGACATCAAGGTGAGTTTCCTGTAACTACTATCCTTGTTCCTTCAGCCATCCCCCCATCTCTGTCGTCTGTCTGTCTGTCTGTCTGTCTCTGCCGCCCACCCCCCCCCCCACCATGGCCAGTTAGACAACAAACAGTGTGGTTACAGAGACCAACAGAAACTTATTTCATTAACAAAGGCTGAAACCATCGCACCAATGCTGGTTTAAAGCTAACCTTTGGGGGATTTAATACAGTTGTTCTCTGACAATAGAGCTTGGTTCATTTGCTACTTAAGACATGATTATTTAAATGAAAGTTAATTGGTTTCCTTACTCCCCTTTAGGGCTTTAGGCTCAGAAACGTTTCTATTAGAAAAATCTAATTTGTTCTCAAATTCCCATTTCTAAAACTTAGAATGTTAAATGCTGTGGTATTTTAACCCTTTGTAGGAAAAGTGATCCCTGAAATCTGGTACATGTTAACAAAGCTGACTGCATTAAAGACACAGTAACTCTTCCAGAGATGGCTTCAATAGGGGTCTTCGGAATAACCCACCATGGAAACAGTGACCAGTGGTCTCTACAAAGATCCAAAGATTGGGCCTCTCCTTGATAATTTTATTTGACTTTTTCTCTTTCTTCCTTCTTTCCTTCCTTCCTTTCTTTCCTTTCTTAGTTCCTTTCTTTCTTAGTTTCTTTCCTTCTTAGTTCCTTTCTTTCTTCACTTGAAACATAACTTCTCTGTACAATAGCCTTACATGTGTCCTAAAATTCACTCTGTACGCCAGGCTGACCTCAAACTCCTAGAGATCCATCTGCCTCTACTTCCTGAGTGCTGGGATTAAAGGAGTGTGCCACCACTGCCTGTCACTTCTTTTAGCAAGAACCAGAAAGAAGCCGAGACTACAAGGGCTGGCTGATTGACATGTTAGAACCTCAGTAATGTGGTGAAGTTGGAATACTGCAAATCCACAGCCAGTTATCTTGGGGCATCTCCAACCCCTTAATGGTCAATGATTGCCCTCCTCTGTAGCTGACCTAACTAACTCGTTTGTCACCATTAGATAAAGCTCCCGGAATGCACAGATAGACCCCTAGTATCCACCAAACAAAAAGCCAAGAATGCTGTCAGATAGCACTGGAGGCCCAAGGCCTTCCCCACATGCTGTAACATGTCTGCCCAACACATCTACCAATGTACTTGAAAGGTGTATCTTTTATGACTTTCTTTGTTCTGTTACTATAAAAAGCTCACATAATTGCTAGTTCAATGGAATGTAAACATTTGCAGAAACCTCCATCTGTGTTCTTGGGCCTTGGCGCTCATACTTGGCTCTAAAATCAACCATCCTTTTTGATCCTTTGAGGTGAGAACTGTTTCTTTCCTCGATACGCTTAATATAGGTTTTTAAATGAAGACAGGCTAAAGCAAGATCATCAAACTAATGAACGATTTTTTTTTTTTACCGTAATCAAATCATGTTTTCAATGCACAACATGTAATGCCCTGGTAGGATCAGCTACCTGCTAACAACCACACAGTTGTTATAAAATGCACAACGCCATGGAGCGCTACCAATTCTGGCCAGTATTGGTGCAAAAGGAAGAAGGGTCGACACGGAGAACCTTCGAATCTCTCTATCTCAATGCAGATGAATATAGCCCTATTTAGAAAGAACCTTTAAAGATGTATCTGACGCTCATTTCAAATAAGAGACTCAGTTATGAATGTTCCCTCTCACCTTTCCTTAACTAAATCCATGTTAGTCAGCCAGTCATTTAAAAACCAATGTTGATCAGAATGGATAGCCCACAGCTTTCTTTCACCAGAGGCAGGTGGGTTGCTGTGAGTTTGAGGCCAGCTTGATCTATACACATCTGCTCAGTGGAATTCTATGGAGCAATAAGAATAAAAACTAACTGGGTGGTGGTGGCACACACCTTTAGGCAGATCTCTGTGAGTTTGAGGCCAGCCTGGTCTTCAGAGCATGTTCCAGGACAATCGGGACAACATACACACACACACACACACACACACACACACACACACACACACACACACATAAAACAAAGTAAAAAGAACAAAAATTTTAAAGTTTTTTAAAAAAATTTTTTAAGACTATGAATGAATGTTATAAAAATTAGGTTGAATAAAAGAGTGTAGGTGAAAAGAGACGCCATGCATATAAAAGAACAGAGAGAAGGTCGACCTCAAAGGGTCAGAGGTCAGCACTGTGTTATCTTTGTAAAAATAGGGAGGAAGAGAAGGCAGAGTGTTGATCATACTGTCTTGATGTCTGGGTTAAGTTTGTGAGTGTGTATGGAGCTATATACTTGTTACTCATGGAAACATTTCAAAGACTGTATCTAAAGGATCTTCACAGACAGGGCTGGAGAGCTGGCTCAGCAGTTAAGATTATTGCTGCTCTTCCAGAGCACTGGGTTCAATTCCCAGCACACCCATGGGGGCTCTCAATCACCTCTGACCCCCATTCCAGGGGATAGGGTGCCATCTTCAGACTTTGTGGGAACCAAACATGCAGACAATACAGACACACATGCAGGCCACACACCGATACACATAAAATAAAACAAATCTAAACATTTTAAAAGAATCTTTGTATAGAAATAAGAATTAATAATGTCAGGCACTGGTTCTCAGCAACCCCTTCACTGGGCTGCCTAAGACCACTGGAAATATCAGATATCTGTTATGAGTCACAACAGTAGCAAAATTAGAGTTATGAACTAACAATGGAAAGAATGTTATGGATGGGGGTCACCACGACATGAGGAACTATAGTAAAGTGTCTCAGCTTTAGGAACGCTGAGAACCACTGATGTAAAGGTTAAACCAGGTGCAATCAAGTTAGAAAGTATCAAATGCTTAGAAACCAACCTGACAAAAGTCATTCAAGTCCCTATAAAATCATCGAAATTTATTCAAAAGTATTAAAGAGGACTTAAATACATGAAAAGATATATTATACTTAGGAAAATTCACAACATAAAACATTTGTTCTTTTCTAACTGGTTTGTGAATTTAACACAAACACAGAGTTTATATGAGCTGACTATAAAAGGTATCTAAAAAATACTTTTCTTTTTGTAGAAGAAAATATGGTACACCCATGCTATCCCCAGGATTAAGATTTACTAATTATAAAGAATTAATAAAATGTGGAACTGATAAAGCAAAGACATCATGACCAGTGGAACAAAATAGAAAGCCAGATCATCTTTTTTAAATACGACACAAACCGCACCAAAACCAACTTTTAGAAAAACCCTTAAGAAATTACATTAAAAACATGCTAAGCCTCAAATGTCCCCAGTCCAAAGCAGAAAAGCATTTGATTCATCTTATTCTAGTTTTAATAAAAACTACACAATAATATACAAAGATATTAATGAAGAGATGAACAGAGAGCTAACTAAAGATTGATAAAAACAAATGAGGGCCTTGAGATTTTTACTAAGATACTTCTGTATCTCTAGCAAGACCAATCAATTAAAAACGCACAGACAGATTAAAAGAGAAGAAAATTCACATAAGGGATTAAGCTTAACTTGGGAAAATTACAAGACCAGTTTTCTACTGGAATGGAGGGGTTATTTAGCGATACATTAATGTGCAGTGTAAAAAAAAAAGCTCCCATCTCCTAGAGATGGAGATGGTACTCTGCCAGCAAAGTTTCTCTAGAAACAGAGATGAGATGCTAAGGAAATGTATTCATTCATTTATTCAAAAACGATGTTTGTCTCTCTACACCAGTCTATCCAATGCCTGCCACAGACACTGAAGGGATTCCACAGTGGGAAGACCAGACCACAGGCACATACGGGAGAGCTACCTGAGAGAGACGGAGAAAAGGGTAGAAAAGGGTATAATCAGAATGGTTCGTCTAGTTTCTTGACAAAGATGATAGTGATATGGGGCTCTTAAAGGTCAAGGAAAGTGGTCATTTATTTTTGACGACATGACGAAAACCAAGGGCCCATAATGTAAACGTTCACATAGACATTTGGAGATCGCTGACCCCCCTCTGGTCCTCATCTTCATCTCGCAGACCAAACTTTACCACCCAAGCAAAGCCTCAAGCAGCCGTTAGCACATAATCATAAATTAGCCACCATTTATAGCGCACTTGCTCTTTGTAAGACGTGTAGACTAAGTGTTTTAACTTCAGGATGCCTTTGATCACAGCGCTGCAGGGATACTTAATAATAACTTCCTTTTAGAGACTTAAGGACTCGCCCGTAGTGAGATAACTAGTAATTAGCAAATGTCTGACTAAAAGTCTGTAAAATCTGTGCTCTGGCTGAATGATAATAGAAGGGAAGGTTGAGAACAGAAGGGCCCAGGTTACCTTATGGGATGTCTTAGAGATTTAAAACCAGGTCTAATTACCCTCGGCTAAAATGCGTTGTGGCGCCCTTGTTTTCTCTTAAGGAGGTGAGGAAGCCTCCTCTGTCATTTGCTTTCGCTCCCTCAGTGATCTTACACCAAAATTTTCACCTGACGTTCCTATACGTGGCTAGAGAACACGCCCGCCTACGGAAGCCGCACTACAAAGCCTAAACTCAACGCGGTTCCACCTATACAGGTCTCCGCGTCCGCTCCGTACAACATGGCGGCGCGCAGTTTGACACGCCGCTTTTTTTCTGACGTACTTCCTGTCCGGCGCAGTCACATTTGCCCTTTGAACCCGCCCGCCTCTTCCTTTTCCTCTTCCGGGGACGGTGCTTAGAGGTATGGTTGTCTCCTTCTGTTCTGTGTTTTCTCTCTTTACGATCCGTAGCCATCCGAGGAGTTAGGCCAGCCGGGCGCCCTCGGGGACGGTGCTGTAGCTGGGGTTAATAGTGGGGGACAAGGAGACGTGGGTACCGGGCGGGTCCTCGGCTCGTAGTTTCGGAAAACTCTCGATCGAACCAGCGCTTCCGAAGCACTGAGTAGCCGGAGCTCCGCGCGCCTCGGCCGCCGGGTACGGAAAGCGAGAGGCTTAGGTCGTGGCTGTGAAGCGCTTAGCGACCGGAACGTGGGGACCGCGGCCTCCGGCTGCTCCCCTTAGGCTGTCTGCCATGGTGGCTAGTAAGCGAGCGAGACGCGATAGCAGGCGCGGTGGCGGAGTCTGCCTTGGTTATAAAGATACAAGTCAGATGGTGGCGGCTTAGGGCCTTCAACACTGGTCTGTGTCGCTTTAGGTGCATGGCAGTCGGGCTCCCTTTAAGTAAAAGTGGGTGTTTGGAAGGTGTGTAAGACAGGTCAGCTTTCTGAACCTGGCTTGGGCTACTGTTATTTGGGGTGGTGCTAGTTAGACACTTACGCCATTCCCAGGGTTTGGGACTTAACAGGCCCTCTTTAAAACGAAGTTGCATTGGCTGTGTGTGTAAAGCTCATCTTGTCCAGCTAGTTGAAGATCTGGATTCCAAATGCATCACTGCTGCGGGTTTAAAGGTCGTTTAATAACTGCTAAGGAACGTAGTTAGGTTTTTAAACACAAAATTCGGGTTTCATTAGTAAACAGATTATCCTCTGGGGATGTTTTATGGTAGGATAGTTCTGTGTCTTAATCTTAGTGATATACATTAGTGTATACATTTGGGGAAACTACTGTCTTAGACCCCTGGAGCTGGCTCTGCACTGCCAGCTAATAGCACTGCTGTGGATTCACCTAAGGGCCCCCCTTGTCATCCTTTAATTAGTGCTCCCAAAGGAAGCAGACTTCTTGAGGTATGAGCCCATGATCAGGATTTTGACCAAGTTCCATCCTTACCTGACAGTAGGAAAGTCTTGTTAGTCAACTCTAATTTAAATGTGGAATTCTCTAGAAAGGGGGGGCTTTTTTTAAAAAAAAAAACACGGTGTGAATAAGTGTATAAATGTAAGATACATCATGTGGTGCTTTGACCTCTTATTTACTTTTGCAATGAAAGGTTTTATTTCTAAATTTTAGGCACTCAAGATGGTCCAGCGTCTGACATACCGTCGTAGGCTTTCCTACAATACAGCCTCTAACAAAACAAGGCTGTAAGTATTTGCAGGTTTAAAATAATTACTGTTGCTTTCTCTATAATATACTGAGCTGCTTACAATCTCCCCTCCTAGGTCTCGAACCCCTGGCAACAGGATTGTTTACCTTTACACCAAGAAGGTTGGGAAAGCACCTAAATCCGCATGTGGCGTGTGCCCGGGCAGACTGCGAGGGGTGAGTGCCCTTCTGAGAGTCTTAGTTCTTCGGTAGGGGAATGAGTGAGGGTGGACTTGTTACTAAGATGCTTGGGATATTAAATATCTGGAGTCCAAAATAACCACTGTAAGAAATGCCCAGAATGGCTTCCGGGTAATGCAATACTTTACCACTGCAACCTTTCTACGTGGGCATCTTAGGGTGATTGCAGTGTTTGTTGTGCAGGTTCGTGCCGTGAGACCCAAAGTCCTTATGAGATTGTCTAAGACAAAGAAGCACGTCAGCAGAGCCTATGGTGGTTCCATGTGTGCCAAGTGTGTCCGTGACAGGTGAGTAAGGTGTCCAGGGCCAGCCAGTGTGAATCTTCCCTGGCACTTGCTAGGAGATAAGGTACCATATAAAACAGTGGTGCTCCTTCTGTGTCAGGATTTGGGGGCATCTTGAAAATAACATTGGTTTATAGAGAACTGACAGGAGTGAGGTCTCGGAGGTGTGAGAATGGGTGTTGATTTGGGTGGCTGGGGGACAGACAACAAAGCTGGGAAAGATTGGGAAGGGCTGAGAAAGCTTTAGTCTTAGAATGTGGGAACGGTAAGTCTCGAGCAAAAGCTGAGTTACTAGCTTAACAAGGTGAAGGTTTGGGGTGTGCAGAGCTTTTTTTTTTTTTTTTTGCAGTAGGAGGGAATTGCCCTTGCCTTACTACCTGATGGTGGCCCAGGGAGGGTTTTGTGGCGAGGGGTTATATCTTTTGGATACTGGAAAGAGTTGTAAGGTAACATTGCAGTGCATCTGGATGGACTTTCTGAATGGGTTTGTTTGGGGAGAGAAACCAGCACATCTTGTTTATACTCATAGTTAATACTGTGCTTGTTCAAAGTGTCTAAGGAAAGAATGAAAGGATTGGTAAGAAGTCAGGTGAAGCTGGACTCTGGTTTGTTTGGTAGTTTTATGGAATTCTCTGACCGAGTTTGTTTCTCTGACCGAGATTGTTGTTTCTTGACAACAATCTGCCTGGCCTATTTGTTGAAGTTGTTCATTAAGAGGAGGAAGGCCTCATACATTAATACAAACACAGGGCAGATGTTTGGTAATGCAGGCAATCTGAACTTCATCAAGTTTAGAAGAGAAATTTCATGCAGTTGTAGAGACTGGGATGGCATGTTAGGCCAAGCCTGAATGGTACAAACAGAAGGGATTTCCAAATTCTGGTGTTTGACCTGACAGGAAAGATGGGAGATGAAAGGTCTGGGTAAGGTGAATTTTGAGCTATAGGAATGTGTTTGGGTAGTTGGTTCATCGCCTAGAGAATCTAGATTTGGGCCTATCTAACAAGACTGGCTTCTTTCTTTATCCCCATCCCCCAGTTCTAGTTCCCAGCTGGTAGCTAGGCTTTATGGAAAGCCATAGAGTGATTTAGACATTCTTTGGTATTTTGATAATATGTGCTAGACCCTGATAAAAGAAATAGTATTATCCAGAAGCTATAGTAAGTGATGGTCTTGTCTAGTATATTGTCAGGTTTCTATTGCTGTGATATCCATGACCAGAGACAACTTGGGTAGGTGATGCTTCATTTTGCACTTACGGGTAGCAGTCCCATCACTGAGGGAAGTCAAGGCAGGAACTGAAGCAGAGGCTATGGAGGAGTACTGCTTGCTGCTTGATTTTCTTGATTGATGTTCCTTCTTCCCGTGTGACTCTAGCTTGTGTCTGTCTAGTTGACATGAAACTTGCTGGCACTGCCCATTTATTTTATAGTTGATCGTGAAGCAGTCAAGGCTACTTGGAATTGGAGAATAGTCCTCCGTAAATGCTCATGTTACTTCACAAGCTTTGTGGATTTTTGGTACATTTGTCTAGGTTCCTGATTGCTTTGCTGTCTTACATGGTAACTTCCCTGTGTTAAGTAATAACTGGTTTGTTTTTCCTTTAGGATCAAGCGGGCTTTCCTTATTGAGGAGCAGAAAATCGTTGTGAAAGTGTTGAAGGCACAAGCACAGAGTCAGAAAGCAAAATAAATATGCAGCTTTTTTAAGTAATAAAAATCAAGAGTTGATCTACGATTCCATCGTCTGATTTGTTTCACTATAATTGGTTGCTTTCTCTTAAGGAAAACTGGCTGGAAGTCACTGGATCCTAGGATCTTTGGATCTTCCTCTAATTAGGAATGGCTCTATTCAACCCTGGGTGACACTTAGATCGTTATGTAGTATCTCCTTTATAACTACCAAATCAGAAACCTGCCTCACACTGTTTTGAATGATTTACTGGGGGGGGGGGGGGGGGGCTTTAGAGATGATCCAGAGGTTAAGAATTCTGAGTGTTCTTCCATCGCTCCTGAGTTCAAATCCTAGCAACCACATTGTGGCTCACAACCACCTGTTGTAATGAGATCTGATGCCCTCTTCTGGTGTGTCCGAAGACAGTTACAGTGTACTTATGTAATAAGTAAATCTTTTTTTTTTTTAAAGGATTTGCTGATACAGGGACTTTGAGCACCACCAACAACCCCAAATGATTCTCAGGTTGTGGTTTTCATTGCATTTTAGTCCAGGCTAGGATATTAAAATACAGGTTTTATTTTAGTGGTTTTAATGCTCATTGAACAAGCTTTCTGAAGCTTTGTAATGTTGAGAAAACGAACACTGGTCCAGAAGCCATGCGAGACCTATTTCCTAATGTGTTCCTGCTGTTCCACATTGAGCCATTTTCATAGTAACAGGGTAAGAGGCAGAAATACCACATACTTGGAGGCAAACACAAAAATCTTTAGAAAGTGAACCATGGTTCTGAGTTTTGTTTTTGAGACACGTTCTAACTATGGCTCAGCTTGAACTTGGGGCTCCTACTTAAACTTGAGCCCCTTTATGACCTCGGTACTGATACTCTAGGTGTGTGGCCCTGTGTTTGGCTAAGTAAATAGTTTGTAGAAAGGTTAAAGGAATCCCAGAAAATGGATAAGCTGGTGGTTTGAGCTATTAAGAGTTTAAACAGAACACTGTTTGTCCTGGAGTCTATTCTCACTTCATGAACAAACACAGTTGCTGGGTGTTGGCAGGTGGTGTCTTAGGATTTGATTGGCATGGTCATACATTCTTTGTCCCAGCAGTCTTGACAGCCTGAGTCACATAGCAAGACCTAGTTCAAAGGGGGCTGGCTGCATCTGGGTGTCTTGATAACAGGTGTATTGCAACGTTATCTAGATAACATCTGTCAGCTGCCCCAGTAACCACTAATGAGTAAAGCAGGACAGTGGCTCTCTTGTCACATCAGAACATTTTCATAATTTGAAAGGTGGCTCAGAAAATAAGACTGCAAGCATGCCCTGAGTTCAAATCTTCAGCACATGTAAAAACCTGGCAAGATGGCGTCCCTAGTCCCAGTTACAGTGGATTGGAAGGGTGTGTATGACGAGTTGGGGCAGTCCTGCTGGTCAGCCACATTTGTTAACGGACCGTCTCCTATGCCTGGAGAACAGGACAATACGGTATTGATCTGTGGCCTGAAAGAGTTCACACAAGAAAACTTAAATGGAAATAGCCATGGGCTCTTCAGATAACTTCTTCCCATGACATGTTAGTGAGATGTACTGTAGTGTGTTCCAACAATGTTTTAAACTTAGGTTTATAACACTTGAAATGGAAGTAAGGAAAATGTCCAATAAGAAAATATTGTTAGTTGGTCTACAGGCTAGGTTTTTTTTTTTCAGCTATTTATTATAAATACACTGTAGCTGTCTTCAGACACAGCAGAAGAGGGCATCTGATCTCATTACAGATGTTGTGAGCTACCATGTGGTTGGGGGGAGTTGAACTCAGGACCTATGAAAGTATAGTGCCCTTAATCACTGAGCCATCTCTCCAGCCTGACAGGCTAGCTTTTTAAAACCTTGAAACCCAAGGTTTACAACTGGAAGGGAAAGCCTCACTTTGCCAGCTGTCAATGAGTCCAGGCCCTACTATTAATGTTAAGTTGAGCAACTTGACTAGACTCAGCCTTTTTTCTTTTTGTTTAAGATTTTTTTTCATGTATGTGAGTACACTGTTGTCTTCTGGTCTGAAGACCAGAAGAGAGCGTCGGATCCCATTACGGATGGTTGTGAGCCACCATGTGGTTGCTGGGAATTGAACTTGGGGCCTCTGGAAGAGCAGTCAGTGTTCTTAACCACTGAGTGAGCCATCTCTCCAACTCATCTTTTCTCTTTTCTAATGTATTTTATTTTTAATATGTTGGTAGTATTTTAGGTACCCTCAGGCTAGAAGCAGAGTTGTGTACTAGATATCAAACTAGGGTCTAACACTCAATCTCTTAGATCCTGTCAAATTTCAGCCCCCCCAATGGGTTAGCTGAGCTTTAAGAAAGCTACTGTATTAACATGATACACTTTACAAGCAACTCATTTAACCTGTTGTGAGTTAAAGGTATTTCTCTTCAAAATGTCTTTGTAGACAATTTGGAAAGTATGGAAAAACATCTTATTTCACTACGTAGAATATTAGTAACAGATATTTCCCCTTCCATTTTGTTTGTAAGGCAAAAAGATGATGACAAAATTGAAAGCATAGTATATTTGTAATTTTTCTTTCTTCCCTCATAGAACCCCTTTTTTGAAATGTATGTAAAAATCTTGATATGACTATAATCTTAATATCTTCTTTTGGAAATTCAAGCTAGTACCAGCTTTCTCTCTAAAACCTGTGAATATTTGCATGTGTTTGGTTTTCCCACTTAAAGTACCGTGCTTACGATATTGTGGTGTGAGCATAGTACCAACTCTATATCCCAAGTCCTCCAAGTGGATTCTGTAGCTGCTGTTTCAATTTGGCAGGGGTGGGGGTGGGAAATCAAGTTTTTATTGAATCCAGTTCTGTCTGTGACAAAGTAGTCTTGACAGGTCCCTAAAAGGCCATGTGAATGTACTCAGTGGTTTTCTTTTTAAAGTCTAGTATTTCTCCTGCCATTGAATTGCTTATAAATTCCATCAGAAGGTTGAAGTGGCTCTTTTACCCAAAGCAGAAAAATCTCCATATGTTTAAGCAAATCAAGTTTCAGCAGCTGAGTATTAATGGCATACCGTTTTTGGTCTAATGATTAGCCTGAAAATGGTCACCTCTAGGCATAACTATGCATTTTCCAGCGGAAGTCAATCTTTAGGTGATGATACACTTAGTTCTGAATGTTGGTTTTTCTCTAGGGTACATTACTTAGTGCTCGTGATCATTATTTGATAATCATTGACATCATTGCTAACTCATCTTGGCTTGTGAAAGCAGTTGTGTGCGTCTCTGCAACACCAAACTGCAGTGTATTTAGACACGGAGAATGGCATGCTAGAGAGAGAGCCCTGTTCCCTGGAGCTGGGTGGTGAGCACTGGCCCACCTGGCTATCACCTGGTCTGTTACCACTGATTACCCAGGATTCGACTGGTTTCAGGAGCTCTATTTAGTACTTACTTGATAAAGATGTGCGCTTAAAATTTTGTAAATACTTACTAATAACTTGATTCTGTAAGTCTCTAGGCTTAATTTTGGGTTCTCTGTTGCTTTGGGGCAGGAAGATGTTTTGCTTTGTTTGTATCCCTGGCTGGCCTGGAACTTACTATGTATACCAGGTTGGTCTCAAAAGTTCTCTGGCTTCTGCCCTCCCCTCCCAACCAAGTGTTGGAATTAAAGGCATGTACCTGGCTAATTTTGAAAAATCCCAAATAAACCATTTGTTGAATTCACTTCTCTGTGTGTAGATACAGGAGTTAGTAAAAAGTCTTATAATTCTCTTTAAATAATAAAAATTGATAGGGCTGGAGAGATGACTCAGTGGTTAAGAGCACTGACTGCTCTTCCTCTAGAGGCCTTGAGTTCAATTCCCAGCAGCCACATGGTGGCTCACAACCATCTGTAATGCAATCTGAGGCCCTCTTCTGATAGCTACAGTGTACTCATATGTGTGTGTGTGTGTGTGTGTGTACTCACATATGAATATATGTCCTTTTTAAAAAAAGAAAGAAAGGAAATTGAGTTTGGTGGTGAGTCTTTTGTTGAAAGTCAGCGATAGAAAAGTTCATTTTGTCTCAGAGCTTTCTTTCTTGGTTTGTGCTGCTGTACTATATATCCAGCAGCTTAAACAACATTGCTTTTCAGGGTTGAGGCTGAGGTCAAGGTGGCAGCTGATTCAGCATCTAGCTTGCTTCCTGGCTTGTTAATTGTTTTGCCTTATGAAAGGAAGACTCAAACTTTATGACCTAATTTCTCCCCCAAAGCCCAGATCCTACGGCCATCTCTTGGAAGTCCTTTAAACATACACATACTGAGGACATAGATATTTTATTCTATGATGCTTCCTGAATTAATATTTACAATACTGAATCAAAAACTGCTTTTGTATTCCCAGGTCCCTGCTGCCCATCATTAGCAGGCTTTCTTGCGTTAGTGTGGTGAATATACAGGATTGTACAAATTCATTGATAATCTTTTTGTAACAGGCCTTGGTGCTCTCATTCAGCTGACATTTAAAAACCGTGTCCAGAAGTGCTGAGGGTAAATACTGGTAGCTACCAAAGCGACAGAACTTTGCCCTGCCTCATGGCTTCCTTACAGAAGACAGGTTTAAACACACACACACAAAGGGAAGGAAAGCCCAGGAAGGAGTCTAATGGAAACCAGGCTTTCTCAGGGAATGATATGTAGGTTCAAGGTAAGGATGAACGCTGAGCCGCTCGCTAGGACAGTCCGTTCCAGACAAAGGAACTGACCTAGGTGAGTACCAGGAGTCGAGAAGCAGCTCGCATAAAGACACAGTTAATTCAGTGCCGTTCTCAGTGTTTACGGCCTCCGAGCCTGCAACATGTGAACGTTGCCAGTCACTAAGGAACATCCCTGTCACCAAACAGAATTTAATAAAAGGGCCACATCTGTAATGCCTTTTTCCATCCTGCAGGAGGTCAGTGAAAGGAAGGCTTTCTATACTGCTCATTTCAGCAAGGTCAAAACTCCCTGTGCATCATGGAATAAATTACAAAGAGCCCTGGGTGGTTTGCACAGTGGTCTATGCTATTAAGGAGGGAAAGGATCAAATGTATCGACTGAAATCCCCTGACACTCCTCCTGCTTCTGTATTCCGTGGCCTGTGCAAACAGCCCGAGGGCTCTGCTCTCTAACTCTCTCTAGGGTTAGAAATAAGCTTACCGCTTGGTATGCCTAAAGAACAAATGGTCTTGAAGAAATTCAGATATGTACAGCATTTGAGTGTTAGTCGTGCAGAGACCGTAGTGTGAAAGTAGCCACAGACAGTGCACGCTCGAGTGGGCGTAGCTGTATTCCAATAAATCTTGATTAGCAGAAACATCAGATTTGGCCCAGAACTTGTCGTCTGTGGATCCCATACTCTATGATTCTACTTCTAGCCACAATACCATCTAATGGCAGTTGCTTGATTGATTTCAAGTGAGACCAGCGTATCGTTCTCTGCCTTGTTAGATCTCATCAACCCGAGGACGGGAGGAGGGAAATGAAAGGACTCCTGGTCTTCATCCCTCTTCATTCTGCAGTGATTGGTTCCAGGTTACATCACTAACGCAGGTGAACAGGGTAGTGGACAGTTCTCACTGACACACCCCTTACAATGTTTTTGAAAAGTATACGGACCCTGTCAACTGTTGAGATCTAAAACTTCCTGTTAGGATTTTAAACCATGCAGAAAATGTCATTTCCAGCAGAGTGAAGATTTGAATAATTTTTAAAAATAACGTATTTTTATTTCATGTACATTGCTGTTCTGACTGCATGTGTGTCTGTGTGAGGGTGTCAGGTCCCTGGAACTGCAGTCACAGACCGTTGTGAGCTACCAAGTGGGTGCTTGGAATTGAACCTGGGTCCTCTGGAAGAGCAGTCAGTGCTCTTAAGTACTGAGCCATCTCTCCAGCACTGTTTGAGTAATTTTATTTATTTGTGTTTGTTTGCTTGCTTTTCCATTTCTTGTTTGGATAATTTTAAAGTAAACCGTTCCACCCACTTTTCAATAGATTGAATGAAGCTACACAGTGATTAGTTTTAAAGGTAGAAATGCACAATCGAAAATTGCATATTATTCCCTTGCCCCAGACATACCCTTGTGGCATTTTCCCCATAGAACACTGGCTGGACAATAGCGTGTTGGAAGTGCTTTCCTTGTGAGTAATTCTCACAGGTCTGTGAGAATAAAAGAGCCAAAGAGAATTCCACAGAGCGTTGGCTGCACTGGTCAGAGACAGAATAAGGAACCATTGCCTCTTGAACTGGGTTCTTTTTGCTTCAATCTCAAGGAACTCCTCAAAATGATCAATTTCTTTGCCACTTGGGATGGTAACAATAGTGAGGATATTAAATAAAAATTATCGTAATCACTCTACCTCATTCTAATCTCTTCTGAGTCCCAAGGATCCTCTGCACGGTCCAGCAGCGAAAGCTTCTTTTCTCCACTGGGAGCTTCTTCCTGCTTCCCAACATTATGATCCATCGTGGGTGTCAAGGTGCTCTTCTAGGCCTTTGGATTCACAACACAGACAAGCATCTTCTTAGCAAAGAGATTTTATTCCACTGAGAACTGACAATAAATGAAAATGTGGGATAAATAAAATACTTAATATAACCACCAAATGCTATGGAGAAAAATGGAGCTGCTGAAGAAAGCACAGAATTAAAAAGTTCTTCTGAGAATGGCATTTCCAACCTGCTGTGTGTGAGGGGGAGCCACAGTTCTCCAAGAAGAGAGCTCTAGGGAACAGGGCTGTGTCACGCGGCTCTTAGCCGAGGGAGAGAGAGGGCACGCTGAAACGACAGAGTTCATAGGGTTTGGATCATGATGATCCTTACAGTTCCCTGGTTGGACCTATGTGGCCATCAGTCCTGGGCAGGAGGACCTCTACCCTGAGCCCTGTACTGTAGAGGACACTGATCTAGTTTTCAACTGGAAATACTTCATCGAACAACCAGAGGCCAGAAGATGCCAGGTTGCTGCGTGTGCCCTGTCCAGACATTAGCCAAGCCACTCCTGCCTGGGCTCCCCAAACTCATTCATGGGGCCTGAGAATCCCATTTCTCTGGAGCATTTCCCAGGAGAGGATTGTGCTATTGATGTGTTCACCTGAAGCCTGTGGATGTCTGAGGGGTTAGGAAAGAGTGTGGGTGTGTGCTAAACTAGCCACACATATGCAGATAAGGCCCTTCATGGTAGAAATCAAGCCAGAGGTCTGCAAAAAAAAAAAAGCTGGGGTTTTTGCTAGACAGGAAAAAGGGATGTGCCTGTAAAGCCATATTTGGATGGAGAAATCTGGAGAGTTTTAGGAATCTAATGTCAGACCTTAAACATCTGTTTGTCTGAGTAGTAGGATAGAACACACCTTTCTGAGATACGTGTTTGGAATGATTTCTATGACTTATGTAAGCATTGGAGATGACATGGTATCCCGAAGTTCCTTGCTCTGAGTCCTACAGATGTCCGGGCAGCCCTGGGTTTCTGATTTCTGAGTGGATGGGAAGCCATGAGAACTACATTGCCCGAAAGCAGCTGTGCTGATCCTCGATGCAAAATTATTCATGGACTGCCCTCAAACTGTGTGTCTCCAGTCGATTCACCACGGAGCATCAGATGGGTTTGTGGTTTCCTTTCTTCTGTAAAATGGAAGCAACGTGGAACAGTTGTAAAAGATGGGCTGGGAAGGAGAATTTACATGCCATCTTCTTGGGGGAAATCAATTTTCAGAAACAGTATGTGGAATTTGAAAATCTAGAAATATCTTTCATTAAAACTGACAGTGCTCCAAGGCCCCTCAGGTTATCATTAGGTAACCCCCCAACGACACCCCGTAGGAAGAGCTCAGCTAGCATAGAGATAGTGTTTACTCGGAGCCCAGAGGCCTGGAACGCAGTGCTGGTTCAGCCTCTGTTTCTGTCTCCTTGAGTAAGTCACTTGTACTGGTTCTGGGAGTTTGACTTAGTGATCTTCAAAGTCTCCCATTTGAGCATCCACTGATTGATGGGGAAATTTGGCATCTGCTGTGCTCTAAGCACTGTAAGGGGCTCTAAGGGTTGATACAATAGCTCTGGTGCCCCCCTAGGAGTTCGGGTCTAACTTTTTGTAGATTAGCTTAGCCAGGGTTCAAGCTATGGTAGCAGCTGCAGCACATGAGGGAAATGTGAGGGACACCTATAGAATGTACAGGACTGTCCTGCTAACCAAACTCCCGAGTCCACGACTTCGCAGCATCCAATCAGCTTCTTATGTAGTTTATTGTCCAGGCCTTGATAGAGTCCATGTGAATAAAGGTACACAAAGCATTTTCAGAATGCTGTAATAAATACCTAAGTTTCTCAGAATTCAACCACTATGTAAAACTAGGGGAGTTTATATTTTTCTCCTAAACATGAATCTAGAGAAATCTAGCAGTCGTGGAAAAGGTAGTAATCCATAAAACTTTGATCTCTTGCCAGGCTATCTGAGAATCCCAAATGTAAAAAAAACATAAAAAAATAAAATGTAAATGTGTGGGTAAACTTTCCGATTTACATTTTCAAAGAATTTTTTTTAGTGCTAGATATTGTTTGCCCAAAATCTGATTAATGATGAATTGGTTCATAGCATAATACAAAAAAATAAATAAAATAACAAGTCTATCATGTTCTGCCAAGAGCAATATGACTCCTGAGGTCTTTGCTTTCTTACAAATTTGTGAACCTTGACTGCTGGCAATTGGAAAACATCAAAGGGTTTAAGTCCATTAGGATTTAGAGAGTTCCTTTGATGACTTGAAGTACTCACATTCATTCATTCAGCAAACATTAACTGTGTACTGTGTGTGTATCAGGCACCGTGCTGACACTGCCTCTGAGGAGAATTTCTGAAGCATGCGAAGGCTCCCAACCCTCCCAGTCCCCAGGGTGTCTGTTTCCACACAGTATGGGACGTGGCTCAGTGGACAGAGCACAGACTCCTTTGCTCACTCATTAGGCCTTGAGAAGTTACTGCAAGCTAGTGTTTTATGAAAATGCTAAATGAAAATAAAAATACTTTTTATTCAAAGGTTGTCATAAGAATTTACTTTATAATTAGTATCTGTTACTCCTGGCTCCTTTTTCATCTCTCTGCAAAAACCTAAATTCAGAACATACCCGTCAGCAAACATGGTGCGAGAATGAGCCAATTGAGTTTCCTTAAAGACGATTTGTATTTCTAGTTTTACAGTTCCTCCTGTTGGGGTGGAAGATGAGTTTCTGCTAAAGCAAAGCGAGGCTGGTCAATCAACCTGGTCAAAGCCAGGCACGCCCTGCTCAGCAGAGACATGGGCAGCGTAAGGGTGGATGAACCCACAAAACCGTGCTGCGACTGGTCAGTGATAAGCATCAGGGACCCGAAGAGATGGCCGGCAGTTGAAAGCACTCACACAGTTACTAACAAGTATCTGTAACACCAGTGTAGGGGATCTGAGCCCTTTTCTGGTCTCCATGGTACATGTATATATGCAAGCAAAACATAATAAGTGGAAAAACTAATCTTTAAAAAGAGACACCGGGGTCCCACATTCAGGAGGACCACAGCCTGAACTTCCCTTTTCCATTTCAAAACCCTGAGCTTGACCCTGAGGTCCAGAGTCTCCCACTGGAGAATCACCTTAGGAAACAACTGGGGACACTATTCCTTAAGAGGTGGTTGAACATGTAGCCCCCAAACAAGACCTATCTGTATCTCTATCATGTTATCTAAGGCTTGGGGAACACATGGAAGAGGGGATGGAGGGATGGGGAACAGATGGGGGAGAGGGAGAGGTAAGAAGAGATTAAGGGAGAATAAGAAGAGAGGGTAGGGAGAGGGCTGGGGAAGTGTATCTGTATGGCACCATAAAGCCATTGCATTCTGATCCCACAGCAGAGGAGATAGCCTTGTCTAGTCCTGCACAAGACTACACTGGTCACTAATCTTGGAAGGACTTCCTTAAGCAGCTCTGTCCCTCCCTGATTCAGGAGGAGGGACAGCCATTGCCTTTAGCTATCTTTTCAGAGGTGAGGCATCCATGGACAGTTCCAAACCTGTGGTCCACAGAAGGCTGTGGTTCAACTCAGTGGGTCACAACACAGAGCCAAAGGACATGAATGCGAAAGTGGACTTCTAGGGAAGAGGGGGCTGACTGGTGGGGGAAGGGAGACCGAAGATTTGTGGAGAGAGCAACCAGATGTTTTAATAAACTGTCAAAGAACAAACTTCATAAAGATCATAATTAAAAATAAACCAGATTCCCAGCCTGGCATGGTGGAGCATGCCTTTAATCCCTCACACTCAGGAGGCAAAAGCAGGGAGATCTCTTAGTTCAAGCCCAGCCTGGTCTACAGAGTGAGTTCCAGGACAGCCAGGGCTACATGGAGAAATCCTGGCTCGAAAAACCAAAAATTGAAAGTTAAACTAAAAAAAAAAAAAAAAAAAAAAAAAAAAAAAAAAAAATCAGACTCCTGAGCTCAAGTAAGGATCCCCTCAGTTGGAACCTCTAAAATCGGGGTCCCAAACTTACATTTAAAGATATTCTCATCAAAGTGGATCTTGGACTGTCCTTTTATGTAGATGGGAGTATATGTAATTCGCTCGGTGGAAAAGACTTTTATCATTGCTAGATGATTCTGAATCATCTCTGTCTGTCTCAGCCATCTGACTTATAAATACAGAGATGACAATGAGGAATTCGGTGAAATGGTGGCTCTGCTGTCCGTGCCTGAGTTTGTGTGGTCAGGAGTTCTCTGTGAATGATTAAAAGAAAGTGACCATGTTGGGAGTAAGCAAAAAGTCAACTGATACCATTCAAAAGATTTTTGTTTTTTTTGTTTTTGTCTTTGTGAGGAATTGTGGGGACACACACACACACACACACACACACACACACACACACACACGAGGGTAGAAGTGCCCAAGCTGTATATGATTAGTTCTGGGCAGAAGCGCATTAGGGCATCTGAAAACCACAACTGGAGACATCTATTCTGATGGGTCTAATGTTCTGCGTATTTCCTTTCAACTGAACTCGAGGGAAAGTACTTTGATACAATGTACATATGGAAAGATTTTACAGCATTCTTAAAAAGTTAGATATTTCATTTAATATATATAAAACATGCTTTTTTCTTCTTCAATGCACATAAATACAGCCAAATCAATGCCTTAAAGGGTCCTTCGTCATGTCAGACCCTGTATTTTTGTTTTGTTTCTATGTCGGTGCCTAGAGTTTGCAGTGTTTGGAAGGCCTGGCTGGCAACCCTGGAGCCAGGGTCTTTGCTCAAGGCTTTTGGCCATCAGCCCCATCAGCAGCTGCTCAGATGCACTCCACATACTTACCTCTGGAAAGATCATTTCTGGAGGTGAGAAGGCTCTTTGATTTCCCAGCAGCCCTGAAAGCTGTTGATGAGAACAGCCGTGGTACGGCCACCCGTTTGTAAGGACTTTGAATTCCAGAGTCATTGCCTTATCTCACACATGCATTGAAGTTGCAATCTGGGTTTTAGTTGGAATTCTTTGAAAAGATTAAAGTCTGTTCTTTCAGATGCTATTCCCAACCTTGGGGTAAAGTATGCCTTGAAAAGATACTCTTCAATCAAAAGAATCCATTAATAATGGTTACGTATTTTTTTTTTTTTAAAGGCATAGGGAGGTGGAAGAGATGATAGGAGATAGCATTTGCTGCCAGGTTTTTAATCTTGTATATTAATGACTAAAAACCGTCACTATTGCATGTTTGTGTATGTGTATGTTTGCCTGTGACTACATGCATGCCACAGCACACACATGGATGTCAGACAACAACTTTCGGGAGCTGGCGCTCTCCTTCCGCCCTATGGGGTCCTGCATATTAATTAAAGATGTATTGTGTTAAAAGTTTAATAGGATTATTCTTTGTAAAAATATCCAGCTGGTCAAAATTTGCCAAACCCATTTTTTTAAAAAAAGTTTTATAAATCTATATGATTTTTCAAGGCAGCTAGATATATTTTAAAAATCCTGGGTTTGATATTTTATTCATTTGAAAATGATGCTTTCAGGACGGTTTTCTTTCATCTTTAAAGGAGTAAACCTTTTGCATAAGATATGCTCCGGCGCTCCGGGAAGCAGCCTTTTCTATTTATGTTACATTTAATTGCACTTGATCATAGCATCCAGGCAAGTTTTTAAAAAACAAGTTTGCCTTTTTACGAAGCTTGTGAACACAGATGACAAATCTCAAGCTATCAAAAGTGCGTTTTCGGCCAGAGTAAAACTGTGCGTGACGGAGTACTAGAAAAGAGAAATCCTGCCGCCCTGTGGCCACAGGAAAGAATTACAAGTGGGACGTTCATTGCCGGAATGATTTTATTTCCATGTATATAGTTATTTTTCTACAAAAGTCTATGTTTGCGTTCATGGATGCATATATTTTAGTCTAGAATCACTGCGATGTAGCAATTAATTCCCCTCTTAACAGTCTACTCCTCACTCCCAGTGGGCATCAAACACTTGGACACATGGAAACTCAGCCCTGTGCTTTGGCAGTTTGCCTTTTTGTCTTTAGCACCTCCATACTGGTTGGATAAGATGACGTAGCATTGGGGTGGCAGCGCTCACCTTTGGTCCCGACGACACCCAGGAGGCAGAGGCAGGCAGATATCTGAGGCCTGGTATGTGAGTGTGAGGCCGGCTTGGTTTAGAGTGAGTTCCAGGTCAGTCGGGGTTACACAGAGAAGGCCTGTCCCAGAAAACAAAACAAAACAATCAAAAAAAAAAAAAAAAAAAAAAAAAAAAAAAGGACACAGCACAATTCCTATGCACAGTGGACATACATCTTGGTTGCTCTGAGTTTTCTGCTTTTGCTTTTTCTAAGCCAAGTGTGTGTGGTAGCACAGGTCTGGAATCCCATGGGAAGATAAGGCAGGTAGATCAAAAATTCAAGTCTTGGCATTTGTTACTCTCTTGTCTCAAAAGTTAAAACGGGAGGGCCTGGAGGTACAGCTCACTGGATAAGAGCAAGACCTGCTCTTCCAGAGGACCTAGACTCAATCCTTAGCACCTTCACAACAGATCACAAGTGTTTCTAACTCCCATTCCAGGGTATCTCAAGGGTATCACACATATAACACACACACATTACAGATATACGTACGTGTATCTTCAAGTGTGATGAGTGAATAAATGTATTTTTTAAAAACTTTAAAAAATTTTTATGTGAATACACTGTAGCTGTTTTCAGAGACACCAGTCAGTGCTCTTAACCTCTGAGCCTTCTCTCCAGCCTCCATGAATCATTTAAAATTCACTGTATTTTTGTTTGGTTTTGAAACGGGGTCTTATTTTGTAGCTATGGCTTGCTTTGAACTTATAGCAGTACCTTCTTAGCCTTGCAGTTGCTGGGGTTACAGGTGTGTGGCGTCCACATCCGTCTTACGTGCATTTTTCTCATTCTTTTCTCTCTATTTATATAGAGTTTCTCTGCGTAGCTCTGCCTGTCCTAGAACTTGCTCTGTAGACCAGGCTGGCCTCGAACTCAGGGATCTGCCTGTCTTTGCCTTTTAAGTGCTGGGATTAAATCACATTTGTCAGACGCCTTGGCTGCTTTTCGTTTTACTGCATCTGACAGTGGGAGCCCTCCTGGCACTTCTGTGTGTATGTCTGCCCTGTCTGCCCTTTGATCTCCTGTGTTTACTTTGCAGTTCGCTCCTCAGCCTGTGGGTGAGTCCCTGGGCATCCATCTGTCGCTCTCTTCCTTCTCTTTTAACTTTGGTCTGTGAATTTCCTATAATCTTAGTCTACATTGGGTCGATTTGTACAGGCATTTTTTTTTTCAGGGAAAGAGAATTTATAGTTTTTTTTTTTTTTAAAGCAGCTTCACATGGAAGTCTATGACCCTTCGACAGAACAAATGAGCCTTCCAAATACCAAAACCAAACCCAAACCACCACCACCACAAAAAAAAAAAAAAAAAAAAAAAAAAAAAAAAAAAAAAAAAGCCAAAAGACTCAAATTAATCCCAGCATTAGAGAAAGAGACAGGAAGATTCTTGAGTGGGAGACCTGGGAGACCAGTCAGGGCAAAAAAACTAACATAATAATAAAAACCAACCAAACAAAAAACTAACATAATAATAATACCACAATAAAACAGACAAACAAAACGCCCCGATCCCTCCTATCTCCAAATGACACTCAGATTCATCGACTACATGTGAGTCTCCGGTGCTCAGTCTGCTTGTAGCCTCACGTTCCCGCCCGAGCCTCCTGAGTGCCAGGCGACAGGCCTTTGGGTCTGCAAAACTGTTGCGGGTCATGTGCTGGGTTCCTTGAAGACAGCCAGCATAGGAGAGAGCTCGTCCCGGCTACTTACCCCATCAATGTTTGGGGAGTCGGTGGGAGGAATGAACGGTGAACAATCCCAGTATCCCGCTGAAGCCCAGTGGCCCTAAGCTCCGCAGGGATTGGGAGGAAAGTGTGTGATGTCTTCAGAGCACGTGCGCAATTTCCATAAAGCAGGCATCGAGTACGAAGAGAAGGTGTAAGACAGAAAATAGAGAGCGCGCGGAGACTCCAAGGCAATCTACACATTCCCGATCAGCTCTCTTCCTTACCTCTCAGTAGCTAGCACTAAAGATGGCATCTCAGTGGATCTTATGAAATCTGTTCAGTTTCGTAGAAATAGCACCGTGGGAAAAAAAATATGGGGTGATCCAGAGGCCACAGATGATCTCTCTGGGCTAGAGATGTCAGAGATGCAGAGCAGGAAACCAACCAAGAGTCATGAAGGAAGCACAATTGTCAGGTGACACACTGAAGGATCTGAAGCAATAGAAGAGGCTCGCTCACTGACCCACACACAGCTAAGGGATCCTACTATGCTAGCCGGTGAAGAGATCTGAAAATTCAGTAATAGGGCAGACATTGTCTCCGAACTTATGACACCAAGTTTCTGATCATAACAAATATTAACCCTCTCTTGGATACAAGCAGACCTATACTATAACTCAGCCAATCCTTAGAAAACACAACATTGTATTCTTTGGTAGATGTACTGATATTAAGACCAGAAAGTAACCGCTGTGCTATAACTGGGAACTCTTTAAACTTAAAAAACAAAGTCTTACTTATTTATTATATATAAGTACACTGTAGCTGTCTTCAGACACAGCAGAAGAGAGAACATCAGATCCCATTACAGATGGTTGTGGGCCACCATGTGGTTGCTGGGAATTGGACTCAGGACCTCTGGGAGAGCAGTCAGTGCTCTTGACCACTGAGCCATCTCTCCAGCCCTCTAAACTTTTTTTTTTTTTTAACACAAATTAGTATGCATATTACATACAGATATTTGTATGTAATTGGTGATATTTGCAGTTTTGGAAAAGGCATATTCTATAATTTCATCATACAGTTTGTCTTTATGTACCTTTAGACTTTCTTCAGTGCACAGTGCTTGAACAATGCTCACAATGAGTGAGTCAATTCTTCAAATACCTTTTTTAAAATTCCTGTTTGTCTTCATTTCAGACTTGCTGAGAACATCTATCCATTTCAGGAAAAGCAAACTTCTCTGAGACCACATGTCCAGGTTCTCCAGTATTTTATTGTATTGATGATCACCATATATTTATTTAACCCCCCCCCCATTTTCTTCTTTTAAAAAAATATTTATTTATTTATTTAAGTATACTGTAGCTTGCTGTCTTCAGACTCACCAGAAGAGGGCATCAGATCCCATTACAGATGTTTATGAGCCACCATGTGGTTGCTGGGATTTGAATTCGGGACCTCTGGAAGAGCAGTTAGTGTTTTTAACGGCTGAGACATCTCTAGCCCCAACCCACCCATTTTCAACTTAGTATTGTAAGGTTTTAGAAATAGAGATCTTGATTTAAAAAAAAAAAAAAACAGGATGTCTCTTAAAACTAATGATGGTTCTTCTAATTAAGAACTTTTTAGAGGCTGGCGTTTAAACTCGGACTAGCATATTGAAACATTAGGTCCAATCCTGGCACCGTATAAAAAGAGAAAGAAGACCAGAAATGATACACGAAAAGGATCTGAGCAGTGTCATTCCAGCTGTTGGAGTTAATGAAGAACAAGTATGGTACGACACAGCTTCACCTGACATCCAGATGTCACAGCTTTGCCTAGAAACGAAGCTCCCCCCCATATAAAACTCAAATGTACTTTCTCCCTGCAGAGCGGCAACAAACTCCTTTTGTCCATTATTGGGTAAAAACCATTTCTTTTCCTTCTTTGTTATCTAATAAATAATGAAAGGCTAAATGTTAACAGTAAATTTTATTTTACATTTTGTAGAGGGGTAGGAGACAGAAAGAAAAAGATAAAGCAACTGTATAAAATAATCCCATTAAAATAAGAAATATTTATAACTGTGGTGACTGATCACTTCTGTGTGTATGCACACACACACACACACACACACACACACACACACACACACACATAAACTCTTCACCCGCCAGTCTGTACTTCGTATTCTTGTTGCTCATGCAAAGATAATAGTAGATGATTTTAGTTCCGTGACTCCTGCTGCGGCCTAAATTTTAAAATCTGAACAGGCCAAGCCAGTAACATTTCTACTTCTATTGGTTTGTCATGTTCCTTAAGCTTTTCTCATAGGACACAAGAATAAGAGACTCCGCGGTGGAGCTTTTGTATTCTAAATACAATTTTCCCTTCTTGCTATTTTATAATAGTAACCCATCATTCTCTTGATCGATCAGGATTACTGCCTCTAGCCATTGAGGTCCTTTCCTATTTACATTTGATACCTTGGCAGGACACATGAAGTAGCCAGGTGACAGGATTTTCCTTTCCAATTTTAGTATTTATGTTACCGAAGCCGTCGCCCTACTAAGCAGGTAATTAAGGCGAGGAACCAGAATGACCTCAAGGTTTTTGGCCTGAGTGATTTTTAACCAACTCTAGGGTGACTGAGAAGAGACAAGCTGAGAGAACTACAAATGGTTCAGAGTAATATTTTGTTCTGTCAACAGTTTGTGGTAGACATGGACTGATTGTTTTTTATGGAGATTATACTACTTTGACAATTATTGACAATTAGCATTGCTATACAGCATGAAGAAACAGTTCAGGGAATTAGTTTTTCAAGCCCCGAGGGGAAACCTCCAATATTGAAAAGGAGCACATACCTAAACTTTCATTCATCCTCCAGCCCTGTGAATTTAGAGTTTTCAGCAGCCAATCAGCTCCTAAGTGCGTGGCTTCAGCAAGTGGGCGGGGCAATGCGACGCGAATCTCTCCACTTCTCTGGCTTGGCCACGTAGGTCGCCTTGCAGGTCCTGGAAGGTACATAATATACAATTATTTCTCAGCAAGAAAACAAGCTTCTAATCTACATTCAACCTTAAGAAATCTCCTTATAATATAGTTTTAGAAATATATCCCTTAACAGGTTAATGTAGTTTTTTTTTTTCCTACAGTGGATATCTTGTCTACTTCTGACTTCCTCCGTTAGTCCTCCGCTCACGCATGCGCAATAGCTAGGGAGGCGGGCGTGTTTCCGGGCGGCGCGGGAGGCTGAAGGCCAGAGGGCTGGTCCTACTGCCGGGGACATGGAGACTCTGTACCGAGTCCCGTTCTTAGTGCTCGAATGCCCCAACCTGAAGCTGAAGAAACCGCCTTGGGTGCACATGCCGTCGGCTATGACGGTGTATGCCCTGGTGGTGGTATCTTACTTCCTCATTACCGGAGGTAACTCGGCCGTGATGGGTCGGGTGGGCGCGCAGGCTGCTCACTCCGGAGGCGCGTGGCCGCCGATCCCGGCCCGCGTAGGTCTGCTGGCTGATCGGAGCTCAGTTCACTCCTTTCCCTGGAGAGAAATGGTCACCTCTTTGCCCGCCCTCTCCTTCGTGAGCCCAGTTGAATATAATTGTCAAGTCCAGCTAGTTCTTATTACTTGTTATACCTTGTTTGACCGGGGTCTGGGGAATAGGAATCACCGAGTTTCTGTGGTTGGTCGAGAGGGTGTGGGACTTTTAAACTGATCTTGTGGTCCCTGGAGTCTTGAAGAGATCTGACAACCATTGAGTTTGTAAGCTCAAACCCCAGGGGCTTGGGTTGCTTTTTGTCAGATCACAAGAATGAGAAAGGAACTTACCGAAACTACTTTTTTTTTTCTTTTGAGAAATACGTGAGGCTGGAATTAAAGATTGCAAAAAGATGATGTTTGGGGGGAGTGGGGGACAGGAGATGGGACTCAGAAAATACAGGGAAAGCAGCCCTTTTCTGATATCTGTCACTGAATCCCTTAAGTGGAAAATGCAAAGGGGTGTGGCTTTGCATATTGGTGAGCTGGCAGTCCGTCTTCAGAGAGCACCCTTTGGAACGCAAGTTTCTGGATTTATTAAGGATTGTGTTTTTGGAATTTAGGAAGTAGTGTACGTCAGAAAATTAAAGATCTGAGGTTAGCAAGAATAGTTCAGCTTTTTTTTTAGGGAGCGTGTAGACATTGCTGTGTTTTCTGAGACTACTTTGCATATTTGAAGTGCTAGAAGACAGTATTTAACTAGAGTTGACATTCTTTGTAGCTTACACTAACAGAAATGCTAAATGCCACTTTAAACATTTTTTTTTGTTGTTGTTGTTCAAGTAAAAAAGAAATTACCTGGTGTGGTGTTAGAATTAACTTTTGCTTAGCGCATTAAGCAGTGAATATGGAACTTAATGCATTTGGCTTTAAAAACGTAGTACTCATTCTTGCTGGTCTGTTTCTTGACTTTTGCTTCCTTTGGAGACAGTTTTTGTCAGAAGCCCCGACTTTCTGTTGGGCCACAGTTTTGGTGTTTCTAAAATGGGATTGGGGGAATCTCTGCTCCAATTACTGGGTCAGAATGGAAGGGCACATTTTGTACATTTATTGTTTGTATTCTGGAATGGACTGTCTTCTAAAAATTGAGTATACCTGTACACCCAAGCAGTGTGGCTGAGAATGACAAGTGTTACCGATTTACTGGGAACTCAGTGCTGGGATAACAGCAAAGAAATGTTATTACTCTGGCTTCCATAGAGTGAGGTGGAGACATGCTAAACACCACATACTTGCGTTAAGTTGGAAGCATTGATTCTATTCCAGTGTTTCCTGAGGAAATAACGTATTTGAGTTTGAATGGTTAGAAGGGTCATACTAGAAAAGAAAACAAAAGTATGGACAAACATGGGACCAGGAGACCAGTGAGTTGTTTTTTGTTTACTTAAATCAGGGCTTCTAGCCTTTTCTCTCCTATGTGACCCAACTTCTTCTAACAGTTTTGCACCTTGAATAATACCTTGAATAAATAGGCAAATAAAATAGGTATAATGTCAAACTTTTACTGGTAGTAAAGAGTAAACTTACTTTACAACAATAATTTGGTAGACAAACATTTGTGCTAGGTTTTTTTTTTTTAATAAAATTCCATATACATGTATGTATGCATGTATGTCTGCCACACAGAAGGGGACACTAAATCTCATCATATGGTTGTGAGCCACCATGTGGTTGCTGGGAATTGAACTCCGGACCTCTGGAAGAACAGTCAGTACTCTTAACCTCTGAGCCATCTTTCCAGCCCCTTTGGTGCTATTTCTTAAAGCTGAAAGCAAATTCACATACTAATGAGACAGATGTGCCTATGTATTTTCCATGAACAATGGAATCTTAGCTGAGCATTTGATACTGCAGGATGTAGAGCAGCCTCGGTGTTCTACAGTGTCTGATATTTTAGGTTTATAATTACAAATACTGAGAACATTGCTTCCTCATATACATGTATTGTGAAATAGGAAATATGTTTAGGACCATCTCATCAGAAATTGTTGGAAATTTTGCCCTAATTTGCAGTTAAAATTCATTTAACAATTTTTAAAGAAACTCAGACAGTAATTTTAAAAACTAATACACAGTACAGTTCAACAATACTAATTTGGTACTTAACTTCATGCTTTTAGGAGAGCCGATTGTATGCGTGTAGTAATGAATAGCGGAAAAAAACCATAATTCATAGTATACAGTCATCTGGAGACAGAGCTCAGAAGTTTTGCATTGCACTTGTGGAGTGTGCTCAGTGTGAAGGGCATGTGCTGTGTTCAGGCTCTAGTCAAGTCTCCAACTGCACACATGAAACTTAAGAGTTAATTTTCCAGCTTGCAAGTTCATGAACCTTTTACTAGTAGCATTTTTAAATCCCCGCAGTTAGTTATGTCAAACCCCTGTTACAATCTGCAATTCAAGAAGATAAGATTTCAGTTATACCGCTGAGTTGGGTTGCAGTGGTTCTAATTAGTCTTTTGTCTGTTTAGTTTGTTTTGTTTGCTTTTGAGAAATGAAATTGTAAACTAGAGCAGGTGCTTCTGGAAAGACAGTGAGGAGAGAAGCCTTTGACTTTGGCAAATTGTAGGTCATGGGCAGCCTTAGCACTGTCAAAGGTGGCAGAAGCCAGAATAGATGTGGGCTAGTTTGCTTAATTCTTTCCAAGACTATGCGTTTAAGAAAAGCAGAAAAAATGTTAGGAGGGTCGAAAGGAAGGGAGGAGGGAAGGACCGAAGGGTTGATATAGAGAAAGAGAGTTTGAAAAGACAGAACTGAGAAGAGTTACCCAAAGAATGAAGTTCTGAGGAGGATACTGGAAATGGAGTGAGGGGAAGGACTCCTTGTGTAGCTGAGAGAAGGGGCTAGTGGATGCAGGTGCCAGCTTTGTACATTTGGCAGGGAGAAGGTAAGGGATCCTGTGATTCTTTAGTCAGGCTAGGGTGAAGGGGACAGGCCTGCTACTGAATAAGAAAAGCTGGAGTTGAGGCTGTTTAATAGTGGGAGCCAGGTGGTAGTGGCCTTTAATCCCAGCACTCTAGAGGCAGAGTTGGAAGCCAGCCTGGTCTTGAACCAGCCAGAGTTGTAGGACAGTTAGGCATATAATAGAAACCCTGTCTTAGAAAAAAGGAAGGTAAGGTTAGAGATTATATCTGCATAGTGGAAATTGAAAATGTTCCTGGACATGAATGATCATTGGCTGAGTAAGTGATCATCCCAATACTTAGAAGGCTGAGGCAGGAAGATTACTGCAAGTTTGAGGCATCCTGGATTATTAGAGTGAGTTTTGTGGCAGGCTACAGAGTGAGAACCCCTCTCAGCCAACCAAAAAGAGCAAGAAATTTTCTTTGGGCCTCTCAATTTGCAGAAATGAGCTCAAAGCTATGTGGCTTTATTTTGTTTGCTAAGTAGAACTCTCCCTTGTGGAGTCATTCTAGAGCAGAGCTTCTCCTCCTTCCTAATGCTATAACCCTTTAATACACCTCCTCATGCTGTGCTGACCCCCAACCAGAATGTTAGTTCATTGCTACATCATATCTGTAATTTCATTGCTGTTTTGAATTGTAATGTAAATCTCTGGTATGCAGGATATTTGATATGCAACTTTTGTGGGAGTTTGTGACCCACAGGGTGAGAACTGCTGTTCTACAATATTAGCCTATGTTACTAAGTTTCTTTTGTGAACCTGGCATCTCTTTGAGAGATAATATTTAGATGTCATTCGAAACATTGCTCTAAAGAGACATCATGACCAAGGCAATTCTTTTATAAAAGAGAGCATTTAATTGGGGCTGGCTTATAGTTTCAAAGGTTCAGTCCATTATCATCATGGCAAGAAGCATGGTGCTGGAGGAGCTGAAAGTTGTACATTTTGATCTGGAGGTAGCAGAAGATGACTGTGTGTGGATGTGTGTTTTTTACACTGGGTGTAGCTTGAGCATTTAAGACCTCAAAGCCCACCTTTACTGTGACACACTTCTTCTAATAAGGCCACACCTCTTCCAATAAGCACACCTAACAACACCACTTCTTTGGCTAAACATTTTAACGTATAAATCTATGGGGGTTGTAAGTATTGAAACCACTACACCAAAAATAAGATTAGCTGGATCTTCTTTGATTATAATAATACAATCAAAGCAGCTTTCTTTATGTATACACAAGTCCCATTTAAATGTAATAGAGACAAGTAAAACCGGAGACCTATCTTTCAGACTGAGAGATGTATTATGTACTGTTGTCGTTCCTTTAGGAATAATCTATGATGTTATCGTTGAACCTCCAAGTGTTGGCTCAATGACGGATGAACATGGGCATCAGAGACCAGTAGCTTTCTTGGCTTACAGGTAAAAGATAGCATGTTGTACAACTTGGTGATGGGAAAGAGGGTTGTTGGCACACCTGATTATTCAAAGCTAGAAAGCAGAGCGTGGTGGGTGGCACATGACTGACTCCAGCAGGAAGGTCTCTGGTTTTAGGCAGTCTGGGCCACACAGGGATGGTAAGGGAAAATGAACATGAAACAAGAACATGTCAAAAGTAGAACTATATTATTAATTTATTAGGCAGTAAGGTATATCTTAATGATTGATATACCTAAAGGTTGGTTTAAAATGAAAATGACAGACTGTTCTGGAGTCAGCAAACTCCAGCCATTCTTGGTAACATTTTATTGGAATTAGCCATTCTATTTATATTACCATATAAATACCAGACACTAATTGATCGTGTCACTGGAGTGCCTAATTGATTAATTATAGCTGTTCTTAAGCTGAGCTGAGTAAGTGACATAAAACATGTAGTCTACAGGCCCAAGGTATTTGGTTATTTAGGTCCTGGAGAGCAACCCTGGGGTTTTGTGTATAGGCAAAGAATGACCCTTTATGATAGCTATGTGGACACTTTACAAAAAAAGATTGTAAACCCTTGAATGTTACTGTTAAGTAAACAATTTTGAGACCTTATGCATTCTGTTTCATCAAGGAGACACATTCTGGTATGGTTTGATTAACCTGGGCAGTGCTGAGCCTATAGCTTTCTAGAGTCCACTTGAGGTGTAGCCATCTAAAGCAAGGTGTATTTATATTTATAATTAGTTGTATGTAGACTGTTGCTGGAGAGATTTATCGTGGTCCCCAGAATGGGAGTTAAACTGATAAATAAGATCTTAGGGAAACTTTTCAAAGCCTTTTCATTCTTTATCATTTAAAGATTACATTTAGAGTGTGTGTGTGTGTGTGTGTGTGTGTGTGTGTGTGCGCGTGTGTGTGCGTGCGTGGGCGTGTGCATGTGCGTGTGTGCACTTTTCCTGCACTGTTGAATTTTGAATATGGTATCATTTATGTCTGCTTTTTTAAACTTAATTTTTTTTTTTACAGCAAGAAAATGGAATGCATTTTATTGGGGTGGCAGATTTAAATAGCTTAGCAGAAGTAACATTTCAGTTAAGGCCATTAACATAATTTCCAAAATGCAAAAGATTATTAAGTGATTTTACATTAATTGTGTCATTAAATCCTCATGGAAGCTCATGGTACAAAGCCATTGTTCCTGTGTTACTGGGAGTAGACACAGAGCAGGTCTAGTCATGCCCAGGATCCTAGGCTAAGTGCAGATATGTTTTCAATGAACTCAGTTAGCTAATAAAAATATATACCTTCTTTATTTATAGCTGTTGATCACCACCTCTTTGACAGTAATTTGCTTTCTCTAAGAATTCAACATACTATATTCCTAAAAAATCAGATATGGGTTTTTGAGATGTAGGAAAAGGCACATGACACCAATCTGAAAAGCCTGAGTCCAGTTCCTAGGACCTTCACATGTATACAATGGATAAATGTGCCACCCCCCAAAACACACATACAAATATGCATGAAGCAATAACAACTAATAATTTTTTTTCACAAAGGAAAATTAGATACAAACATATACAACTTTATATGTAAGGGTTTGCAGATTGCTGAAAATGTTGGGGGTCATGGGTTCTTAGTTTAGAATGCATGTTTTAAAAATACTTTACCTTGAAATGAGAAATTTATTAGTTATTACAACTTCAAGAAACACAGCTAGTTCAAATTTCTTTGCAGCTGATAGAATATTTATTTATGAATAGGTAGGATCACTGTGTAGCCCTGGCTCTCTTGAAGCTCACTCTGTAGCCCTGAGTGCTGGGGTTAAAGGTGTCTGCCACCATGCTTAGCCTTTTTTTTTTTTTTTCTTAAAGATTTGTTTATTTATTTTATGTATGTTAGTACATACCACTGTCTTCAGACTCACCAGAAGAAGGCATTGGATCTCATTACAGATGGTTGTGAGCCACCAAGTGGTTGCTGGGAATTGAATTCAGGACCTTGGAAGAACAGTCAGTGCTTTTAACTATGTCTCTCCAGCCCAAGATGTCCAGCTTTTGAAGTAACTTAAAATGTGTATTGATTTTTTCCAGATAGCTTTGTTAGTTGATGCTTTAAAACTCTCTATTGTTTTATTTTTTGTGGTGCTTGGGCTAAAGCTTGAGTGTGTTTGTCTGGGTGGGTTCTGCCAGTGAGCTGTATCCCCAGTGAGCTATATCCCCAGTGAGCTATATCCCCAGTGAGCTATATCCCCAGCCAAGACAGGGTCTTACCTGTTTGTTCATTGCCATATACCTGGAGCCTACGCTTGCTGTGTCATATACCTCTCAGTGAATACCTGCTGAATGAATGAAAAGATGAATATCTAAAAACACAACCAAAAGTTGTCAGCACAAACTTTTACCATAAAACAGAAACAAAGATTTCAACCCAGAGGGAAAAAACATTAATTTTCTAGTAACGTTCATTTGCTTTGCTGTGGTTTTCTTTTTCAGAGTAAACGGACAGTATATCATGGAAGGACTTGCATCTAGCTTTCTGTTTACAATGGGAGGTTTAGGTTTCATCATCCTGGACCGATCCAATGCACCAAATATACCAAAACTCAATAGGTTTCTTCTTCTTTTCATTGGCTTCGTCTGTGTTCTGCTGAGTTTCTTCATGGCTAGAGTATTCATGAGAATGAAATTGCCGTAAGTAAAATACTTTGTATAATTAGCAATTTAACTTTTGTTATGAATTGGTGTAATATTTACTTGGACAACAGAAACCCATTTAATCTAACAATCATTTAAATGTGAAAAATATCCAAGAACTAAAGAAATTTGTGGCTTGCTTCAGGTTATAAGTACAGTTAGAACAAAGCTGAGACCAGTAGGTCTTTCTGGCTTTCTCCCCTTGAGTGGTCATGAGAGTTTCATTTTGCTGCCTCAGCCTCACTGACTGGAGGGAGCTCCATTTTCTGTAATGGGCCTTTGGTAACTGTATCAGGTTATAAGAATGAGAGTAGAGAGGGTTCTGGCCACAGGCTGCTCTTGCTCTTTCATTATTGGCATAAGTTGCTCATTCCTAACTGAAAAGCTAGTTATTTAGTCAGCTAGCATGATGCCTCAGTAGAAGACACTGAGTGAAACCTTGTTTCATGTACAGACTTGTTACAAATACTGTATGAAAGTACCTTTGGATACGTGGACAGAATACAGAAAACAAACGATTCCTTTGGTTTGCTTTGTGATTGGAGTTTTGCAGTGGTGGAAAACTCAGAGCCATTGTGCATGTTAGGCGTCGTCTTAGAGTTACTATGGCTTTGATAAAATGTCTTAACCAAAAGCAACTTGAGGGGGAAGGGGCCATTGAAGGAAACCAAAGTAGATACTCGGACCATGCAGGAACCCAGAGGCAGGAGCAGAGGCCATGGAGGGTGCTGCTTACTGTCTAGTCCCTCATGGCTTGCTCAGCTTTCTTTTCTACAGAACCCAAGACCACCAGTCGAGGGATGCCCACATCCACAGTAGCCTGGACCTTCCCACATCAGTCACTAATTAAGAAAATCCCTATAGTTCTGCCTCCAGCCCGACCTTATGGAGGCTTTTTTTCCTCTTATAACTTTATTTTTAAAAAAGAGGGATACATGTACAGATTTTAAAAGGCATTTTGGCATAACACTATATGAATATATTTTTGCCACAAGGCTATATTCTTAGCTCTCGGATTATGATTTAAGGTCCAGGTGTACCACACTCTGAGAGGGTGCGATACATTTATTGTTTTTAAATATGGAAGGCTTCACGAATGTGCATGTCATCCTTGCGCAGGGGCCATGCTAATCTTCTCTGTATCGTTCTGATTTTAGTATGTGTGCTGCCGAAGCGAGCACTATGGAGCCATTTTATCTATTTAGGTGCCCTCCTCTCAGAAGACTTACTCTAGTTTTTGTCAAGTTGACATAAAACGAGTCAGGACAGGCAGGTATTCTACCACTGTGCTATACGCCTGGTTCCTATAAATGAATGTTTACATTGAGGTCCCATCCCTAAAGTATCTCCTTCTATTTGCAAATATAGAAGATGAGGGAATCTTGGTCAGGGAGATGGCTCAACAAGTGAAGTGCTGTTGCACAAGCACGGGTGGGAGCTGGAGGAAGATGCACACCTAGCCTTGTGCCAGGGAGGCAGAGACAGGCTGATCCTGGGGCTCACAGGCCAGCCAGCGCTGTTGCATGTGCACTCACACACAAACGTGTGTACATGGTCCCAGGCATGTGGATACGGATTTCAGCCTGCATGAAGAAAACCCAAAAAGCCTTGACAGGAAAGAAGTGCTCTCCCATAAGATGGGAGAAAGGATTGCGTTTTGTTTTGTTTTGTTTTTGAGACAGAGTTTCTCTGTGTATCCCGTCTGTCCTAAAACTTGCTCTGTAGATCAGGCTGGCCTTGAACTCACAGGGATCTGCCTTCCTCTGCCTTCTGACTGTTGGATCAAAGGTGTGGGTCTGGCTTGGATTGTGTTTTTTGTTGTTTTTTTAACCTATTCATCTACTTATTTATTTAACATCCTCTGCTCCAGTTTTTAGAGGACCCACAGGAAGATCAAGCTGCACATCTGCTACAAATGTGTAGGGTGCCTAGGTCCAGCCTCTGCATGGTTGTCTGGATTGTGTGGTTGTCTGGATTGCGTGGTTGTCTGGATTACGTGGTTGTCTGGATTGAGTGGTTGTCTGGATTGCGTGGTTGTCTGGATTACGTGGTTGTCTGGATTGAGTGGTTGTCTGGATTGCGTGGTTGTCTGGATTGAGTGGTTGTCTGGATTGCGTGGTTGTCTGGATTGTGTGGTTGTCTGGATTGCGTGGTTGTCTGGATTACGTGGTTGTCTGGATTGAGTGGTTGTCTGGATTGCGTGGTTGTCTGGATTACGTGGTTGTCTGGATTGAGTGGTTGTCTGGATTGCGTGGTTGTCTGTCTGGATTGTGTGGTTGTCTGTCTGGATTGTGTGGTTGTCTGGATTACGTGGTTGTCTGGATTGAGTGGTTGTCTGGATTGCGTGGTTGTCTGGATTGTGTGGTTGTCTGGATTGTGTGGTTGTCTGGATTGCGTGGTTGTCTGGATTGCGTGGTTGTCTGGATTGCATGGTTGATTTTTTTTAAGGTTTATTTATTCATTTCATGTACATTAGTACACTGTAGCTATCTTCAGACACACCAGAATAGGGCATCAGATCCTATTACAGATGGTTGTGAGCCACCATGTGGTTGCTGGGAATTGAACTCAGCACCTCTGCAAGGGCAGTCAGTGCTCTTAAGCACTATGACATCTCTCCAGTTCAGATTGTATGTTTTAATGTAATATTATTTAAAGATTTCTTTTCCTTTTTATTGAAAAGAGATTATTTTCTCACATACTAGATTATTGGAATTCACAAAATTTTAAGTGGCATTTCCAGTTGCTCATTCTGCTTTGTGTCTGTAGTTCAAGATCTGTCTGCTTCCCGCCCCAGCCACATGCCTGACCATCATGGTGTTTAACTCTGGACCTAAGCCGGCCATTGTGGTTTATATAGCAATAGAGCAAGAACTAATACAGATGTGTAATGTAGTTCTTTAAAAATAGATTACTAAGTTAATCTTTGTGTTTGGCCTGCCAGAGGTAAAATCAGAATATATGAAAAATTCTATCACCTTCAAATTAAGCCAGAACTACTTGTTTCTTTAGCAAACATTTCTAAATTTCAAATTAGTAACCTCATAGGAATTTCTACAAACCAATTTCTAAAAACTTTTAAAATTGTGAGAAAATGGGGGGCATGTGCCATGCATGGCGCACGTGTAGGTCAGAGGCTAGAGGGAATTGGTTCTCCCCTGCTGTCATGTTGGCCCCGGTACTGAGCTCAGGAGATCATTTGGGCAGCAAGCAGTCTGTACTGTTTAATTGCTTTCTTGTTTTGTTTTTTTTGTTTGAATGCATCAAACCTTATGATAGTGAATGTCTGTAGGGTCTTCTGAGTCTGTGTGTGTACATACTCAGGGCTCTTTTCTGTGTTATTCAGCCTGAGCATGTATGGGGAGGGCAGCTTGAGGAAGGTGGAAGTTCTCAGCAGATTGTCTGGGTAGATACTGCAAGAGGAAAGAGTGAAGTGTGGGCAGTTTGCATTGGCTGCGCATTGATTTAGAGTCATTAAGGGTCTAGAAGCTGGAAAGGAGGAAAATAAAACCGCAAGTGTCGGTTGAGTGCCACTGTAAGTCTCAATAAAATCCAATTCCTACTATACAGGTGAAAAGGCTCGACACACTAGATGCTACTAGCCTGTTACTAGAAATAACATGCTATGTAAAAACATTCTGAAAGAATCCTCATGGAGTAATTTTTATAGTTGAGAAAACTGAGTGAGGTTTGTCCAGACTAACCCAGTGAATAGTAAGGGCGCATCACAGAGGGGACAGTCTGGGGGCCTCAGTGATGCAGGTGTGTTCAGTCATTTGGGAGTAAGGGTAGCAGTACAGCATTTTTCAGTTTTGTTCTGATCCTGCACATCCCTCCTTGGTGTTAGATCTCAGGTGCTATTGCAGAAGGGAGGCTTCAGATCTGAGTACCACATTCAGTTCCTTAAGGGGGCTTTGGGGCCTGCTACACCTTTAGTGAGAGTAGCTTGAACTTTGGTGTCATCTGTGGGCACAGCTGAAGTCTGCAGTTGCTTTCTGGATCCATCCAACAGAGGCACTTTGCAGTTCCAGGCATGATATTCCTGGCTTTCCCAGTGCCTCTAGTGTGACGAGGGGCTTTGGAATTTAAACTAGTTTCTATAAAAATGGCGAAGAGTCGTCGCTCCGATTTCATGGACTTTGGGGGGTTGATGGTGGTTATTTTAAGGTTGTTTTTTATAAGGAATTTAGAAATGGTCATAATTTAACAGGGAGGAATTAGCCAGGTTGGTTTCTCCAGCCTTAATCTTGTTTGGTTACTAAGCTAAAGTCATGTCTTTACATTGGTATTGAACCTATTTGTTACAAAATGTTTAAAAGTACAAGGTTTAGACCCAGTGCTTCTATTGATGTCTTTGTAAACTTCTGAGTTGATTAAACATAGGAATTAGAGGCCAAATAACAAATTCATGGCTCCTTGTTAACAGTTACAGTGTTTTAAAAATATTCTTATCAGAAATAGCTAAGAACAGTTAACAGACAACAGTCTAGGTTACCTTTTATAGTTAGATGGTTTTTCAAAAATGTCAGAAATCCATAAATTATGACATTTAATGTTATTTATCTTTTGTTGAGACCTATCTGCTCCTTACTGTTCCCCTTTGGTGAGATTAATGAAGATATTGAATATCTCTACTTCCAGGTGAGGTATACTTTGTGGCTAGGCAGCCACTGGGCAGAAACTGCCTAATTCACCTCTAGACAAATACTGTCAGAAAGGGGCACATTATGCAGAATAGTCGACTGATAATCTTTGCTGAGTCAAAATTATCAGCCCTTTAAGATTTCTGCATTTTAAAAGTCTGTCAGTGATCCTCGGCCAGAAGGCTGAGGACTTGCTCTCACATGTTGCTAATAGGGGACTGCTAGTGGAGACTTGTCTCTATAACCTCTCAGTTCTGGAAGCCATGTTAGGCTTCTTATGTTTATAAATATTTGGCCATTCTCAGATTTCTGACAGAGTTCAAGACTAATTTAACTATATAAGGTAATCTTATTTAATATTTATTGCAACAAAAAGATTTAATTTTTGTTATAATTTTGCGAGCCCAGAGATTTATTCTGACTGTTAACTTTAGCTTTATAGTCTTCATTTTTCTGCCCTCATGTCTAACTGTATGTTAGTTTGCATACTGCTTTGTGATGTTTTGAGAGGGAAGAGAACAGGAAGCCTGGTTATGTATTAGCATGAGCCAAGGGTGGTGATGAGGATTGTCATCAGATCCGTAGTAGGCAGCAACTTTTGAATGGTTGCTCCTGATCACCTTTGTGTGTTTATGAATTCTGTTTCTACAGGGGCTACCTGATGGGCTAGTACCTTTTGAGAAGGAATCAGTGAATCCCGGATTTGCTCCTGTTAATAAAGTTTTCAAGGCTGAACCACTCCCTGTGCAATGTGGAAAAGAATGAAGCGTAAACATTGCATTGAGTGACACCCTAGCACGCACAGCAAAGCTTGGACTGGAAGCCACGGCATCAGAGACAAGTTCATTACAGTATTTTTCTGATGACCTGTCCCAGTGTACCAGCTATGTTAAATGGCATTTCTTCTTAGTTTTTTATTTCTTAAAGAAAATATACTCCTCCTAAAACTTTGGTATTGAACAAAGTGATTATTTTTTACAAACCCGTCATCAGTTTTTGGACATGGTATTTCTGACTTTCAGAAATTAATGCAAATCGAGAAGTATATGGTGAGAACTGAGACGTCTGGACGACTGGCCAGTCTCTGCGGTGGTGCTTTGCCTTTAGACGGAGTGTATGGTGCTCTGCCGTTTCAGACGCATATGGGAGACTTGTTTCCTGGACAACGTGATGTATGAAAGGAGCAGAAATAAATGATTTTTCTAATTAACATTTTGGAGAGTATACTTTTTATTGTTTTGTTTCTGAGACAGGATCTCACTAACCCTGTCTGGCCTAGAATTTGCTATGCAGATCACCAGGCTGGCCCTGAATTCTCAAGAGATCTACCTGCCTCTGCTTCCTGAGTGCTGGGATCAACGGTGTGTACCATCAGACCAGCCTAACTGAATTAAGGTTTTGGTCTGTAAGTTTCTTCTTGTGTTGTTCCTCAGGCACAACTAAAATCTCCAGCTATATTGTTAGGTGTCAGGTCTACAAGTACCCTCTATTCCCCATCAAATGGGCAGACTCAACCTAGACTGTTAGGAGGGTTTCTGCAGTTAGATAAAAGCTAGCAATCCTGTGAAATTTGTTTCCATCTGCCAAAAGAAGCCACTTCCCTTCGCTCTTACTACCATGTGCCTCCATTGACATACCTGGTGCTGCATATCCAAGCCATGTCGTCTCCAGGCTCCCTCCGTCCCTGTTCATAAGTGCTGTTCCACAGTCCTGTGCCCCGCCCCCTTCTCACTCTTCTCTATCTCTGTCTCTGTTGTCTTCACTACTTTCCCCCACTCTATGGCTGCCCTATCCCTGACCGTGTCCAGTTTGTTTTCTTTTTCTCTCTGCTCTGGATTCCTCCAGATGCCTCTGGATGTTTCTCTTCTTCACAATCAAAACTTTAACCATACCATGGAATGGTCACGCCAGCAATTCCTTTACTGTGTCCCCTCGAATAGAGTGTTAGGGCGCTTTCTGAGAAAATGGTTCCACAGTTTCGTAATCCAAGCACAATGCATGCTGTCATCGGACCGGTAGATGACAGTTCCTTTCTCACTGGCCGTCAGTAACACGTTCTGGACACATCTACACTAGTCTGGTATAGTTTACCTGGCCAGGTATTTTAGTTCTCTGATAGGCCATGTCCTTAACTTTTTTTTACAGTTCAATTCATTCTAATCCTAGACTTTATAAGCTTACAATAAGATTCTCCCTCCTATGTTAATCAACAAATTGAGTCTCCTATGTCTTCCAGTTCTAAGGGAGATCGTTGGCAACTCATTAATGAAGATTCATTTACTCAGAGGGCTTTGAGCACAGGATGAAGAAGATGAACAGGATGAAGAAGGCTCTGTCCTTCATTAGTAGATCAGGTTGTTTATAAGCTGTGAGGTACTCAAATGCAAAGGGCCAGTGTGGACCAATGATGTGCAGAGGAGAAGGGGTGGCTCTGCTTTAAGCTCTGAAAAGGGAAGAGGATGCAAAGATAACAGGGTTCAAGGCCTGATTCAGTATGAATACAGTTTCTGTTTGTTTGACTATCAGAACATCTTTTAAAACCTTATCTTAGGTGGACAAACGCAGCTGTAATACAGCAAGGTCCCCCTTTTCTCTATCCCATGGAGTAGTAACTGTTCCTTCCATGTACCACTAGGTGGTACTACACTAACAGTGTGTTCTGTTTCGAAAACCCTTGGAAACTATAGAAGCATTTTTGGGTAATCATTTCTTTACCCAGTCCAGCGAAGTATTAATTTAATTAACATTTAAATCAATATTTGAAGCATATAATTATATGAAATATTTTGTTGGTAAAATGTGCCATGTTTATGTGAGAAAAAAAATGACCAATACTAGGCATTGAATATTTTAGGGCGGCATGAGTCATTACGGTGCATAGGACAACTGCTAAGAATCACTAGGCAGGTGAGTGTGGAGTAAGTTTGCCTGCTGCGGTGGAGACAAACTCATCTTTGATTATTGGCTTTTCTGGGAGAGGATGCTGAAAAGTATCAAGTGCTTTTGTGGTGTGTAAGTCCTCAGAGAGGAAAAGGAAGGGAGTGGAATTATACAGGATAACCTGGCAGGTGATGTCAAAACTTCATTGGCTAGCAGAGCAAAACTTGCCTGTCAGGACAGTATGGCAGAAGTGGCTAGTCACTGCTGTTGTGACATCATGTGTTGACCACCTCAAGATGGGCACAATTTGACTGGGAAGTTGGGGTGAGCCAATAAAGGATCTGAGGTTATCATCTTGCTACACTGTACACTGAGTTCTTCCTTCAAGGGAGAGCTGAACAGCACTCACAGGTTTATGAATGGTTCGTCAGATTTCACTTCTGTTGATTGGGAAGATTCTCTGACAAAAGCCCTTAGAGGAGAAAGGATTTATTTCTGTTCACGGCTTGGTAGTGCACTGTGGTGTGAAAATCATGCCAGTGGAACTTGAAGCAGCTCACATCACAGCAACAACACAGAGAGTGGTGAGCGATTGCTGCTGTGGCCACTCAGCCAGCTTTCCTCTTACATAGTTCAGGACCCACCCCACAGAGCTGTGCCACACAACGGAAGCTCCTCCAGCCCTGGTTACCTAATCAAGATAGTCTCACCTAGACGCACCCAGGCGATGTGAGATCTCACCAAAGCCACAACTGAGGTCAACGATTTCAGATTGATAAGGAGGATAGCATATTTGTAGGCATTATAAACGAGCCAGGTGTGGCATGTGCTTGTTATTTCAGTGGCCGTGACATGGAGGCAGAAGGACTGAAGCAAGTTCAAGACCAGGCTGGCCTACATAGCAAGACCTTGTCTCAATGAGGAAAACAAAAAGCAAAAAGGAACATTGTGTTGCGATCGCTGTTAATGTTTATTTGAGTTATAAAATGTGAAGTAACTCAGGTGTTCTATTAACTGCTCATGACTGAAGAGCAAGGTTGGAAGAATTTTGGATCGGAATGGAGCAGAAGATCAGTCTGCACATAGAAATAAGAACTATATATTTACGGAGTCAAAACAAGCGAGTGCCAGATAATGAGTGATAGCTCCTGCCCAGGTAGCGCTTTAGTCCAGAGAATGCACAGGTTGATGTCAAGGTGATTGGACAGTAGAGAGTGGGGCGGGGACAAAGTTTTGGTAAGGCAGGAGAAAAGGAGGAAAGGATTCTGAGATAAAGGTACCCCACAGTGCCATGTGGCCCTACTGGTGCCAGCACTAGCTTGGGATAAAACATTACCATTTTATTTACCACAACACTGGAGCAAAGCAAAGCCTGCTCTGTAATGCTCCATGGCACCTAACTTAAAGTTTGTGGGTGCTGGGAATTGAACCTGGGTCCTCTGGAAGAGCAGTCAATGCTCTTAACTGTCATCTTTCCAGCCTCAAAGTTCAGAGTATTAAAAGAAGGAACATCAGGGGGCAGATGTACATGTTTCAGCTTATCACTTTCCCTTGGTGGGATAAAGGTTGTTATAAATATTTTGTAAGAGATGGAATTGTACAGAATGATTTGACTTATCTAGGCGGACAAATTATATCATACCACTTGGATCAGAGTATTTTGGTGTGTTCTTTGATGTGGCAACTTAGTTGAGTTCAAAAGAGGGTGTAGTGGTGGGACACACAAAGCCTGCCACAGAATTGGGATGTGTGTGTGCAAGGCTTGGCAACAACCCACCAAGGGAAAGTGAGTGAAAACAACATGCTGGACCACCTGGGTCAAAAACAGCCAGGGCAGATAAAGCAGACCGCCTGGGTCAAAGGAAGCCAGGTCTGTGAGTATTTGGAAGCTGTGTGGAGCTGCTGAGATAAAGGTACCCCACAGTGCCATGTGGCCCTACTGGTGCCAGCACTAGCTTGGGATAAAACATTACCATTTTATTTACCACAACACTGGAGCAAAGCAAAGCCTGCTCTGTAATGCTCCATGGCACCTAACTTAAAGTTTGTGGGTGCTGGGAATTGAACCTGGGTCCTCTGGAAGAGCAGTCAATGCTCTTAACTGTCATCTTTCCAGCCTCAAAGTTCAGAGTATTAAAACACTTGCCAAATACTACTTGTTTTTCTTATATACTTAGACTCTTCATTCTAATACTATGAATTCTTAGTGGACTTGTACTTCAGCTTTTCAAATGACCATGTGTGCAACCTTCAGCAAAATCCTCAGGTTCTCTGAGCCTCAGTTTCTCATAAGACTGAAGCAATGCCTACTTCTTGGGTGCTCTAAGAATTAGATAAAGTGGTGTACAGCTTCCTGATATTACAACTCACAACTAGCAAAAATTACAGCCACTAAGCAGCAACAAGAATAATTTTCTAGTTTGGGGTCATTCCAACATGAGGAACTGTATCAAAGGGTCATAGCACTAGGAAGGTTGGGAACCACTGCATCAGATGCTCTTTAACTATGGCTTCTGAACTTTCTTGGAGTCAGGCTCCCCGAATTGTTGTCCTTTTATTTAGTATATGGATGTATTGTCTCCTCTGGGGATGGAGAGATGGGCATACACAGTGATGCGTGACAAATGCAATTGACCATGGAATGGCTTCTCTTATTTTCACACCCACTTATCTATGCTTTTGAGATGGATGCAAGGTGGAAAGAGTTTCTAAGCAGTGTGACACCTCTTGACTGAAGGTCAAGGAGCAGCCTGGTGTAATGGTTGGCTCTTCCAAGTCTGTCTTCGGAGCCCTCTGAGAAGGATGAAGTTGCAGCAAATGCCAGTAAGTGCTTGTGTTGGCCACTGGTCCACCTCAGAATGTGGTCTGAAAGCAGAGGGGGAGAGCCAGTCTAAATGGTTCTCAGAATAGGACCACATCAGTGCACTGGGGATGCTGTTGTCCACTTTTATTTTAACTGGGACGATCACTGTTTCCAAATCACTGTAACGGTAGCTCTTACCCACTTATTTTCTACAAAGCAATGGTCCTGCTCACCACCAAGAAATGGTCATTATTTCCCTAGCTAGTGACATGTCCTTACCCTGTGACTGTTTTGATCAGAAGATGGCACAAGTGTCACTGGGCCAGTCCTGGATAGTTTAGCGGGCCTGGCAGCTTCTGCTTCCTGCCTCTTAGAAGGCCTGGGATGTGCCCTCTAAAAACCCAGCTTCAAGATCATAAGAATCCCAAACCACATGAGAAGCTGTTTGTAGCTGTTCCTGTCAACAGCAGCTGAACTTGGAGCTGACTGCTGTATCAGCTGCTGGTCTGGGCACTGGACCCAGCCGCCCTCTGACTGTGAGAATATCCGAGGGAGGGCTGCCCAGTGGAGCCCAGCTGGCTCTTGGTACTTGGGAGCTAGGGCTAAGCTTGTTTTCTACGACTGCTAGGTTTGGGCGTGGCTTTTATGTACCGAGAGATAACAGATGGAAACTCTGCTGAGGGATCAAGGAAAGGAGCAGGATCTTGAGATAGAGAGGAAAAGCGACTGGGAAGGGTCTCCAGAAGACCAGCAGGGACCTGGAAAAAATGTTTGGGAACTCAAGGCCCAAAGACAGGAAAATGACCTAGGAGGCTAGAACCAGGGGCCCTTGTGTAAGGGTGAATGTTTTGTTGAGGCTGTCTGCCTTTGCCAGTGTAGAGAACAGTTCAGAATGAACTCACAGACCCAGTAGAGGAGCCTCTCTGACAGAATGCATGTTGGAACTGGAGGAGAAAGATGAGTTAAAGAAGGGCTTGCCCAATTCCCAAATGAGGAAATGGAGAAAGCATTCTTTTCAGGAGAATAAATTCATGCTATTAAAAAAAAATGTTTATTATGTATACAGCATCCTGCCTGCATGTATGCCTGCAGCCCAGAAGAGGGCGCCAGATCCCATTACAGATGGTTGTGAGCCACCATGTGGTTGCTGGGAATTGAACGCAGTACCCTTGGAAGAGCAGCCAGTGCTTTTAACCTCAGAGCCTTCTCTCCAGCCCCTTGTGCCACTTTTTAAAGTTAGAGTATCAGAGAAGATTTCCTTATTCTCTTAAAAAAGACTTTCTTGTTAACGTTTGTTGTAACCGTTGGTTTGCTGCGATTTCTGTGTCTAGCTCAAGATGGCTTAGCAAGTGCTGGTCTCAGCCTTTTTCAGCTTCTAAAGAACCTTGCTATATGTTGTTTCACGTTGTGTCACCATTCTGCTACAGTAAGAGAGACATGGTTGGGGCTGGAGAGATTGCTCAGTGGTTAAGAGCACTGAGTGCTCTTCCAGAGGTCCTGAGTTCACAACCATCTGTAATGGGATCTGATGCCCTCTGCTGGTTAGTCTGAAGACAGCGACAGTGTACTCATATATAATAAATAAATACATCTTGAGAGAGGGGGGGGGGGAGGGATGGTTCTCCCAATGCTGAGAACGGCCACACCATCTTCCTTTGTCTCCAGTTGCAGGGTACCTGGCTTGATACTCTCAGTAGGTTCTCTCCCCTCTGTGTGACGTATCACTACTCACTGTAAGGAAGGAGCCCGTTGAGTCAGAGGCACAAACATTAGGCGCCGTGAAAACACCACAGGATCCTTCCTGTCACTCCTTGTCCACATCACCATTTGCTTTGAGGGGATAGCTAGCAATCTGAAACCTGAAAGAATCTTCAATAGGCAGATACTTTCTTTCATCTTACAAAGTTGCCAAGTCACTATCTGAATTACGGTCAATATTTTCTGTGCTACCAGGCCGGTGTGTAACTTTCGATTAGTACAAGGTAACAGAAGTGGGACCGCAGGTGCTGGGGACTTCTTATTATATATGTACACATATATGCATATATAATACAATATATGTACAGTAAATATATATGGTATCTTCTGCCTCCTGTCTTTTGATAGACTTTCTACATTCTTTGGGCTGGGAATATGTAAGTATTGTAATGTGTCTGTTCACTTGTAAAATCAGTGTATTGGCTTGGCCAGTCTCACATGTCCCAATGCAGTTTGCTAGTCCTTTCCTACTCTTCGGATGCATCTGTTTTTCTAGCCGTCTGCAGGCTGTGACTCAGTTCCGTTGGACCAGCAGATGGCGCTCTTGACATCCTAATAATACCAGTGGGCACATTAATGGCTTGTCAAAAGAGGTGGTGGTTACTGATTGCTCATTGTTCGTGTTAGACTTTGGTCTGGGCATGAACCTTCAGCGGGTTCATATTTATGTAATTATGTTCTCAAGCCCACGTTAAATGATTGATTTTGTGTGTGGGGAGGATTTCAGCAACACTATTAACAGAAATGTCTCCCTGTGGGGAACAACACTGACAGAGATGGAGATATGTCCCAGGGCTAATTAGTAGCCCTTGCCTTCCAAGACATCTCAAGAGGAGGAACTCATTTTTCTGATCTGTAGAACTTAGGGACTGGAAAATACATCTTATTAAGGCTATAATGGTCATAAACAGGACACAGGAGCCGTGGAAATCCAATACATTGTAAAATCACATGTGAAGTTATAATTCTTACAGATTTTATCTTGAATGAATACTAATCACCCACTCCAGAGGTACATTACATAATACTTCCAAACAGGGATTTAGTAATCATCAAACTCCATTTTCTCTGCTTTCCTCAATGTCCCCTGTGGCTCTCCAGTAGTTATGATTATTCTTTATGTTCAGTGACATTTAATTACAAGGTGTGAGCTATATTTCTGTTTAGGATTTCCAGTAAATGTCCCAAGAGCTCTGATGACACTTCCAGGACCATTTCACAATGTTTCATCAGTGAAACGAAAGGCAAGCCAAACCCTTAGGGTCCCTCAAAGTGAGGGCAAGACTGACCATGAGTCCCTTTTTAAAAAAGATTTATTTGTTTTTATTTCTATGAATACACTGTAGATATCTTCAGACAGACCAGAAGAGGGCATCAGATCCCATTACTGATGGTTGTGAGCAGTCGGCGCTTTTAGCCACCAAACCATCTCTCCAGCCCCAGTATATACACATAAAATAAATAAATAAATCTTTAAAATTTTTTTATTCTTGTAGATAGAAAAAAAAAATCAGCACCATACAGGAAGCGGTGGTGCACACCTTTTTAATCCCAGTACTTGGGAGGCAGAAGCAGGCAGGCCAGGACCACAGAGATTCAGGACAGCTAGGGCTACACAAAGAAACCCTGTCTTAAAAAACCTAGACAGGCAGACAGACAGACAGACATCAGTACTGAAGCCAGCATGGCTGCACACACCTTTAATCCCAGCCCTTGGGAGGCAAAGCCAAGTGGATCTCTGAGTTCAAGGCTAACTTGGGCTACACTGCAAGTTCCAGGGCAGCCATGACTATATAAAGAGACCCTATTACAACACAAACAAGCAAACAAACAAAAAAAAACCCACCAATAAATAAAAATAAGAATCAGTACTGAAAGATTCCCAGCCCTTTGAAGCCACATGAAAGCCACCACCATGATGGGTAAGAGCAGAGACACTGGATTCAGACTGTGGCTGGCTACTTGGTACCACGAAGCCTGTCTGAGCCTCATTTCCTCATCTGTGAAGTGGGCTAAGAGCACTGTTCAGAATGGTTCTGAGGGACTGATTGAATTGATACACGAGAAGCGCCTGCAGCAACAGCCAGTGTACACCTTATGCTCTCAGTGAACCTGAGCTGTCCTATTGCCAGAACTGCCTTGGACACTGAAGTGACTTGTTATGTCAACAAGCTAAAGTGATCAGAGAGTGGGGGGAACCTCAATTAAAGATGCCTCCTGGTTCTGGAGAGATGCTCAGTGGTTAAGAGCACTGACTGCTCACAACCATCTGTAATGGGATCTGATGCCCTCTGCTGGTGTGTGTGAAGATATCTACAGTGTACTCATAGACATTAAATAAATAAATAATTCCTTAAAAATAATTCTGTTTTTCACTTAAAATTTTACAACATTTCTCTATATCTTAATGCATGATTGGGCATTTAAGTAGAAGACCTAATGCTGACAAAGTGTGTGCCCATCCGTCCTCACTACAAGTTATGGTTAAAATGGCCTTTAGTTCATTGAGATTTAATGTTCTCATACAGTTTTCTTCTGAAAGCATGTTTGTTTGACTCTACCTACATTGTATATAGATGGTGACATTTACACGTGGATTACTTTGCATAATGTGGCATCTCTTGATTTTAAATAAACTGAGGCACAAATAAAATGGTATGTTCATGAAGGTGGCTCATGTCTTCAGCCGTGAAGTCACTGTGAACTTAAACCGGACCCTCTTTTAAACAGTGAGAGCCTAGCAGGTGTGATCAGCCACTTGAGATGACAAGTTGAGACTCTCAGGAGACGTTTGGGCACAGCCAGCTCCAATCCAGGTGGCCTGGGTGTGAACTCAGGAGGTGTGTTTACAGCGGATGGTCCACAGAGGACCAGAACCTAGATGGGATGGGTCTGCTTGGAATGTAAGGAAAAAAAGTTTCTCCCAAGACAAAGTTCCCACCCTGGCAGGACAGGTAACTGGAAGATCTACTTGGCAAGATGATGTCAAGAATGGACAAATGTACCTCAAACTCTTAGATACTCATAGGATCATTTAATTCCCAGCCTTTGAGCGCCACTCACCAATGGTATTTCATTTGACTAGTTATGACTGTGTACCTCAGGTTAAAAACCCTTTCTGATAAAATCCACAGGACACAAGTCCAGGTCCTCGAGGTGGTCCCAAAAGGAACCTATGTGGCCCTTCTTAAAAGCCCCTCTGCCCCCTTTAGTATTGACCTCACCTCCTAGTCTACTGGTTTGCTTCATTCAGCTGCTCGCCTCTGGTCATGACATTCATAATCTAGGGCCATTGCTTTCATTTTACCTGAATGGCTCACTCCTTTTCCTCTTCCAAGTATATGTTCAAAATCACAGTTTTACAATGAAGCCTTCCTTTCTCTCCCACTGAAAAATCAAGCCTCCTCAGTTTCTCTCCACAGCACTTGACGCTCTTTAATATGCTATATAACTGACTTATTTATTGCGTTTATCCTAGACATAAACTATATGAAGTCAGGTGCAGCCCAGTGTGTAGGACACGATACCTGCTCAATGTTTCTTCAGTTCCTGGCTGCATACAACTCTGCAGGAAAATACACTCAAGAATGGGTTAATGGCTCAGTAGCCCGAGCTAGTTGGAATCATTTCAACTTTTTCTGTTTGATGGATTTTTTTTATTCAGATTAGCCCCACCTCATTTAAGACTGTCAGTTGAACCTGGGACCCCCACGTGCCGGGGGAGTGGTACTTTGCCAACTTGTTCAGACATACTTGAACTGACTCTGGGTACCAGCATCTTCAGTTTGACTCACACATGCCATCCCTCTGACTTCCTGTAGTTACTCCCATGGGTTTTCACTGTTTGCTTTATTTAGGTGAGTGCAATTGGCAGAGGGGTCATGACTGTGGAGGCGCCATGGAAAATCAAGCTCACGGCACACACGTTGCTAGGAAGGAGCTTCTCTCTTCATCCAAAAATCCTGTATCATGTAAGGTTTTATTTGACAGTAAACAAGTTGCCAACTAATTGATCGTCATTTATGTCACTTGAGTTCCATGAACTTTTAGTGAATTGATAGTCACAGTGATTTTTTTTTTGACACCACTTGTGTTTTGTTCTATTTTGTAACCTGGGTCACTTCTAAAACGAACAGTGCCAGGCTCTGGAACGTCACCGTGTTTGTCAGTTAATAAGCCGGGTCTGTTACTGTTTCATGGATATTGGCAGAAAACTTGAGACTTCTGGGTCAAAGACAAAGGACTTTGTTACAGCGGAGGAGGGAACAGCATGCTTCTTGGAAACAACACTCTCCTAACCCCACAGGGGAGCCATAGATGCTGTGCACATAGGTGGGTGGTTTCCAGATGCAGAAGAGTGAATCTAGTGATGTGCTGTTTTATAGTGTGTGGAGGGGTACAGATGCCTTTGTCTATGAGGGGCACATCTCTCATTCCATCAGTGTGGTGGGCTGCAAGCACAGCCCCAGGAAACGGCCTTGGGGAAGAACAGTCATGGCTTCTCACCTGGCAAGAAAGTGCAGGGTTACTCAGAGCCACAGCTTTTGTCTTTCCCTATTGTATTCAGATACTTAGCGTTGGCTCTGGTTCACTCTTAGAAGCCAGCCCAGACCGGCTCAAGTCCCTGCTGTGTCCCTTTCAGTGTGGGAATGGAAACAAATCTTTTCCATTCCCTTCTGTCTTCTCTTTACAGTGAGTGGTGCCACCCATCCCATTGATTGGCATAGGATGAAGGAGTAACTGCAGTGGGTATAGAGGTTGTCCAGAGTCTTAATGTGCCCATCACTGCTGACTTGCTCTGTTTACTGGGCAGTTTACTTGAGTGCTCATGTTGTTTCTGTCCACAGAATGAGGGATACTTTGTAGGGCATGTGTCAGATGCTCAGGGGACTAAGTTTATCTCTTCCAAAGGATTCTGTTAATTGTGACATACTCTTTCAAATGCATGCGATGGGGGCAGAAAAGATATAAGTCCTTCCTTTTGTGGAGATTATATTTGGAAAGGGGAGATGTATCCCAAATTGGTACATAGTGGGATGTAGAAGAGCATTATGAAGAAAAAGAATTGTGCTAAGGATATGGAGATCAGATGTTCATATGGGTAAAGCTTTTGTCAAACACTGTGTATTATTGTGGTTTGTCTGAGTCCAAGTTGTGGCCATCAGTGGCTTAACTTAGAAGGAGCTTCTGCACGGGAAAGCTTAGTATGAATGGTTGGTTCTATATTTCATAGGAAATGAAGACACATCCATGTCAAGTTGTTAATTGATGTCACACCTAAGTGGATCACTTTGAAATCCTACAAAGGACTCTTCAAGATGATTATTTTAAACCCATGTAAGAAGAGGTACCGAAAAGAGGGGAGCTTTGAGTACCTGTCCCTAACACTTATTCTCCATGTGACGTTTCCCAGGGATGCTGTTCTTCATGGAAAGATTCAAAGAGACCAAAGAGCTTGAAGCTGTGAAGTAAATGAACCATTTGGGCTTCCATTGACAAGCTTCTTGCCTGAGAGAAGTGATTACAGCCAAGTCTCAGCATCTGGGGCTTCATGCTCTGAATTCTGTAGCTCAGCTGCTTTGTTCTGAATCCATCCACAGAGGCTAAGCCTAGGGCATCTCTACAGGGGCTCACAGGCAGCTTTTATCAAGACTATCAGAAACAGAACACAGTCAGCTGTGAAAAACGATTCTCTCTCTCTCTCTCTCTCTCTCTCTCTCTCTCTCTCTCTCTCTTTGTGTGTGTGTGTGTGTATGTGTGTGTGCGTGTGTGTGTGTGTGTGTGTGTGCATGCATGTGGTGGCAAGACTGGCAGAGATAATGTTCATAAAAGCCACAGGTACTAGAAGGACTGACAGACAATAGGGGTGATAGCAGAGATGACCAGATAACCAGTCTTCCATGACCATCCTGAGCAATTGCACAGGGCTGATGAGTTGGCTGCTAAGAACACGTCCTCCTCTGTCCTTGGTAGAGTAATCCAGGCAACTTGACCATGAAGGCTGAAAGCCCAATCATCCAGTCTGGATGATGCTGTTCTATACCTGACTGAGCTTGCCCTCTACAGGTTAACGACAAGAACAGAAGGGAGAAGGAGTCATGTTCTTTGTTCTGGGTCAGGACAGACACTTGAACCTGGTTCAGAGAGGACTAACCTGAAGGACTGTAGTAAACCTCCAGTGCTGAGAGGTTACTACAATTGAGCATTCCAGCAGACTTAGGTTTGGGATTTGATTCACAGCCCTGGAAGCTGCTCTGGAGCCGCTATAAAGGAAAAGGCTGCCCCCAAGATTTAGACAAGAGAGAGCGTCCAGCCCAGGCTCCTGGCACTGGCTTCTCCTGGCTGCATAGACCCTTTGTAATTGAGCTCACAGGGGAGGAGGGAACAGGATTGAGCTGTGCTGCTAGCCCTAGTTTGGAGAAAAGTACGGCTGGCTTGTGTTACATAGGGAATAAACTGTAGAAATTGATGTATTTGCTTGATGTGTCTTCAAATTAGGTCCTGTTGAAAGACAGTGACCTAAGTCAGCAGGCACACTTGGGAAGGGCAGGGTGACCTAAGTCAGCAGGCATACTTGGGAAGGGCAGGGTGACCTAAGTCAGCAGGCATACTTGGGAAGGGCAGGGTGACCTAAGTCAGCAGGCACACTTGGGAAGGGTAGGGTGACCCTAAGTCAGCAGGCACACTTGGGAAGGGCAGGGTGACCTAAGTTAGCAGGCACACTTGGGAAGGGCGGCCACCTTCCCAGGCCTTTGGCTTCTTCAGCAGTTAGAGGCTCAAGTGTAGCCTCTGAAGTCCCAGTGACAACAGTCTTGGGGTCAAACAGGAAAACCTGACAAGTGCCCTGGTTACTTCATCCCAGCCAGGGACTACCACAGGGGAGAGTTCCTCAAGATAGATCAAATGCCACGAGTATAGAACGTTATATAAAGTTTATTAAAATATCAAGTTTTCACCTGAGCTTTGGAACATTGTTCAGGTTCAAGGTCCACGAGCAGCTCTTGCTTTGAGTTTGTTGGTGACGAAGGCCCTGGAAGCAGGGGCAGCTATGCAGAAGTTTTGAGAATTTCAGAAAGAAGTTTGTTATTCTTTTTTTTTAATGCATTGAGCTCTAGTAAAGTTTCTTTTATGAGTCTGGGTGCCCTTGCAGTTGGAGCATAGATGTTCAGAACTGAGAGTTCATCTTGGTAGATTTTTGCTTTGATGAGTATGAAGTGTCCTTCCTTATCTTTTTTGATAACTTTTGGCTGAAAGTCCATTTTGTTCAATATTAGAATGGCTATTCCAGATTTTTTCTTGGGACCATTTGTTGGGAAAATTTTTTTCCAGCCTTTTACTCTGAGGTAGTTTCTGTCTGTCTTTGTCACTGAGCTGCATTTCCTGTATACAGCACAATGTTGGGTCCTGTTTATGTATCCAGTCTGATAGTCTATGTCTTCTTATTGGGAAACTGAGTCCATAGATGTTAGGAGATATTAAGGAATACTGGTTGTTGTTTCCTGTTATTCTTGTTAGAGGTGGAATTATGTTTGTGTGGCTGTCTTCTTTTGGGTTTTCTTGCTTTTGCTAGGGTGTAGTTTCCCTCCGTTTCTTCCTGTCCATTTCCTCACTCCCTGCTCGGCGTTCTCTTTACTGCGTGTCCATCACTGGGCTTGCAATATTGTACTGAGTCAATCTGCAATCTGTCTACCCTTCTAGATTTGATGTCTTCAGATACAAAGCCCGGGCCATGTACTGTATGTGCACCCATCACACTGTGCTTGGACCCAAGGAGTTTTCTAAATGTTCAATGAGTGTTGAATGCTATACAACTTAAATGTTTATGTTCATGCTGACCCTAAGAGACAAACTATGAGAACAGAGATTCACAAAACAGCCAGTTTCTTTAAGAATTTCCTGAATGACCAGTTGTTGACCATACTGGATTTAGGGGCAAAATCCAATCAAACTGGCCATCTAGTAATGTTGTTGAGTATCAAAAAAGGGACAAAAATCATATTTGTGGCTGTCAGTTAGTTAACAGTGAAATTGGCTCACAACTGGTGGAGAGCCAGGCTTCCCTGAGTACATCCTCATCTTCTGCAGGATAAGAGATTGTCAGCACATGATGCTGAAAAGCTGGACAGAGGGACATTTCAAGGGGTGATTCAGCAACATTGTAAACCTGTGAGCTGTGGAGGTGCCCTAACCCCAGCAAAGACAGACTTCAATACCAACGTGTATATTTCTATGGTTTTATTAACATAACAATTTAATGTGATCATTTCATGTATTCACTCACATTGAGCAGATATGCATACTGGCATTTATTGTCATAGGCCTGGAGAGATAGCTCAGCTGATAATGTGCTTATGTTGCAAACACAGGGACGTGGAGTTCAACCTTCAGAGACCAGGGATAAATGCCAGGTGTGGTTTACACTTGTCCCAGTGCTGGGGAGACAGACAGAAGGTCCCCAAGGCTCCCTGGTCAGTCAGACTAGCCTAATTGCTGATATCTAGGCCAATGGGAGATTCTGTTTCAAAGGAAGTAGATGACATTCTTGAGGATGATACCTGGTTTCCTCTGGGTCCTCCACATACATGTACACACATGTATATGCAGACATGTGCACCTGCACACACATAGACACACAGAAAAATTTGCTGTTTTCATGAAACTTCCATTCTAGTGTAGAGACAAACAACAAAAGAATTAAGGTTGAGCAGATATGTAAGTGTTATGGAGTAAAGAAGAAAAGGAAGACCTGACTTGAGGGTAGGCGTGTGATGATGTCCACCACAGCTTTACTGAGAAGGGACCTCCTGTGATAGGGAGTGAATAAGAAAGGGAGTTTGTCTTGGCAGTCTTTGGGACTCAAGTCCGAGGAGGTACGAAGTTTCTGGAATCAGTGTGGCTTGGTGAGCGCAAGCCAAGGAGCAGGGAGGAACCAGCATGGCTGGGGACGGTGGTAACAGAAGAGCGAACCCAGGACCTGTCGCAGTGGCCTGGCAGGATATAGCAATGACTGGGTTTTGCTTCAGATGTGAGGGGAGCCCTTGGAATGTTTTGAGCAGAACATCTTGACTTGCACTCCAACAGCACTGATATGACCGTTGTGGTGAGAAAGTTGTGGTGAGAGCGAATACCCCATAAGAATGGTGTCAGGAGGCTAGCTGCAGTAATAGAGGTGAATGCCGATAGGAGCCGAGACAAGGCTGGGGATTTGGGAGGCAAAACAGTGATCTATTGCAGAGAAGGATCAGTAGAAGAGGCTGAGATTAAATAGTAGAACCTCTGGGGGAAATCTAGGCGATTGGGATGTTCTGGGAGCCTAGGGAAGAAAGTATCTAGGGAGGAGCAAACCAGCCACTGTGTCACCTCCCTGCCAGGTGGCATATCGTACGGACTAAGACGTTATGAAGGTTATCAGAGTTGCAATCAAGACTGACCTTAAGAAGGGCAGTTCCAGAGAACAGTGGAGGCTTGGGTGTGGGATGCTCGAGTGATGGGACTGGAGGAGAGACTGGACCAGGGCTTTCAAAATGATGATGTCAAGGACTTCTGCAAAAGGGATGCAGAGCAGTGAGTGTCAGTTTGAGGGACAGGTGGGGTTTGAAGGATTGTTTCCAGGTGGAAAAACAAGCAGCACCCATGTTTGAGGGGATGATTGGATGGCACAGGTGACAATAGGCTGTGCTAGTGTCTTAAGGCAGGTGACAGAAAGCATAAGTGGCTCATCTGTCCACAGGGGGAGGAACAGACAGAGCTCACGGTGGTGAGAGGTCACGGAAGTCCCCTTGATCGCTTACATCTTCTCAGCAAAGCAGGAAGCAAAAAAGGAGGCAGGAAGAGCTGAAATTACAGACGGAAGGAGACAACATCCCAGAGCCTTTTCCTACTAATAGCAAGAATCTTTCACTTTATAGAGTTTAAGGATGGAACAAGAGGAAATGTAGGTAGAAATGGAATAACAGTTGTTGAGGATATTTTAGTTGGCACCCAACTACCAGAATGAGGGTAGGAGTCTGTCTAAGGTCTCTCTGAAATTTTCTGGAAGCTTTTGTCTAGAAGGCATCTTTCAAAATAAATGTAGAATCCTTGTTGTGGTAAATAAAATAACTCTTTATACGTAAATAAATAGAACTAGTTGCATTTACCTATTCTAATTTATGAGTCTTTCAGAATTCCATTCATCAAAGTTAACAAAATGCTCATCAAAATGGTGAAGGCAAAGGAAACTACATTAAAAATTTTTGACCTTAAAAAAAAATCGAAATTAAGAATTCTTATGTAATGGACTAAGGGAAGTGTCTGCTATTTTATAAGCACTGAATGTCCTCAGTAATCACGCAATAACGGTATTCATATAACCCTCAGCACTCCAGGAACTGCCGGGAAATTGCCTCATTAACCTTTCTATTACCCTTGTGGGGTCCACAAGAATTTGATGAGATTTCCATTCTCTACAGTAGGCAAATGGAGACAGGGAGATTTGAAGAAAATTGTAACTCAAATAACCCAAATATAAATAAATCTTGTGTTGAATCCTCTGAGAGTATGAGAATGCATTCAAGTCTATTAATCACCTCAGGATGAACCCACCATTTTGAACCTGTATCATAGACCTCAAGACAAGAAAGTCATGTTAGAAGAGAGGGTGAGAGGAGGGAAAGGAAAATAAAATCTAGTGAGCCCTTAGTGTCGTGGCTTTTAAAATTGCTGGAGCGTAGGTACTGGAGAAGCCAGGACTCCGTTCTTGTGGTGATGGCAAAAGTCTGGATAACAGTGTGCAGATTAGGAAGCGAAGTTGGAATTCTTCCAGAGCTAAAATAAAAGGAGTGAAAATCAAGCAAGGGGAGGATCTTACGTGAGGTACACAGGAAAGGAAGGAACTCAGATAGGCTGACTCTGGGAAAGCATGAACTGAAATCATGTGGTCTCGAATTGGAGCGGGTTTGTTTTGGGCAGAGGAGGTTTGGAGAGCAATGATAGCCTTCTACAAACCCACTCATAGTTCATCACACAAATGAGCACCCATTAAAAGCAGCAGCTAGCATTTACTGAGAACTTACTGTCTTCCCGGCACTCTCAGCTCTTTACATGTGGTCATTCTGTCTTGCTGCCTATGAGGTAAGAAAGGTGACTCTTCGGTGCCAATTACTGAATGAAGGCATGGATGAAGGTGGCCTGCTCAAAGTTGGTCTATGCAGCTCAGTTATTTAGATAGTAACAGGAAGGCACACAATGGATGCACAATCTCTGTTGAATCAGTGAATGAACAAACCAATAACTAAGCAGCTAGACATGGTATACTGCAGAGGCAACACCTAGGCAACGTCCAAAGAACTCATTATGGTTTGAGTTGGAAACATTCACCCCTAGGTTCATGTGTTTGAGTTTGTGTTCCCCTGATGGCGGCATGGTTTTGGTTTTGGGCAGTTGTGGGATCTTAGTGACTGTGGCTTGGCTAACAGAAGTCAGTTTGACGGTGACACTGGTTTCTGGTTCTGGCTGATGCTCTCTACTTTCTAATCTACCAAGATGTGGGGAGCTGTCTGTGCATACTTCCGAATCTAGAGATGGAGCTGCCTCAGTTCTCATGACTTCTGGGACATGAATGGATGGGATCCTCTGAAACCAGAATCCATAATAAACTCTTCCTTCTTTAAGTTGTGTGGTCAAGTATTTGGTTACAGTGGTGAGAAAGCTGTTGACTCAGTGCTCCAGGACCTGATGATGCTCTACCTTCTCTTTCTTCTGGGCTCCCCTTAGCCACATCAACATTGCTTTTCCCTATGACGTGGACTCTTAAGAAATATTCTCCAATCAAAAAACATCTTCAAGTTTGTCCCTCAACCCACCAGCTCTCAACCTTTTTATTCTCTCTTTACCTAAAGAATGAAAACTTTATTTTATTCATAAATCCTATGAAACTTTATTACAATAGAAGATCAGTAGTAGCACGACTCACTAAAAGAAACTAGCCCAACACATATATATATATATGATAGATAGATAGATAGATCTTATTTTTCACAGTAAAGCCACCAGTGTATATGTATATGCTCAGTCCAGGGAGTGGCACTATTAGAAGGTGTGGCCCTGTTTGAATAGGTGTGACCTTGTAGGAGTAGGTGTGGCCTTGTTGGAGTAGGTGTGTCACTGTGGGTGTGGCCTTTAAGACCCTCATCCTTGATACCTGGAAGCCAGTATATGCTAGTAGCTTTCAGATAAAGATGTAGAGCTCTCAGCTCCTCCTGCACCATGCCTGTCTGGATGCTGCCATGCTCCTGCCTTGATGATAATAGGTTGAATCTCTGAACTTGTAAGCCAGACCCAATTAAATGTTGTTTTTATAAGAGTTGCCTTGGTCATGGTGTCTGTTCACAGCAGTACACCCTCACTAAGACACCACTATAAGTGTATTAAGGGTACTTATATACACTACCACCACCACCAAGAATAATAGCAGTAGCTCAGAATAAATGCAATATCAAATATCATGAATAAAAAAGAAAGTTCCTTAAAATACAGATATACTCAATAATGAGAAATCTCTTTATTTATTATGGGTTAATAAAGAGTAAGAATGTGTTTATACCCACAGGTTTGAAAAAATATATGTAATAAGGCTCACCTTCTACTAGAAATTTATTTTAAAAAACTATAATAAAATGTGAAAATTCTGTAACATACATACCAAAATGCCAACACACACACACACACACACACACACACACACACATACACACACACACACCACATTCAAACTAGCATCAAGTTTAAAGATGAAAGATATGACAAGTATTTATTGAAATGAAGACAGACATGAAACTCATGTCTGTAAAAGAACAAATTAATACATTCAAACTGAAAATATAAACTTTGCCCCACTGGTACCTGACAAGACTCCCATGATATTTAATCTCTTATCTTACAGGACTCATCTAGTTCTGAGAACCTTTCATCCTGATGAAGAACATCTCACAGCTGTTCAGTTAGTATCATAAGTCAGTTAAGGATCAAAATGATTCATGATCTGTTATTTAGACCCCCTTTCCCAACCTGACCTGCATATCAGAACAGGGTTTAGGTAAAAACAAAAACCAAAACAAAAACCCCAAAAGGCCAGGCATCCCTTTGTCTGCTACAATAAACAAGTGGAGAAGGGGAGATGCTGATGATTCCCCCACAAACCCAAACCCCGTGCCTTTTGCATTCCACCCAGGAGACATTCACTCTCTTCTGGTGAGAAAGATGGAGGACCCCGACCCCAGACTTCCACAGCAGATGCAGTTCTGACTGCCCGCCCACTGCAGTAATTACATATATTTCCAGGAAAGTCCTCAGCAAATTGAGTCCCGTAGGTCCTGGGGCAAGGCATAGTTCAATGGAGGTCAGGAGGGGAAGCATTCTGCCCCCTCAATACTTCCACAAGCTGACCCTTACGCAAACCTGGGGCTCTTCCCTTCAGTCCACTCCTCCAGCCCACTCCCAGTGCTGGGATGGAAACAGGCCCAGCTCACATCCCAGTGCAGCTCTCCTTTCTCATCATCACACCGTGGCCACCTGCTTCATGAAGGGAGGGCTCTTTTGGGAGTTATTTTCCCAGCAATTATCTTTCAAATTTTCCTAGGTCAAGTCCCAGGGGACAGAGACATTGACTTTCCCGGTTTTCCTGGATGTCTTGCATCCAACTATGTGACTTAATACAGAGTGAGTTAGAAAGAAGCTCATTATCTGTTGAGAGAAAGAATAGATCAGAGGTCATCAAACAGGAAGAATAGAAAAGGGCCTACCATAACCTTGGCTCTGTGGTATTTGGACACACACATACGCACACACACTTTGTTTATGTCAGAGATTCAGGGGGTGAGTTGGCTAGTTTTATGTTAACTGGATACAAGCTAGACTCACTGGAGAGAAGGGAACCTCAGCTGAGGAAATGTCTTAAGATTGGATGTAGGCAAGCATGTAGGACATTTTCTTAATTAGTGATCCAGCCTATTGTGGGTGGGGCTACTCTGGGCAGGTGGTTCTGAGTTCTATAAGAAAACAGGCTGAGCAAGCCACAAGGAGCAAGCTAGTAAGCGGCACCTGCCTCCAGGTTCCTGGCCTTGTTTGAGTTCCTGCCCTGACTTCCCTCGGTGATGGCATACGACATGGAAGTGTAATAAACCCTCTTCCTCCGCAGTGTTTTGGTCACAGTGTTTCATCATAGCAATGCTAACCCTAACTGGAACTGAAACTGGTACCAGGATAGATGGTTCTTGCTGTGACAGACCTGAGCATGCTGTGTTTTGGGGGAGGATGGTGGAAGGACTTTGGAATGTTGGGCTAGAAAAGTCATTGAGGGTTCCGAGCTCCATGGGCTGTTCTGTAGGCGCTTGGAAAATAATGTTGAGGGCAGTGCAGAAGATGGAGGCCTGGCTTGTAAGTTTCAGAGAAAAGCAAAATCTCTACTGGGCCATTGGTGTGAAAACTCTGGAGTCTGGTCACCTGCAGCTGAAGAATCAACTGTGATTAACAAGAGACCAGAGTTACTCAGTTAAACCCGTCTCTTTGCTGGACAATGGATGGTGGTCAGTTGGGGCTGAAGAATCAGCTGTGATTAAGAAGAAACCAGACTCATTAAGGTGAAGCCTTCTGGAAAGCGTTCCCTCAAGGTCAGCGTACACAAGCTCTGGTCTAGAGGTGGCCAAGGTTGTCTCTTGTGATGGCAGCTGAACTTGGCAGTGTCACCCTGGTGGTTCTGGTTTTAAGGCATGAAGGCATCATGGATAGCAGCGGAGAGACGCAGTGTGGCAAGAATAAAGCCCAGGTCAGGCAGCTGAGCTGCCGCAGGAGATCCCAGAGTTTTTGAGATGGCAATATGATGGGACGGCCACCAAGGACGATGGCAGATGTGTTGTGGAGATGGCCGGAGCCTAGGAGAAAATCTGTGTGCAGCAGAGGGAAGAGCCATAGAAGTGACCCAGATCCTTTGGAGAAGCCCAGGAGCATGTGAGTGGATCCCAGATGTTGGATACTGAATTACAGTTTAGAATTTGGTTTTAATTTGATTTGATTGTAGCTGTACCCTGATTCTTCACTCTTGAAGTAAGACACTATTTAGCTTATTTTTGATAGGAACTCATAGTTAAAGAGACACTACATTTTAGAAGACTTTTAATTTTATTTAAAATTTAATGTTTTAAAAATGTATATGGGTATTTTATCTGCATGTAAATCTATATGTCAGAAGAATTGGATCCCACGGGACTAGTTATAGATGGATATGAGTCACCATGTGGGTGCTGGGAATTAAACTCAGGACCTGTGGAAGAGCGGCAAGTGTTCTTAATCAATGAATCATATCTGTAGCTCAAAGACTTTGTATTTTAAAAGAATGGATATTTTAAATTATTTAAATGAATTTTTGTGTTTGAGTTTTTAAAGACTGGGACTTTTCAGAGTTAGAATGTTTATAATGTAATGTTGATATTAATGTGTGACCATGGGGTTGAACAAGAAAGGAAAGGCTGTGGCCTACCAATGATGTGTTTGTGTGTCAAGTTGACAAGGTTAAGTCATACTGGTTAGTTTTAGGTTAACCAGACACAAGCTTGAATCAACTGAGAGAAAGGAGCCTCAATTGAGAAGATGCCTCCTTAAGACAGGGTTGTAGGCAAGCATGGAGGATATTTCTTAGTGGTCCATGGGGAAAGCCCAGTCTATTGTGAGTGGTCCCATCCCTGGGTTGGTGGTCCTGGGTTCCTGCTGAGCAAGACACGGGGAGCAAACTAGCAGAAAGCAGCATCCCTCCAGGGTTTCAGCATCATCCCCAAGGTTCCTGCCCTGTCTGAGTCCTTGTCCTGACTTCAGTGATGAAGAATGATGTGGACACATAATCCAGGTACACCCTTTTCTCCTCAACTTGTTCTTGGTCGCAAGTATTTCATAACAGCAATGGTATCCCTACCTAGGAGAGGGGGATTTTTTTTTTTAATGTCAGTGGAACTTGAAGGACCCGAAGCCTCATGTTTTCAGCTCACCACCTGGCAAAGGGAAACCAGAAGGCAGGAGCTGGTTAAAAAAAAAAAAAAAAAAAAGGCTTTACTCTCAAGTTCTCACCAAAACTGGGGAGAGAAAGATTCTTATTTTCTCTGTAGCTCTATTACAATTACAGAAAATCCAGTATCAACTGGGAAGTGTGTTCTTGTGGATTTAGCAGAGAGGTATTCAGCTCTGGGGCAGGGAGGGGACTGTGCTGAGGTGCCAATGTCTCAGCTGTTGATCTAAGCATGAGAGCTCTGTTTCGGGGCCAAAAGAACTCCAGACGTTTCTGATTGGGGGGAGATCTTGGAAATGAGGCCCTGGGGGTTGGAATGAATCCACTCCAGCACATCCTCCTGCTGGTTGGCCGTCTTTTATTGAGCAACTACTGAAGGATTTCTGAGTTGATGCCAAGCAATTATCCCTCCCGCGGCCCTCTGTGTAGTTTCCAGGATATCTTTAGGTCAATGCCTCTCTCATTTTCAAATTTATTTGTTTGCTCATCCACTCAACAAACAGCTATTAAACAGTTATGATGGGCCAGTTGATGTAGGTAGGGTTTTGGCTGTCTGAGGGAACTTTCGCTGCAATTATAGTGCTGGATTGGGGGGTCAGCTGTTTCACTCAGCAAGACAAGGAGTTTATGCTGATGGTCGAGAACTGGGGAGGAAGGAGAAGCAGGAAGAGGTGAGCCTTGGCCCCTTGGAGAGGGTACCAGTCTGCTCTTAGCAGCGAGCAGAGACTCAGGGACTGTCCGCATCCATTACTGGCCATACATGCAGCTGGCTGAAGTATGGTGTCTGGTACTGGGACTTAGAACTTACTGCTGTTTCAAGCATTCCTCTTGTTCTTTGTTTCATTGTTTCTATCTTTATTTTTTTTTGGTTGGGGATGGGTGGTGGGGAAGTTGGGAGGGGTGAGGTAGTGTCACAGTTTGTGTAGGAACTTGAAATGGGGCCATCATCAAAGACCCATGCCCTTGAAGGCTGTTTTGGGAATGAAGTGACTTCATCACTCTCACCTTTTGCTTCCCAGTCACTCGATACCCAAGGGCAGCCGGGCCAAGGAACGGTTGGAACCCCACCAAAGCAGGGCTCCCCTCTTCAGTCTGATTTCTGTGGTGTTGTCTCAGTGACTCAAAGGTGGGCACCAGAAGGAAAATCCGATTTTCAGTGCTTGCCTGCTTGCGTAAGGGGACTCCTCGCATCTTCAGAACTCATTTGCTTTTGCCACCATGCTTTGCCTCGGCATGTGGACACCCTGGTGCAGTAAATATTAAAAAATATTATGTTTATCTCTTTATAGGTCCTGAGGTCTCACTCCTCAGGCCCGACCCTGATACGGAGCCGTGAATACCTGGTCCAAGCCGCCACCTGGATCTCACTCCGTTCGCACAACTGCCTTCCCTTGGTGGTTTACTACCACCTGTTCTCTGCCTCTGTCCCGGGGTATTTCTCTACCCCAAAATCCCACATAAACACAGCTCTACAGCCTGACAGCTTTTCACTCAGGTTTACGTATTCAACTTTCAATCCCTAAATCCTCTACACAACAAGATTACATCAAATAGACGAAGATACAAATTGCCCCTCTATATGAGATACTAGACCTGAAAATTCTTAATGTTCATAGCTATTTAACGCCAATTAATATCACCTGGATCTAGCTGGTCCTTGGGAACCTCCATGTTGCCACGAACTCTCCTCATCCATCTTCTGAGCTCTTGTCCTCTCACCTCTGAAACCTCCCTTCTCTCCACCTTCCTCGCCCCGCCCAATCACTGGCTTCCTTTTATTTTACTAATTAAAACGGAAAGGTTCAGATAGTCATCTCTTGAGTTTGTGACTGGGCAGCCCTTCTTGGGGAAGTGGAATTAACATTAAAATATAAACAACTCCAGGACAATCTACAGGACCCTTCTTGTTGGATTGTGCCATTATTAACCTCAGTTGAAATGTTAGCTAATAGTGGGCTTGACCCTCTGATTTTGTGTGGGTGATAGTTAATCTTCATCATGAACACATCAGGAGACACATTCTCTAGGAGACACACCCTTTGAGTGTGTCTCTGAGACTTTGCAGAGGAGATTAGCTGAGGAAGGAAGTCCTACCATGAGCACTCCTTTTCCGTTTTGCTCTGTCTGCGTATATGTAATAGCATTGCTAAGTATCTACGTTTTTTCCCTCAAGAGCAGAAAGCACGTAGCATCTCTAGCCGTTCCAAATGTTGTCTTTGCTTTTGTGTATTTGTTGTCGTTGTTGTTAAGACACAGTCTTTTAGTGTAGTTCTGGCTGGCCTGCTACTCCCTGGGTGCATCCCAGGCTTCTGTTCAACTCAAAACAATCCTCCTGCCTCAGCTTCCTGAGTGCTGGAATCATACCACCACACTTGGTTGTCCTTCCTGTTGACTATAAAACAGACACAGTGCACCTGCACACGAGGCCCCTGTGGTGAGACCTGAGATTGAGCAGTATTTGGTAAAGATGGAGGGTCAGGGGAGGTCTACCCAGGGCAGGGCTCATGCACCATTGCTGGAGGAAACTTTGCTGGAGGACTGGCAACCAAATGCTGAATTTCCACTGGGAAGGGAGGAGGATAGCCTTTTACTCCCCCATTTATACTATAGTTTAAGAATGGGACAGAGATTCCGGGGCTGGTGTAGTGACTTCCTAGGAGGTAAACAAAGCCTCATAGCTCTTCTCCTAGCCTGGGCTAGCTGGTCTCCTGTCCTGGGCCAGCTCTTCTCCTAGCCTGGGCTTCCCACTTCACTCCTTTGCCTTTCCTTGCTAAACAGGCTGTCTTCATGACAGCCATTCATGACAGAGCTATAAGGCATGAGATACAGCACACACACCTGTGTGTCATGAACACATTTATTCACAGTTTTTGTTTGTTTTGTTTTCTAAGGCAGGGTTTTGTTATGTAGCTCTGGCTGTGAAACTCGGTCTGTAGGCCAGGGTAGCATTGAACTCAAGAGATCCCCCTGCCTCTGCTTCCTGAGTGCACCACAACTGTGTCTATTCACATTTTGTGTTCATACCTTGGGCAGATACAAGATTAGATACTTAGTAAATGTTTTTGTGGTTTACTAATTCCAACAAAATAGGGATAACACAATACTGTTTTTAACACAATACTTCTTATCAGGTAAGTAGAACAGAGAAATAGACTTGACATGCTCAGAAAGATGCCAGGGAGATTTCATAAACTCTCAAGACATCCTCACTCTCTTCTGTTTTAGTTTCGTTACTAAGGGACCTGACTTGGTCCCCAGTGTTAGCATCTACAAAGGCTCCTTTTTAAATGGCCGTATTATAAATGAGGATGAATTCTTTTTCCAAAGAATTGTTTCTTGATTTGTTGCCATCTGGCAGAGCTTTACCAGACCCACAGCCTAGGGGTTCACTTTCTTTAGACTCAAGGACAGGAGAAGAGAGAAAATCATTTGCTGTTGTGTAACTATGGCAGCAGGCTGGTAAGAGATAAACCTTGAAAAAAACGTCACTTTGCCCTACACCCGAGGTGATGAAATTAACAGATGGCGGGACATGACCCCTCTGGTGGTCAATATTGCTTTTGTACAGGACAGAGTGTGAGCACACAACCAACTATCCTAGACATTATCCCCCCACCCCCCCAGGAAAGTGGGAAAGAAATCAGTATTTTCTGATTATCTATCATAGGCAAACACTAAATTATGTGTTGTTTGCCAAGTTGTGTGGGAGACAGCTCTGTGCCGTTAATGTAGATATTAGTGCCAATTACACATGGGAAAGCTGAAACTTGGCTCAGGGAGAGACAGACTAACGTAACACGTACACGCAAACATTAGATAAGGGGCCAGGGAGATAGCTCAGCGGATAAAGTGCTTACCATGCAAAGCCAGAGACTACAGCTCAGACCTACAGAACCAACTTAAGAGCCAGGTAGGCACAGTGGCAACAGGGTAGGCATGGTGGCAGTCTGTCCTCTCAGTACTCAAAAGACAGAAATGGGGTCCCTAGAACAGGGTAGTCAGCTAGAATTGCTGATGGCTGAGCTCCAGGTTCAACTTAATGACTTTAAGTAGAGAGTGGTTGACAAAGACACCCAATTCGCATTTGGGGCCTCTACATTCCTGTGCATGCACACACACATGTAAACACTCACGCACACATACACAAACACTCATGCACAAAAAAATCATTGAATTCGCATAAAACATTAATATACATCTTCATAAGCAATTCCTAGCAGACAACCAGACAAAGAAATTAAGCAGAAACTCTCTCATTTATAGTTCTCTAAAATCAGGATTTCTTACCTCCCTTTAGAGCCAACCACTCCTCTGTCCTTTAGCAACCAATTCCTTATGGCATTAAGATTTATCAGCCCCTGAGGGGAGCCAAGGAAGCTGTGAGTGAAAGTGTAAGGAGTGAAATCCTGGGGGAATGCACACTGTTGACGTGGTCCAAGTATGAATGTTTACAAAGAATTGTTGACCAGTGTATGCAAAACCAAACCAAACCAAACCAAACCAAACAAAAAAAATCCAAGCAGCTGCAGCTCCTTCCTCACAGATAACTGCAGCCCAAACTTACATCAAAGCCAGGCGGGCCATGGTATCAGCAGAATTAAGAGGCAAAGATGCAGTTCCCTAACTAAGACCTACCAAGACTAACTTACTCCTTCTGTGTTGTCTTTAGTAAACACATGGAGGCTCTGCATCTGAGTGAGCTTTTCTGTGTCCATGTGTCTGTCCTGGCCTTATTCCTCTGCCACACAAGTCAGAATGATGCAGTGAACCCCTACGTGTTCATAGGTTCGTTTTCTTTGTTACTTTATGTAAATAGAATCATACTGTGTATGAGCACACATTCGCACACTTTTGCAGTTTCTCTGAAAGCAGATTTATACAAAGTAAAAAATCCTGATGATGGGTATTATGACAAGGGAATTGTAAAATGTTTACAGAAGTGCAAAGGGCAGAGATTTGGTGAGATGGGGTAGAAAATCACCAGCCTTACTAAGATAGCGTGGTATTGTCTTGGGGCCATGCAAATAGCCTAACGAAACAGAACAGGGTATAAACCAGAATATAATATTCATATTCGATGAGACTCTACAGGCCACTAGAGAGAAGATGCTTTGTTATAAACATTATTTGGACTACTCACATGGAAAACAACCCCCAACATACAAAAGTCAGATTTAAATGTGATATGTGTCTAAATGTGAAATGTTGTAAAGTATTTAGAAAATATAACAATAAGGTTGGGGGTGTAGCTCTGTGACAGTACACCTGCCTAGCACACACAGTCTTTGAGTTTGGTCTCAGACTCCAAAATACACAGATATACTTGTGTGTATGTGTTCATGACACCAAAATGCACAGGTATATTTGTGTATATGTGTTCATGCACCTAGGTGCTATGTCCTTGTAGGCCTTGAGTACTAGACCTCCTTTCCTCCATATACACACACCTTAGAACTGGGCTCAGTGGTCTAGGCTCTTTAATGGAGAAGCCATAGCACTCTGGATGGAAGCTTAGCATGCTTATTACGTACCGCTGAACAGAGAGATGGGATGATTGCATATACCTGGACAAGGGGGTGTGGTTATGACATACAGATAAACAAGGAGCCAGGGTTATTATTCAAAGATATACAAGGAGGCAGATTTAGCTAATCTCTGTAGGAGCAGTCTCTATAGGAGTGGGTGGTCTTCAGGCCATAAACATCTGGGGAAAGAAAGCTTCAGTGGACATTTTTTTTTTTTTTTGCACATACTGTTAATATTTGCACATGGATCAGAGAAAGGCTTTGCCATTTCCCTTAACATGGCTGTGCCCATGTCAAACAATACATATTCACTCAAGAGTTCCTTGGCTCCTTACATCTAGCTATGTGTGTATGGGTAGCCCGCCAGGTTCCACATCAGTAAATTCAACATATAGATGAAACATAATTCAGAAGAGATATCATCCCTCTGTTGTATGTAGTTAGTGAAAATCTTTTCCCAATCTGTGTCCTTTGCCTTACAGAAGCTTTTCATTTTTATGAGATCCCATTTATCATTTTTCTTGGTCTTTGAGCCTGTGCCATTGGTGTTTTGTTCAGGAAAGTTTATCTTATGTTAATGTGTTCAAGACTATTTGCACTTTCTCTTTTATTACATTCAGTATATCTGATTTTATGTTGAGGTTCTTGTTCTAATTGGACTGGAGCTCTGTGTAGGGTGATAAATATGGATCAATTTACATTCTTCTACATGCAGACCACCAGTTAAACCAGCACCATTTATTAAAAATGCTATCTTTTTCCACTGTATGGTTTTTAACTTCTTTGTCAAAAGCAGGTATCTGTAGGTGTGTGGGTTCATTTCTGGGTCTTCGACTCTATTCCATTAATCCACCTGTCTGTTTCTGTATCAATACCATGTGGTTTTTATCACCATTTCTCTGTAGTACATCTTGAGGTCAGGAATGGAGATTCTTCCCAAGATTTTTTTTTTTTTTTTTTTTTTTTTATTGCTCAGGATTGTTTTGGCTCTTCTGTGTGTTTTGTTTTTCCATATGAAGTTGAGAATTGCTCTATCTATGTCTGTGAAGGATTATGTTGAAATTTTTGGGATTGCATTGAATTTGTAGATTGCTTTTGGTAAAATGACCATTTTTATTATGTTAATCCTACCAATCCATGAATATTGGAGATCTTTCCATCTTCTGAAGTCGCCTTTAAGTTTTTACTTCAGGGACAAGAAGTCCTTGTCATATAGAACTTTCAGTTGCTTGGTTAGTTACACCAAGATATTTTATAGTATGTGTGGCTATTGTGAAGAGTGTTGTTTCTGTATCAGCTCATTTATCATTTGTATAAAGAAGGGCTACTGATTTCTTTGATAATTTATATCCAGCTACTTTGCTGAAGTTGTTTATCAGCTGTAGGAGTTCTCTGTGGGTCACTTATGTATACTATCGTATATCTGTGACTAGTGATTCCTTGACTTCTTTCTTTCCAACTTTTATCCCCTTGATTTCTTTTTGTTGTCTTCTTGCTCTAGCTAGAACTTCAAATACCATATTGAACAGATAGGAAGAGAGATGAGGAAGGACACTTCATACTCATCAAAGAAAAACATTAAACAAGATGAAGTCAAAATTATGAACATCTATGCACAAAATGCAAGGACACCCACATTTGTAAAAGAAACTTTACTAAAGTTCAAAACATACATTGAACCTACACAATAGTAGTGGGAGATTTCAACACCTCACTCTCACCAATGGTCAGGTCACTGAAACAGAAACTAAGCAGAGACACAATAAAACTAACAGAAGTTATGAACGAAGTAGATTTAACAGATATCTACAAAACATTTTACCCCCAAATAAGAGAATATATCTTGTCCTCAGCACCTCGTAGAACCTTCTCCAAAACTGACCACATAATTGGACATAAAACAAGCTTCAACAGATACAAGATTTAAATAACCCCTTGCATTCTATCAGATCACCATGGACTAAGGCTGGACTTCAACAACAACAGAAACAATAGAAAGCCCACATACTTATGGAAACTAAATAACTCTCTACTCAATGATAACTTGGTCAAGGAAGAAATAAAGAAATCAGATTTTCTATAATTCAATGAAAATGAAGGCACAATTTATGCAAACTTATGGGACACAATGAAAGCAGTGCTAAGAGGAAAATTCACAGCACTAAGTGCCTTCATATAGAAACTGGAGAGATCCTATACTACTAATTTAAAAGCAACACCTGAAAGTTCTAGAACAAAAAGAAGCAAATACACACAAGATGAATAGATGGCATGAAATAGTCAAACTCTTGGCTGAAATCAAGCAATTAGAAACAAAGAACAGCCTTTCTCATTCCCCAGCCATCTTGGCAGCTAATCTTGGTTGGGGGTTGTCCTGCACATAAGGCAAGAAAATGGTAGCCACAAGAAGATGAGAAAGTCTCTGGAGTCAATCAACTCTAGGCTCCAGCTTGTTATAAAAAGTGGAAAATACATTCTGGGTGCAAACAGACTCTGAAGATGACCAGACAAGGCAAAACTGTTGGTTATCCTCGCCAACAACTGCCCAGCTTTGAGGAAATCTGAAATAGAATACTATACCATGTTGGTTAAAACTGGCTTCCATCACTACAGTGGCAATAATATTGAACTGGGCACAGTGTGTGGAAAATACTACAGAGTGTGCACATGGATCCCTTTTACATATCAAGTCTGTGAACCTGTGTCTTTTTATTGGGGAATTGAGTCCATTGATGTTGAGAGAATATTAATGACCAGTGATTGTTAGCTCCCATTATTTTGTTGGAGGCAGTACAATGCTTGTGTGATTCTTTTCTTTTGCAGTTTATTGTGAGATGATTAATTTCTTGTGTTTTTTTGGGCATAGTTACTTTCTTTGTATTGGAGTTTTCCTTCTAGTGTCCTCTGTAGGGCTGGATTGGTAGAAAGATATTGTTTAAATTTTATTTTGTCATGTAATATCTTGGTTTTTTTCATCTATGGTGATTAAGATTTTTACTGGGTATTATAGTCTGGGCTGGCATCTGTGGTCCCTTGGGGTCTGCAGGACATGTGTCCAGGATCTTCTGGCTTTTAAAGTCTCTTTTGAAAAGTTACATGTAATTCTGACAGGTCTGCCTTTATATGTCACTTGACCTTTTTCCCTTACAACTTTTAATATTATTTCTTTTTACTGTACATTTAGTGTTTTGATCATGATGTGAAGATAGAACTTTCTTTTCTAGCCCAATCTATTTTGTGTTCTATATATAGGCTTCTTGTACATTTATGGCTGTTTCTTTCTTTAGGCTAGGGAAGTTTTCTCCTATGACTTTGTTGAAGATGTTTTCTAGTTCTTTCAACTGGGAATCTTCATTCTCTTCTATCCCTATTACTCTTAGGTTTGTTTGTTTTTTTCATTGTGTCCCAAATTTTCTGGATGTTTTGGGTTAGGAACTTTTTCACCTGGCAGTTTCTCACCATCTGGTTGTCTCTGGCCTGGACGTACCAGATTGAAGCAGGCCTCCTAGAAGGCAGACAGTGCTGTGTGCCTGGTTAGAGCAGACCTCTGGGAGACAGGCAGGGCTGTGGGGTGAGGGGGTAGGCCATGGGTGCAGATGGAGGTTGCCTATTTCTTAAAAAGAAGCCCCCTCAGCATTATGAATCCTATTCTCTGACTGTGAAGACATTCAGTTTTGTCTGCTGAAGCTGGGCATGTGCGCTCAGCCTTTGTCACAGCTCTGGAGCTTGCCACTGTTGGATGCAGGGCTAAAGATTGGCTGTTAGTGTGTTGAGGATTCACCAAGTGATATAACCTTCAGAGGAGAGCCTATGGCTTTGAGTCTCTATTTGTTTTCCTATGTCTCAACAATGGTAGGACTAAATGCTTCTTTTTGCAGCAAAGTTCAACTGCAGTTTGAACCTTTCTGAACCCAGCGGTCTTCCTTTTTACATCCGATGGCATTTGTAGAGCCCAGCACCACCTCTGATCAGTACTGGGGATGGGGATAACTTACATCCACATGTTTTCAGGGCTCTTCCCTCTCCAGTTGACTTGGCTCTTATCAGTTCTGGAAAACAGGTACTGTCTAGGAAACTATAGAGGTGGCACAGAGGCCATGCAGGGAGCCCAGTTTGAGCCACTGTATCTCTTTCAACTTTCACACACAGGAGAAATTGCAGAAGTCCTGTAATGGGGAGGCACACAGCCTGAGAAGAATGGACCTGTGTCCCTGTCTGGCTGTGTACACACTTTACCTTCCAGTCAAATAGAAATAGATGGCTCATTTCCTTCAGTGATGAACTTTACCCTTGACAAAAGAAACAGGTAGAGGATGAATAAATAACCTTTTTTATCAGTTACACTCTGAGTTCCACCCATAGCCCACTTTCATGTCCTAGTGTGCCTTAGGTTGTTGTGGCATACTGGTCAAGGTCACATTCTGTCTGGGGCTACTCACACACCTTAGCTTTGTCAAGGAATGAGTAGGAGACTGGAGATGAACCCCTCAATCTAGACGGGTCCAACTTCTCGGGGCTCTGGGGTCACTTCCAACATCTCCCACTACTACCAAAGAATTTTTTTTAAAGAAGGACACACTGCTATTGGCCTTTGACATCAGAAAGTCAAGCATTGCAGTATCCCAGTATTATCCCAAGATCCCCTGAGAGACAGAGAATCTATCTTGACATGAAAGGACAAAGGCACACTTTATAAGCCCTGCATGATAGTAATTGTTAAGAATAAAACGCCATACTCTCAGAGCGCTTCCTGTTTTTACAACTGTTTCTTCTCATCTTCTCTCACTATCAGAGGCAGTGGGCCTTTGTGTATGAAGACCTTTATCTGAGGACTCATGAAGAATGGTTAGGCTACAGACAGGCTGTCTGTTCTCTAGCTTCCCAAGCCAAAGAGCTTTCACCTGACTCTCTTATTATGGGTCAGCCCCTTAGGGTGCCCTTCTATTCGTTCAGCTTCCTCCCATTGTTCTTGCATAGTGTAGGAAGGGAGTGAGCTTTTTCAGAAGGTGAGGGTGCAAATAGAGGTATAGCTGCAGAAAGACATGAGTTGTTCTGCATCTACCTCACCTTCCCTGATCCATATACAAATACATAAAATAGTTAATGTGTAAATGATGTCACAACAATCATAGCACCTATTCAGAAGAATATCTAAAAGGATTTTCACAAATGAATTTTCTCATTGTAGATTTCTCAAACTTTCCCTTTTTGGCTTCTAAATCACCTAAATCATCATATTTGGGAAGAACTTTCAGATGGGATATGGCTTAGTATCAGATTATTTGCTTGTCACACACAAGACCCAAGTTTCAATCTCTAGCACTGACAACACACAATGCATCTGTCTGTCTGTCTGCCTATCTATCTATCTATCTATCATCTATCTATCATCTATCTATCTATCTATCTATCTATATATATCATTTATTCCTTTCTTTTTCTCCTCCCTCTTTTTTCTTTTCTCTCCCCTGAACATTGATTTTTTTTTTTTAACATAAGAGAGTTTAACCAGGTATAAGTTGTGGCCTACAGATCCTACTTTATTATTTTTTCCCCAGGAGATTTTGAAATTCTTTCAACACCATTTGGAAATAATACAATTCTGAGCAGTTTAAAAACTAGATGACCAAGTTCTATTTGTATTTTTTGCATATATTTTATATTCACTAATGTTTTATGGGTATAGGTGTTTTGCCTTCATGTATAACTTTGTATCACATGCATGCTTGGTACCTGTGGAATGAGAAGAGAGCATCAGATCCTTAGGAAACAGAGTTACAGATGGTTGTGAACTGCCATGTGGGTGCTGGGAATGCATCCCAGGTCCTCTGTATGAGCACCCAGTGCTCTTAACTGCTGATCCATCCCTTTCACTCCCATCTCTCCAGCCCCCACATTTGTTCTTTTTAAATAAGAATCTCTTACATGCATACAATGTGCTTTGATCAAATCCACCTCTCATTCCCCTCTCTGTAATACCTCCCCTATGATCCCTCTTCACCTTTCCATCCCAAATTTTTGTTTTATTTTTAAACCCATTGACTTCATTTCATGATGCCCACATGTGCAATGCCATAGGTCTATCTCCCCATCATGGGTAGTTTCTTATTCACCATGTCTCTATAGAAAACTTGAGTCCCTTTCTCAGAAACCATCAGTTGCTAAAATGCCTCAACTAAGCGTGGGACCTTGGCCATGCTGGGATTTTGAATGCCAGCTCTATTTTAAATTATCCCAACAAATATCAGAGCCAGGTTTATGTGCATAGTATATGAACTATTTGGGAAGAAGCTTTCTAATATGTTTGGTATATTTATAGTTATGAAATTATGCCTCTGATGAGGAAAGTCGAGGGGGGGAACTAAGACTAAAATTAGCATTTAATTTAAATATTCAGGACTTACATGAAAAGACCAAGGAAATGTTAATAAAGAGCTGTGATTGCACTTTCTTGTGAAGTCAGTGGAGTGACACAGATTGACAGGTTTTCTGGGGAAGAGTTTATTCTGAAAGAAGCAATTTCCTAGGAACTTTTCTTAGGTCATTGCACAGGTGGCTTAGCCTATAGCTGTTACTTTGCAGATCAAAAGTGCTCAGTGGACTCTGCCCTTAGAAGTTGGTAGAGGGTCTGGAGAGATGACTCAGTGGTTAAGAGCACTGTCTACTCTTCCAAAGGTCATGAGTTCAATTCCCAGCAACCACATGGTAGCTCACAACCATCTGTAATGGGAGATGATGCCCTCTTCTGGTGTGTCTGAAAACAATTATAGTGTACTCACATAAAATAAATAAATCTTTATTAAAAAAGCAGTTGATAGAGATGAACTCTCACTGGCTTGGTGCTGTGAGGGGATGTTGGGTCCAGCAATTGGCAGACATTTTCTTTCCTTAAGATACCTCCCTTGACCACTAACAGAATTATTAAGTGAAACATGGACTTTTCGATTCCGTGCTTGATCCTAACACTCTCCATTTACTTATGCTGAGTGGTTTTGAATCAATTTGTGAACCAAGGAAGATTCTGAGAGTGGCCTTTGCCTCCTCTTTCTCAGTACCCTGAAAGCCAATTCTCAAACATATAAAGGTTAGGTGAAACAAGAGGCTTACTTTTCTAAAGGGGCCAGAAACTTAGACCCTACTCTTAGTCTGATAGGGAGAGTCCTGTTCTGTGAGCCTTCCGTGTAAGAAATCACTTCCCCAACATCTCTATTTGATATTGATAACCTTAAGATTGCTACCAGATTGTTCTAATATATGCCAAAGCTCAGCAAAAGAAAGCAGATACTTTGGTAAGGTCAACTTAAAAATGTTAGTTCAAGAATGTTCCAAGTAGCATTGTGAAAAATGTTATGATCTCATTCATTTCTTCACTTACACTCACACAGGGAAAGGTAAGCGGGCACCTGTTCGGAAATAATGTTTTGCAGAAGTAGAGAGTCTACTTCCTACTGGGTTAACAGATACAAAATTTACTGGCTCATTTAACTGGAGAGTAGAGGCAAAAGGCAGGTTTTAGGGTTGGATTTTTTTCAGGGACTCAACAGTGAATGTCTCTTCACAGAAGCATTATCTGTGTCTTTTTGTTCTCTGTCTACGGAAGCCACGGATACCCCATATTCTCTTCCCGTCACGGAAGCTCTCCCTGCGCCTTCTCTCTTGGCTTGGACCAGGTGAGGTCTGTGGCCTGTGCATTATGCTTCAGGGAATGGCAGGTGTGGAGTGAGGAGGGGGAGGGATAGAGGAAAAAGGGTGGGAGATTGTGATGGAAAGATCTAAGACTTTTAGGATGTGGGAAGGAGGAAGGCATACTGGGTCAGCAGACAGCAAATGGCCCTGTAGAATGTGTCTTCCGCTGTGTGGGAGATAAAAATGTGACTCGAGGCACCTACTGTTTCGAAAGCCTCAAACAGAAGGTATGAGATTCTCTGGGTGCCTGTACACCAGCGCACCTCCCTCCAGCATTACCTAAGTTTGATGCTGTAATCAAAACCTCATGAAAGAGAGCATTGTGGTGCTCTTCGGAACTCCATGGCCACTGCAACCTTGGACTGACCGCACTTACATAAGGGAAAGCAAAAGAACACAATAAATGCCCCAAAGCACTGGGGAAGCAGACAAAACCCAAAGGCATCTGGAATACTAATGCCTTTCACCGGAGAGTCTCTTTGTTAATTTCATTCTCAACAAGCTTCTCATCCTGTGTGTGGGGAAAAAAATATTATATTCTCCTTTCCTAGGGTTCTCTTATTTCAAGTTAGTTATTTCTGGTTTTTATTTGGGGGCAGAGGGGCATTCAGTTGAGTTGGCTGTTGTTTGGACAATATCACTATGGTGTTCTGAATAATGGCTCCCCAGAGATAGCCTCGTTTGGAATCCCCTAAATTGTGAATATTACATTATAAGGCAAAGGTTCTTTGCAGATGTGACTCAATCAAGGATCTTGAGATTATCTTGGATTAACCACCTGGGTCTGGTGTAGTCATGGAAGTCCTATAAGGTCAGGCAGGAAAGCCAAAGAAGGAGGAACTGGAATAAGGGATGGGTGAACCGAAGCAATGGCCTTTGGAGATGGGGGCAGTGGACCATGAGCCAAGCTACTCAGGTGGTCTCTCAATGCTGGAAAAAACCAGGAAACCAATTCTCCCTTGGGGCCACTACAAGTCAGCAGCCCTGGCAGTTCCGTGTTTTCTTAACCCCTTAGGATTCACGGCAGACTTCTGACCCCCTGAACACTCAGAGAGTGAGTTAGTGTTGTTTTTAAGCTACCAGGTTTATGATCATTTGTGACAGGAGCAAAGGAAATGAACAGAATCACTGTACCATTTCCAGTCTCAGGGTTTTGCTCTATGCTCTACAGCGGCAGTAGAGAAATCCATACGAAATGCAGATCTGTCTACTCAAAGCTTCCCACAAGTTCCTAACCTGTCCAAAGGCCATCTCTCTAACTCTTACTCTTGCTCCATTTTCTTTCTTCCTCTTCTCCTTCCTTTGATTCATAGTCAATACCCTGAGCTTTCTGCACCCTGTCTAGAATGGATGCCTACTCCTCCCTGCTTGGTAAATTATCATTTTCCCAACATCTTTTGAACCCTTCAGAGTTCAGGACTGTCTTGAATGGAGTTATTTGCTCCTTTTTCAAAGTTCCCACAAAGTCTTGATGATGCATAGCGTGTGCCACTTTGTGCCACCACCATACTGTTTCCATCTGTTCCTCCTGGCAGGAGCTGAGACTCTGCAAGGGTCCAATCAGTATTTGCTGAAGGCTTGGATGATCGTACCATGTCACCCCATATTGTCTCCAGGTTTCTAGTTAAGCCACACCATTCTTCCTCTCTTCCTCTGACATCATGTAGATGGGCTTTGAAATGGTTTCCCAAGGTTGCCTTTCACTAAACGGGCCTCTGGCTCAGTCTCACATTTCCACCCAGAGAATATGCTCCAGGGGTCTCTCATAGGAGATGTGGGACATTAGATTGCTAGTTTGAGTACAACCTTCTTCCTTCTGTATACAAGCATATCATCATCGTCATCATCATCATCATCATCGTCATCATCATCATCATCATCATCATCATCATCATCATCATCATCAGCAGCAGCAGCAGCAGCAGCAGCAGCAGCAGCAGCAGATAGCTTACTTGGTCATAGTTTTAACCATGAAGATTTCATGTATGAAACCACAAGCATTTCAAAGTATGAAAAGTAGAAGCAAACATTTAGCTATCACCACCACTGTCCTGGAACTCATTCTGTAGACCAGGCTGGCTTTGAACTCTGAGATCCTTCTGCCTCTACCTACTGAATGCTGGGATTAAAGCTGTGTGTCTCCACCGCCATAAACATCTAGCTCCTAAGTAATGATCTCAGAGTACTTTTCAAAGTAAGACATAGAAGTGAGGGAGGGGAATGCACTTGATTTGGCCCCAGTACCTTGTTGGTTGGCAATTGATTGACTTAATCCCATTTTTCTTTAGTCTGGCCACAGCTGTTATCTTTGTTATTACTTTTTTTTTTTTTTTGTCTCAGCCTTCTTCAGCCCCAGTACATCACCACAGGGGAGAAGTCTGCGTTGAGATACAGCTCAGTTGGTTGAGTCCCTGCCTAGCTTGTGTGAGGTTCTGGGTTTGATCCCTGGCACCACAGCAAACTAGGTGTTTGGGGGCGTGTCTAATTCTAAGAGTGGGGGATGGAGCCAGGAAGACCAGAAGTCAAAGTCATTCACACCTAAAGAGGGAGTTGAGGAAATCTTGGACCAGACAACTTGTCTAACAACAACAGGGAAAATTATTAACTGAAAGGTCAAATTATTATCATGATAGGCTTCCAAATCATATGAGCAGCTACCTAGTTACACATTTTGGTTTGTGAATCTTAACTTCCACAGTCTATGGGGAAAAACGAATTATAAAAGACTTTTACAGAAACAAATGACCTGGATTGGGCAACAGGTTCTAAGGCTTAAGCTTTATATCACGGTACTTCTTGTGCACCGTCCAGAATGACCACACACAGCTCTCTCTACCTTCCCCCTTTCTTTAGCCCTAGCCCCCCCCCGGGGGGGGAGCCCAAATGGGTTTCTAATATTGACAGTGTCCACGGTGCTCTTAGGATCTTGGAGGTTAAGGACGCTGCAAAACCATGTGTTCTGTAAACATTACACATTTGGTTGAGTCTCAGGATTCAAAGCAGCCCAGCTGTGACTATAGCGACAGTCTCACCCACCGAAGCCGACTTCGTTTTATCAAAGACATTTCTTTTTAGCTTGTTGGCAATTACATATGTCTTCCTAGACAGGGCTCTGGGTGAAATCTCCATGTCTTCAGTGTGTCGAGACATTTGACCCCTGAGGCCCCCAAGACTGCACATTTGGACCATGGGAGCCTGCATCAATGAAAGCAGACCCAGTGAGGAAGTGTAGGGGTCTTGACATCCTCAAGGCGACTTTCAACCAGTGAGAGGAGTGAGGGAATTGGGACAGAGAGTAGAAATGTGGGGGTTGGAGAGTAGACAAGTTCTCTGCTTTCCCTCTCCCACAGTGGCGCAACTGCACAAAAATTTGTTTGACAGCCTCAGTGTCTCCATCACATTCTCCCCACTACGGACCCCTTCCTTTCCAGCCCCACTCTCTTTCCTTCCATACTCCTGTTTCCTGGGATTATATCCAAAGCAAATCCTCTGTCCCAGGTCTTGGCTTCATGATATGTTTTTGGGTTAGCCTAGACTGTTTAAAAAGTGTTCATTAAAGAAAATCAATACCTTTGCAACTTGATTATGGGACACAGAGAAGAAAGGTTTCTGCTCTACCATTGCTTGGAGCCTCACAGTCTGCCTTAATTACCTGGATACTCTTGCTTCTTTCCCCCTGACTGGCAGCCTCTCCCTCTCCAGGGATTATTTCCATTGTCTCCAGCTATAGCCCAGAGACTCAAGATCAGACAGAACAGTTGTGGGGTGATGTGAGACAAGCATGCTGTCGGGGGTGGAAAGGACTATTTTATTCTTCTCTTGGATCCACGGGTGAAGCTTTTGAAAGACACATGGAAACAATTGAAAAGAGAAAGACTTTATGTCTTTTTGGAGCAATGCATATTTATTCAAATTATAGTTGGATCCTGTTATGATAGAGGATTTTAAGAGAAAAAAATCTTGGGTTTCATTTTCAAAGCTATAGATTTCTTATATTGTATAGTTTTGGAAAGAAACAGAATGACCTAGCTTGAGGGTTCAGTTGGAATTTTGTATTTTTCACAGAACATTTTTCCTACTGAAAACACAGATTAATTCTTTTGTCCAAGGATCTCCACAGCAGTTCTTGTTAACAATGGTGAGCTTTCACATTTTTCTGCCAAGACAGCCCTTCAGTACGTCACCCACTACTATTGTTTTAGCCTTTTTTAAAATCTACCAACATGTTTGTTTTGTTTTGTTGATGTTTTTAACTTTGAATATCAGAGAAAATTCATTAACCTGACTCTCCTTTCAAACCAGCTTTGCCAACACCTTACTGAAAAGAATAAAGAGATTAAATTAATCTTGAATTGTCAGGCAGATTATGAACTTCAAAAGCTGGGAAGGCCTGTCTTCCTTGGAGGATAGAACTTTTGACTCATGGAGGATGAGACTGGAAGAGCACTTGGAACCTCCAATGGCTGCGGTCTTAGACCTGACAGGATGTAAGAAAACACCTGGCTCTCATTGCCCAGAGTGTCTCCAATGAGGACTGAGTATGAACAGAGCACCCGAATGCTTCTATACAAATGGAAAATCCACTGTCTCAACTCTTCATAACCTACACAGAGTTCTGAAGCTTTGAGGAAGAATATACTTTATGAATATAATATGGACTGAATTAATCATCGCTTTTCATTTTATATAGAGCCCCAATTTCTAAGGTGATATTTATTTGTGAGGACACTAGAAAATAGGCTGGTCTAGGTAGACCCAGGAATGTGGGGCCCCTGTGAAGGGATCAATGCCCTCATAGAAGAGCTTGTGTCACGGAGTGAGCACAGAGCAAGAACACAGTCACCAGTAAGCCAAGGGGAGGGCTTCCATCAGAACCACATCCTGGAGGCACACCCATCTTAAATCTTCGAGCCATCCAGAATTGCTGCTAACTGTGCTCCCAGACTATGGTATTTTGGAAGCTGAAACCAACAACACACCACAAGAGTAGGAAATGGGTTCTTCACTTTTTCCTTGGAGCTTTTTGACTTACAGTTTTCATGACAGCTATAGTTCCTGGAATCAAACCTATAGGGACAACAGACCAGCATGAAAGGGTTTGAGTTGCTTCCCAAATTTTTATATATGTTTGTTATGAACTATATTATCAGTCTGTAAAAAAAAAAAAACCTCAAAGACAGTGGATTTTTTTCTAAATAATTTATGTTTCAATAGGCCTGAATAAAAGAAAAAAAATCAAGATGATTGGGAAATAATTTTTATGGGAAAAGCCTGAAATTGTTGGGCTTATCTAGTTTAGAAATGAGAAATTTCAAAGTAGCTTTAATGCTTTAAATCCAAATGTCTCCATTTCACACCCCACCTTTATAGTCATTTTATATGCTTATATTTGGTGAAAAGAAAAAAAAAAACAACTTTGAGGCATTCATTTGGGTGTGGGTTGGTTAGTGATGAGCTCATAATTCCCTAAGGATGTTGTCTATCTGTCCAAACCACCAGACTGACTTTTGCAGCAGTATGTGTTTATTCTTCTAAGCGTAGTAGATGCACACTAGAAAATAAGCACACAGCTCTAAGCATACTCCTATCCCCGAGGTAAATATAAATTCTTGGAAGTAATATAGACTAAATATACCCAATGACTCATAATTTTAAGGTTTACTCTGGCCAGAATCGAACTGGGCAATAAATCCACCCCTTTGTCAAGCTACTGCCTGTTACTAGCAGCTTCCTTCAATACACAATCTTTTCTTCTCCAAGTGTTTAACCTGGCAGTTATAAAAATATTAAGCAAGCTATATAGGATGATGGTTAAAGGTCTAGATGCTTGAAATAAATGTCTAAAGAGAACCTAAGAGATGCCCAGGAATTCAGTTGTTTTCATTACTGCTTTGGAAAAATATGCCATCTACACTCACCAAATCCTCATTTCTCACAGGATCAATGACTGACATGTACTTGGATCTACTTTTGAACTCTATCCCATCCTACTGGTGAACCAGTCTACCCCTGTGCTTGGGCAACACTCTGTTAGTGGCTTGGACTAAGTCTCAGTTTCTACCTAGGCATTATCTTTCTTTTTTTTTTTTAACTTCTGAAATGCTGAGTAAGAATCTTGATAGATTAGTTAATTTTCTTGTTGTTTCAGACACTTAATAAGTTAGTTGTTTTTCCAGTAACTGTGACAAAATGCTCAATGAAAGCTACTTACAGAAAAAGTAAGTATTTGATTGGCTTATGGCTTAGAAGGACACATTCTGTCATGGTGGTAAAGTCATGGCAGCAGATGGTGAGGCAGCTGATCACAGGATTCAGAAAGTGATGATTTCTGTCATACATTTGGCTCTCCAATGTCTCTCTGTTTTTAATTCTGTCTGAGAGCTCAATTCATAGGATTGTTCTACCCACAGTCAGGGTAGATCTTTCTCCCCAGTTAAACCTCTCTAGCAATACTTCTCTAGATATGCCAATTAATATGTCTCTTAGGTAATTCTAAACACAGTCAAGTTAAAATGAAGATTCAGCACCCAAAGACAGCACTTTAAATGATAGTATTCCACACTTGGCTCCTAAAACCTCATATCCACTCATAAAGCAATACATATTTACCTCATCTCTAAAAACACTTCAATCCTTAATAGCTCCAATATTGTTCAAAGCACAGAATGAACATTTCTTCTGAGCTTCAGAACAGTCTCCTAGCTATGAGCCCTAGTAAAATGAAACCAATTAGTTACATTTTATTTATGTGCAGTAAGGAGCTCAAAGTGAACATTCTAGTTCTGAAAGGTAGGGTTATGGGAATAGCAAGGAAATTAACAACTCTTTACCTGTTGATGGAGCAGCTGAAAGAGCCCTCGGTGACTACCTCACAGTCTCAACTTTTAGTTCATTAGAACCCTTGTTGTGCCCCCACTGCCCAGCGGTAGGTCTATATTAGTAGAGTCCAAAGTTGTAGTGATAGAACACAGATGCTTTTCTAGATGATCACTGGGGTTAAGAGTGAGAAGAGCCATTGTATTCTCACCTCCTGGTACCCACTCCCATGAATTGTGGTGATGGGAGAAACCGATATCATCATATACTGGTTACTGACTTAGGTCACACTCTCCATCCTAGATGGTGTTTCCCCTGGTTTGAGAGTTTTGCCCTCTAGCTGACACCATAAGGGAGTCTTTGAAAGCCCATTTTACTGCACTGGTAAGACAGTTATTTCTAGGTAACGGAGAACAAGGGAGAACAATGGGATTGAGCACAGGCTCTTTCTGTTCTTCACTTGTGACCAAGTAACTCCTTAGGAATAAATAGTGCAGATATATCATGCTAATGATATCCACAAATGGTTGTTTTAGTGAAAGAATTGCAGGCAGGAAAAGAAGGTCATAGCCAGAGCAACTGTCTCCTTCAATAAAGCAAAGCACTACTCTTGGTACGATTGGAGGAATGAACCCACTAAATCAATCTGCTACTAGGGGTCTGTCTGGCGCTCTGGGGAACTATAGCACACGGGGTCTTAACATTAAACTCAGTATTGCTAGCTATAGCCAGATTGATATCACTGAGTGGAAAGCCATAATGCTTAGCCTACACTTAGCTAATCACCCTTCATGATCCTATTGGGCAATGATGAGGGTGTCCAAACAATTGGCTTGGAACACTAGAAAATTGGTGCTTCTAGAAAAGCAATCTGTATGGTGGAAATTCTTTTAAAATATGTCTTAAGTAAAGTTATTTTACAATATATTTTGTTGGTGTTTTCCCCTCTTCCAACTCCTCCCAGATCCTTCTTATCATCCCTACTCACACAACTTTATGTTCTCTCGTTTCTTTCACAAAATAAACACAAACAAAAACAAAGAATAAACACCTCCCCTCCCCACAAAAATGAAACAACAAACAGACAAGCAAGCAAAAGACCAACTGGGGGATAAGAAGCCAAAACAAAGCAAAATGAATCAAAGGGCCTGAAATCCTACTGAGTTCATTTTGTGTTGATCCTGAGTTTGGGCCTACCCTTCATTGGGATACTGTGACTACTATTCCCAATGGCACTCTACAGGAGAAAACTGATGTTCATTTTGTTGTTGGGTATCAACTATAGATAGCTTTTTGTTTAGGGATGTGGTCCTGTGTTCATTGCCCTGTCTGGTTAGTGGATCCTTTCTGTTGTGAAACTGTGCAGGTCTTGTGCAAGCTGCCACAATCTTTATGAGCTCATGGGTGCATCATTCTGTTGTATCTGGAAGATGTTGTTCCTTAGAGACATCCACTGCCTCTTACTTTTATAGGCTTTTTACTGCCTCTTCCACAGATTCCTGAGCCTTTAGGGGAATTTGATGAAGATACCCATTTAGGACCGAGTGCTCCAAAGTTTCTCACTCTCTGTATCTTGTTCAGTTGTGGGTCTCTGTTAGTTTCCATCTACTGCAAGAAGAAGCTTCTCTGATGTGGGTTGAGTAAGGCACTGAGCTATGTATGGTTGGGTACAGCAGTATGTCATTAGGGTCATTTGTTATAGTCCTTCAGAAGAATAATAGCATTAAGTTTGAAAATTCTTTGTTTTTCAAGACAGGGTTTTTCTGTGTAGCCCTGGCTGTCCTGGAATATATGCTGTACACCAGACTGGCCTTGAACTCACAAGACTTCTGCTTGCCTCAGCCTCCTTAGTGCTGGGATTAAAGGCATGCATCTCCACTGCTTGGCAAAAATTCTTTTAAAAAAGAAGTTGAATAAGATAGTGGCTCAGATAGTATAAAAAAGAGAAGAAATATTGGGAATTTCAAGAAATATTAGGTTAAGAATCTTAGGAATACCACAGAATACCAAGGGGCCATGAAAGAAAAGAAACAAATGATCATGTTCTTGAAAAGAACATCTGAGTGTCTTTTACTCCTCAGTCTCCTCTCTCTTTCTTTAAAAAATTTCTAACATACTAAAAACACATGTCATTTTAGTGAGGCATATAAGAGTCCCTTCAGGGTTAAAGGCCTATAGCTGTCTATAAACCATTCTTGCTTGCTTCTATAAACCTATACTGATATTGTTACTTTTTTCTCCTAAGTATGAAAAATGCCCTGAATTTCTACTTGGGTAGCTATTTATTTCAGGCCACAGTTGATAATCTTGTTGATAGAAAAAGAACCAAGGAGGCATAAGTCAGAAGTTGGTGACCATGCTTCATATAATCAGGTCAACATTACCTAAATTGTTACTATTTCATTTCAATTTTTAAATTAATAGTTTAGTGCTGGTTGCTGATTTTGGGTTTTGCTTGTTTGTGGTTAAAAGTTAGTTAATCAAAGTAACTGTGTTTACACCATGTCTTTGGTAGTTTTGATGACCCATGTTAATTGGTCATTCTTTGATGCTTCTATTTCTGACATTTTAAGGCTATGGGAAAAAAAAGGCATTGGACAGAAGTCTCAGTTACTAGGTAATAGTCATTGCCTTGTTTTTGAGGATATGGAATACACCATTTAGCCTTTTAATATTTATATTTACCAGCTTACCCCTCTGTCTTATAAGAGGTTAGACAGGGACCTATACTGAAGAAATACTAAAGGACATTCTTCAAGATAAAACGAGAGTAATTACAGATGGAAGGAAGAAATGAAGAACATGAAAGCAAACAAAAAAGTAATTATAATATATTTAAATATAATGTAACAATGATGATATAAACTAGCTATCAGATATAAATGCATATAGCAATGGCATTCTAAATGTGACGTGATAAAGAAAACAAACTGTTTTGAAGTTCTTGCACTGACCAGGAAAAAGATGCTGCAATTTTACTGGGAAGCTTCTGAAAGAGTACCAGATGTCATGTGAAAAAAGTTTATGTGTTTGAAGTGAGCATATGGCATAATAAAATACCACTCAAATGTATTTGAAAGAAAGCAAGAATAGAGAAAAGAAGAAAATAGTCATTAATACAACATATATTTAAAGCACCTATTAGAGTTACATTAACTATAAGTGCTCTAATTAAAAGGCAAAGACTTCCAGACTGAATAAAATGCACAGCTCTCCGAGTTTATAAGAGGAACTTCTAAAACATATAAGCTGCAAATAAGACAAAGACTATTTCCCAGGAATATTTTATACTTATAAATTTGTTCACATTTCACTGTGTACCTTGATTTATGGAAAGTAAACCAATAGAATTATAAAGAAATAGAAAACCCACATGCACTGTGTGAGAATTTTATTCACATCTTTCAATAACATGATCAAGACATTCACTACACACTTGACAACACTACAAACTTGACTCTAAAAGTTGGCTTCTGTGTCACATTTAGAGCATCTCAGAATTTATATCCCTTCAAAATGTATGTAATAATTTTTAAAAGAAAACTGATCATGGGCCATATAACATGTCTCAAAATCTTCTAAGAGTGAAGATGTGCAGAAAATACCACAGTAAGAAACCAGGTGAGTTTCTAACATAAGACCTTGTTACAGAGGACGTAAAAGTGGCCATGTAGTAAATTATACTTGATGTCTAAGGAATGAATACTGTGAAGTTTGGTTGACCATAGTTTCCTTGGCTTGTGGAATACTCGTTTCTAAAGTGCAGAAGGCAGGCTGGGAGCCCCCGAAGCTCTCCCTCCACACACATTTTTCTATACTCAGCCTACATAAAGAAAAAGACATGTCTATTCTAGGACGTATTGGTAAAGATGCAGGTGGGCATCTACCTTGCGTGGAAGAAATGATGGGTGTGCATAAGTAGCTGAAAATGGTCTAGTTAGCTGTCCAGTAACATTGGAAGTACTAGAACAAAAGAGATATGGGTCACAGGCATACAAATAGCCATATTGCACGAATATTCCATGCTATGATTTTTTTTTTAGTATCACCAGAAGCATCCACCACAGAAGTAACACTGGCCATTCAAGCAAGTAAATGATGATGGAGTCAGGAGCAGCATCAGGCCCATGCTGGTAGAGATGAAGGCAACAAGTGGGCCAGCAGCCTAGGCTCCTCCTTATTAAGACCAATTTCACAATGCCCTTACTGATACCCAGGTTGAGTGAAACACACTGCTCCTTGAATAGACAACCAACCACCTGTGGGAAGCCGACTACAGAGGCGCCTTCTTTCCCACAGTGTATTTTTTCCACTAGGAATTGACCCCTCATGGTTGTTCAGTTTGCCTTGTCTTTGTTTCTAAACAGACTCCCAGCACAATCCAAGGCCTTCCACATGTGGTACCCACAGACAAAGAGTTCCCTAAAATCCCATTATCCAAAGAATAGGCTCATACTCCCCAAAAGACATCTCACTCAGCTGACATAGAAAAATTACTTCTTTATGGAATAAAACCAAACCAGCACATTTAATAACTAGTAGGAAGGCAGTGGAAAGATACGGGTCAGGCAAAGGTAATTTAGGATATGTGGGATGCAGGTGATAATAAGCTTGGAGAAGGGAAGATGGTTGGGGAAGACACCATTTTACCTGCTAGGTAAGCAACTACAGGTGGCATGGCCTGTGAGTAGCCAGAACTAAAGTTCCCAACTTGGAATGCTGGGTTTTGGCTGCTTCTGCTGTTCTAGAACATCTTGATGCAAGTGTTTCTGTGTGTGTGTGTTCCCTTTGGGTTCCCACAGGATGGAAACTAACCAAACTTCTTACCAAACACCACTGCTCTTTGCCATTTTTCTCTCTGCTCTGTGATTTCCTTTCAAAGTGACTTAGATTTCACCGCTATAACCCACAACGCTCTCCATAGTTTTCATTTTTGTTTACGTCATCTTTTTATTAAAACCTATAAGTAAGTCTATATATTAACCATTTTAGAGATTTTCTTTCGTGATTAAGAACACGTTAGGGTACTAACTCTGCGAAGTAAAGGCACAGACTTCACGTGTGTCTCAAACATCACGGTGAGAGAAGCAAGGCAGCCCAGCTTGGTCTTGCAATAGAAGACTCAGTTTCAGTCAAATAAATAACTCAGAATTGCAGGCAATGAATTAGCAGGCAAGAGGCTCCTCTAATAAGGTTGAGATAGTTTATCACTTTAATTATTGATATTACGAATCTATCTTTTAGTGTACAAGTTAGCTAGGTTGAAAATTGCAATTTAAAGGGTTCCTAAGAGGTGAGGTGCATCCACTTGCTCACTGTATTGTGGATGTGTATCCACTCTTTCACATTCAGCCCTTATGTCTTGAGTCTTTTGCTGAGCAGGGCATGCTGGTCTGAGCATACGCCATTTCTCTTTCCGCTGGGGATTTCTCTGCCTTTGGTGGCACTATGGTTGGGCAGTTCCACATGTACTTCCTTAGGCATCTGCAAAGACAGGGCCACAAAACTCCCATGGATGTCCACCTCTTCAAACACCCAACCTCTTTAGATACCAGACATTTGAAAGGTGATGTCAGTGGCAATTCTGAGACTCCAGGACAAAGTTTTATACCTGCGCCGTGACTCAACTCACCTCAGGGTATGAGGCCCTGCAGCCAACTCTTGGTTTTGCAAGATCCTGGTCAGTGCTGTGCAAAGCCATTTTTTTTAAGCTGGGATTCTGACCTAGATTTGATAAACTCTTTCTGCCCTTTTGATAATAACGGGTCCCTATGACTGCTTTGTGTTGTGTGAAGAGACAGAGGGTGTCTTGTTAGGAATCATCTGCTTCCATTCAAACACCCCCTTCCCCCTTTTTTAAACCATGAAAAAAAGGACTTTGCTGACTGTGCTGGGTGCACAGGCGGGCTCTGGGCACTGAATGTTCCCTTGCCATCGAAGCTATAAACAAACAACAAATTATGCAACAGAGCCTCTCAGGGTTTTGCTTGTCTGTTTCCGGGCCTGGGTGCTCTTTCTCACAGCACAGGCAGCTCAGGGGGCGAATGGAAAAGCCCTCTGCTGGAAGCGCATCAAGAGTGGAAACTAGGCCACTCACTGTCTGTGGTCCCACAGCCTGCTGTGGACGCTTCCACGTCAGCTCACTTCAGAAGCCATTTTTGGTGTTTCACAGCCATGCTGCCAAGGCTCCTGTAGATGGTGGAGGGCATTGTGGGAACCAGAGGTGACGTCAGGTGGCTTTCTCAGCCAATATGAGACAGCTCAAGCCATTGATTTGTGTCTCCCCGTATTTGGAAGCTGTCTTTATAGGCCAGAAGAGAGAGGCCTATGAAGTTGTTTTTATTGATATCTTTATATGGGAATAAACCTGTGAGCATGGTGATTTGGTTTTATTTCTTGCAGATAATATGCCACTGGCTCTGTGAACTTAACTGTATACTCAGTTGCAATGATAATTGGGTCACAGCACAAGCTGCCTTTGTTCTAATGGTCACTGCCCATTCAAAAAAGTAACCCTCAATGTGTTAGGCTCCCCTACACACAAAGCAGCCACCTCTTACCTTTGTTCTGCAAGCTGTGTTCTCAGAGACCATACTCCCACCCTTGGAGTCCATGACTTCTTCTAAAACTACACCAAAGAAGATACAGAGAAGTTAGACCAATATAAAAAAAATAGTGTCTAGGAATATAAGAACTTAATAAGGACTAGAGAAGAGGCATGTAATTCATGTCTGTAAAAATATTACTATTGGAATTGCTGTCTTTCATTTTTAAAAATTATTTTATTGCTATTTATGTGTATGGGTGTTTTGTTTACATGTATGTCTGTGCACCATGTGCACGCCCTGTCCCCTCGGAAGCCAGAGGGTGAGGGTGAATCCCTTGGGCCTGGAGTTAACTGCTGATTGTAAGCTACTACATGCATTCTGGGAATTGAACCCTTATCCTTTGGAAGAACAGCTGGTGCCACTTCTCCCGCTCTAGTTTATGTTTTGATTTTTGTTTTTCACTGCTAATTTGTTCATGGCACTGAGTCTATTTTGCCTGTGTTTGGTTCACATAGTCCAGTTCTTCTGGGCTGTTTTCAATATCCAGTTTGGTCTGAGTGGGACCAGCCTGGGGACAGCAATCCACCCTTGTACCTGCTGTTGCAGGGCACACCAGCCTGGAGAGTGACAGGTTTGGGTGTGAGCATGTTCTCTGAGTCCAAAGAGAGGCCCTACTGTGAACAACAGGTTACATTAATAATCTATAATGTGTTGACTTGTGGCTTCTCACTGTATCTTAACCATAGTTGAAAGAACCAAGCAGAGAGGTTGAATACATTCCTATATAATATGAATAAAACCAAGTAATAAAAAGGGCTAATATTTCAACAGTTGCATGATTCCAACACCATTTTACAGTGTTCATTTACTTTCCAATGCAATTTATGTCCATAGCATAAAAATAAATTAATTCGGTTGTATAATCTGAATGAACAGAAGATAAAATACCTGCAATGGGCCAGAGTTCTGACTGGCAAATAAAAGTTCTCAAAGTAAACATACACAGATTAAAAAACTCTTTAATATGCGAAGCATTCTTGAAACTGAAGAAAAAAAACTTTCAAAGTGAAATGATTCAGCAGATGGTCAAAATCTGTTCATCTGTGCCTCGCCCTTTTATTAAAAACGTCTCGGCTATCTTCTGCCTCCTTGGTTTTGAGTTGAGGCCTTGCTGTTCAGTGCATTGAATCTATGTATGGTTCTTGTGCTTTATCACCTGAAAAATGGCTACAGTCAGGGATGTGCACTGCTGGCAAAGGCTGACACATTATCCAAGTGGTTCAGTGCTGGGCCTGTGTACTGCTGGTAGTGAGAGGCACAGTGCAGACACACAGCTTAAAAACCCTGGTTATTGTCTAAAAAAAAGAGAAATATGCAAAACAGGGTAAACTAGACATGATGGGGTACACTGTAACCTCAGCATTCACAAGGCTTAGATCATGAATCTAAGGCTAGCCTGGGCTATACAGCAAGACCTTGTGTAAAAAGCAAAATAAACAAACACCCCTCCCCAACTAACCGAACAATAACAGAAATGTGCTAATTTACTAAAAGCCTATATTTTGGAGTTGTATGACTGGAAATAAACAATTTGATTTCACTAAGAGTACACGTTGTTTATATTTGCAGCTGATTCCAGTTTGAAGGGAAAGTTACCTATTTGTTTTTTTTAACTTGCCCCATGTCCCTTGTGAATAGAAGGCCAGAAAAATGCATTGGGAGCTTGGGAAGAAAGGCAGATCATGGACCAACCTGTTAAAATGCCATCAAGGTGGTCCACCAGGAACTTTGCATCTTCTTCTGTGAAGCACATGGGTGGTTTTATTTTCAGCACGTTCCTATGAGGGCCGTCAGCACTGAGGAGTATTCCCTTTCCTTTCATCCTAATCCATGCAGGAAATGAAGACTCATGAGCACATGCAGTGGGGATCAAGGGTCATGGGCACATGCAGTGGGGATCAAGGGTCATGAGCACATGCAGTGGGGATCAAGGGTCATGGGCACATGCAGTGGGGATTAAGGCTTATGGGCACATGCAGTGGGATCAAGGGTCATGGGCACATGCAGTGGGGATCAAGGGTCATGGGCACATGCAGTGGGGATCAAGGGTCATGGGCACATGCAGTGGGATCAAGGATCATGAGCACATGCAGTGGGGATCAAGGGTCATGGGCACATGCAGTGGGGATCAAGGGTCATGGGCACATGCAGTGGGGATCAAGGATCATGAGCACATGCAGTGGGGATCAAGGATCATGAGCACATGCAGTGGGGATCAAGGGTCATGGGCACATGCAGTGGGGATCAAGGATCATGAGCACATGCAGTGGGGATGAAGGCTCATGGGCACATATACTGGGGGATGAAGTGTCATGTGTATACAGTATGCTCACATGTGTGCACCTGAAAAGCCCATGTTTAACGGTGTGTCTTAGAGTCCCCCTTTTCAGAGAGATGAGAGGTGGGAATCCGTGCTCCAGGGGCTGAGACAGTGCAGGGATGTGAGGTGAACTTACTCGTAGATGATGTGCTGAGCTTCAGCTGTTGCGGGCGTCCTTTCCTCAGGGTCCTTCACCAAATCGATGCCAAGGAAAAGGCCAGTACCTCTGAGGAAGAGGGAAAATCCATGGATACTCATAGACCCTGGCACTGTCACCAAGTGACATTTAATGTGAAGCCAAGTGTCACGTCGCTAGAGTAGAAATGCTATTGATTTTAAACTGACTCGAGGCCAAGCCATTTGCCCTTAGTGTTCGAAGCAGCTTTGTCACCAACATTTTCCCTCCACTCAGTTTTATAAGAGAGTAGTACTTTCAAACCTGTTGGTGTTTGTATGCATGCATGTGTGCATAGGAAACATATATGTGTGTAGGCACATATGTGCATGTGCCCATGGTGGGCAGAGGCCAAATTCAGTGGTATCAGTCAGGTACTATTCCTGTTGTTGACAAAGGCCCTCTCCCTGGCCTGAAACCAGCTGGTTAGGATAGCCTGCCAGGTTAGGATTGCAAGTGAGCTCTACTACTCTTGGTTTTATAATGCAGGTTCTGGGGACAAATTCAGTTCCCTGACCTTATACAGCAAACTATCCACTGAGCAATCTCCCCATCTCTCCAAACTACTCTTGACACCTTTACTTTCTCAGGCTATTCATGATTGCACAGTTTTATAACTGTCGATGAAAAATACCCAGTAATTGAGTAATTTTCCACATTATCCACAGGTGATTTAGAATCAACTTATCTTCCTTCCTTTCATCTCTTAGGCTTAAAAGCATCCTAACTACAGAAAAAGAAAACCTATAAATGTGACTGAACGTGTACACAAATGCTACCAGGGTGGTTCCTGAGTCTTGGCTTAACAGTCATCTTTGCCCTCTCTGTCTCTCAGTGTCTTATGCATTTTTGGTTAAAAATTGCAAGGTAAAGCATAACCTATACTGGTATGGAAAAGCAAATGAGTCCATGATACTTGGTCAACACACCTGATGTCCCCTATCGAAGGATGCTTAGCCTTCTGCTCACGCAGTAGCTCTATGAGATACTTCCCCACTCTGACAGCATTTGCTTGAAGGTTTTCCTTTTCAATTACATCCAGCACAGCCAAGCCAACTGCACAAGACACTGGGTTCCCTCCATACTATAGACAAAGATGGGAAAACAACAACAGAATTACTGGTATTGCTTCACTCATGAGGAATTTGTCACTCAACATATATCTGAAAAACAAAAACATTCTTTAAGCCTTCAACAGTCCCCACAAAGGTATACACAGTCAAAGACACACATGCTTAATATATATATGTATGTATGTATGTAAAAACAGAATTTTAACTAAACTTTTTTTGTAATAAAAATCCTTTAGACTTAAATGATTGAGGATTTTATTTATTGGGATTTGGTGAAAATCCACCTCTGGTTATGTTCTCCAGGATGTGTTACTAGTGTGAGTGATCATAAGAAACTTATTGATTCATCTAAACAAGGTATTGTCTTTAAGTTAAAGATCCAAAAGTGTGGTTCAGTAAGGGAAAATAGTGTTTCTGTCCTTATAAAGCTGAGTGAAAACAGCTAAGCCATAGTTTTTCTGGAAAAAAAGAAAACCTTCTAAGGTTTTATTTTTGCTTTTGTCTCTAACAGTGCTGCTGTGTTAACTACAGTGACTCTTCTAAGCCTAACACTTATTACTTTGGGGAGTAAAGCCAAAGAAATAAAACTCTCTAAAGATAAACATTTAGTATATGAGAGTTGACGTAACATTCATGGTACCAAATCCTCTAAACGCTTTAAAATTGTTTGGGGAATTTCAATATGATTCAAAACAAATAAGATCACATTGTCTGTTAATGAAATAATGACCTCTAAAGTTTAGCAGAATAGCTAAATAATAGCTGTCTGTTATTAGAAAACCTAACAAGACTGCTTTGGGAAAAAGCAAAGAAAAGCAGAAGGAAAAAAATACAAAGAGAATTACATCTGGTTTAATCGATGTTTGACAAGAATATTAGAGTGCTTTATGGCTAATACTTTTCTTTCCTAGGCTGAAAAAAAAAGTCTAAGAACATGCATTGTTTCCCCCTTCAAATTAAATTTGTGAACCAAAGTTTACCGTATTGAAGTATTCCATGCCTGAGCTGCTGAAAGCTTCTGCAATTTCTTTGGTTGTCACCACACAAGATATTGGGTGACCATTGCCCATAGGTTTGCCCATGGTGACGATGTCTGGAACAAAGTCTTCACCATTCATCTGGAAGCTCCAGAAATGCTTCCCAACTCTGCCAAAGCCTACTTGAACTTCATCAGCAATGAACACGCCCCCTGCGTTGTGAACATATCTGAAAAGTAACAATATATGTTGATGCCCTCGACCACTCAGTGTCCCCAGAAGTACCCGAAAAGACTACTGAAGTCAGAAAGGTGTTAACCTGAAGCATCCTATCCATCTGTGTTAAAAATATTTTAGGACTCAAAACCTTGTTGAGATGTTACAAGGTAATCACATAGTTTCTAGATGAGATCTACCCCGTATGCTGCGTAGAGAACACTGTATCCCAACATTTCACTTGGGACAAAAGCTGGACAAGAGGATCTTACCAAGGTTATTAATCTTCACGTGTTTACTAACTGACAAAGTGTAGGGATAAGCAATGAGACAGGATGCCCGGCAGAAGCTGGAGCATAGTTCTAGAGGTTGGATCATGCTAAATTTATTATTATTATTATTATTATTATTATTATTATTATTAGTAGTAGTATCTCCGGAAAGAACAGGGGATGTCCTAGAGTCCTGAAGTAGCAAGGAGTCAGGAGCAGATTTTTTACCAGCTAATCTGGAAATAGAGATCGTATAGACTTGTCACAGTGCCCTCAGCTTGACCAAGGAGGCCCAAGTCAAGTACATACTCAGCCACTTTCTGGAAGTAGCCTGCTGGAGGGATAATTTGTCCACCACAACTCTGCATGGATTCAGCAATAAAGGCAGCAATCTATACAAGAAAAGATGGGGTCAAAAAATCTATACAAGATAGGCTCCCCTCCTACCCATAAAATTAGGAGAACTTCCTATGCGGCAGGTTTTGATTTTAAAGATTTATTTTTATTCAATATTATGGGTGTTTTGCATGCATGTCTGTCTGTGCACCAGGAATGCAGTATCCAAAGGGGCCAGAAGAGGGCACTGGATCCTCTGCAACTAGATTTCTATATAGTTCTCAGCTGCTGTGTAGGTGCTGGGAACCACCCCAGAGAATCCGTGCACTTAACAGCTATCAGGAGCATACCATTTTAAAGGAGATTAAAAGAGACATTTCTCTTTATTTTTAATTTTTCGAGGGTACACGCCTCCCTCTGTGCAAATGTATACTTGTGTGCTGGTGTTCAAGGCAGTCACAAGGCATGGATCCCCTGGAGCTGGAGTTATAAGTGGTTGTGAGCCACCTGCCGTTGGTGCTGGGAACCAAACTCGTGCCTCTGCAAGAGCAGTATTGTGTTTCAGCCCTCAGATGAGGTTTTAAATGGCTAGAAACAGACCCATTGTATGTGCTAAATAGGCTGTTAATTATAAATAAAAGCTATCTGTGCCAGAGAAGCACTTATCTAAATGATGTCCTAGGACACCAGTATAGCCACCAAAGAAAATGAAGATCACGAGAGGAGGACTCATAATTAAAGGGCAATATTTTTGTCAGGTTGTGTCCAGTAAAACTAACAATATGGGTGTTTGCGATATGAACCTTGGAAAACTTATCTAGGTTCAAAAGGTATAACCTTGGTGCCCATTCCCAAGTTAGCAAAGTTGGACTGCTTGAGGCTAGAGTCAGCACCAAGGAAGTAGGTGGGCAGCCTGTGGCTACACACAAGGGACACATTGCTATTCTTCTAGATCTGGGATTACACTAAGCTTCACTCAAAAGCTAGACATCTCGACAGTAAGCATAGGGAAAGCATGTCAGAGGCTGCGGGAGGACAGGCAAAAATGGCAGTCACTGAAGGAAGAAGAGAAAGCTCAAGAAAGGCATGAGATAAGAGATCTAGAGAATCAAGCCTGTGCCCAGACTCCTTACTAGTGGCATTAACGTGGGTTGAGTTCTTCACCTCATAGTTATTTAGGATCTTAGCTATAAAACAGAGCTTCTGGACTCCAGAATTTTCTGCTTTAACCTTCAATGACTTTGTAAGCACAGCTGACATTTAGAAGCACATGCCCTATATTTACTTCTCCTTAGTGTTCAGCATTGGTAACATGGTTACATCAGCTCTCAAGATGTTAATTATTAAAAAAGATCACTTGGACCCTCCTTTAGTGGCAGAGTCCATATGATCTTGTTAGGTGAAACATATTTTCTAAAAGCATTATTTACCATCTGAAACTCCAAAGCTCTTTCAGTAGGTAGAGATTTAGGCTCAGCTGCCCAGAGACGTTACAGAGGGCATGGAAGTGTAGGGAGGGCTGTGGGTGGGAGAGACACTCCAGAAAGAAGAATGGCTCTTCTGTCATGAAGATGAACATATTGCAACTCACTGGAAAAGGCAAATTATTTCTTATTTAACGAAGCATTCGTATTATCATGTCTGTGCCATAAGCCAGTTTAAAGGCCAAGTGTTGTCAAGTTTCATTTAATCTGCACCTAAGTAACCCCATGATGGGTGGGGAATGAACATGAATCTGAGCACAGTAGGGTGACAACTGAAGACACCACCCCCTTTCCTGTTCTCAAGGACTCTGGTGCTGTCCTGGAAGCCTGGGCTCAGGTAGAAAGACCGTGCTTCTGCCCTGGCTCGGTGATAAGCCATGCCTCGGCTCTGTGGTTCCTGGGGGTCCACTAGCTCCTGGCAGTACCATGGCTCCTCTGAGGATCTGAGAGCTTAAACTGGTGCTGACACTGGAGCCTCTTGGCCTCTTTGCTTCCCCCATGATCCTCAAAGTTGGGAGAAATCTGACCCTCAGATCAGACCGTGTATAGTACCTGAAAGTTCAGTGTTAGGCTGTCAGCACTGGAGAAGTGTAGTAATTTTATTTCTATGATAAATAAAATTTCGCTATGACAAAGTACTTTTGAAACAAAAACCAAGTGAAAATGTAATCAACAAAGAACAAAGAAAATTTAGATTTAATCCCTTTTCTTCTCTGTAGAGAATTCTAACTGTTGAAACTATTTCCATAAAAGACTTTAAAAGTGGTTTCCATAATGCCAACCTTTCTTCCGCTGCTATGCGCCTCTTCAATGATTTTCTTCACCTCGTCTGCATATGCGGTGGATGGATCTTTGTGGTCCTCTCTGTATTTTCCTCTGTACGTATCTGGAGCTGGTGCCTAAAACATCATATAATACTGTTTCTCATGATTTGCATCTTGACCAAATTTAAAGACTGAAGGACCATCTATTTCCCCACCAGCACACGTTGGAGGGCGGTCCTAGTGGCCCAAACACCACCAATGCCTTTATTTTCCTGTGCATTGCTGCATTATGAAGAAGTTACCTCTGAATTGTGACCTGGTGCTTATAGATGCCAGCCCCTATAAATCAAAGCTTTATTCGTTTTCACATAGGAAACAAATTCAAATTGGCAAGTGCAATTACATAATATAAAAATAACACCAAGTGGAGACTGTACTAATGACTGTAAAACAAACTCGCACTGTTAATTACATCATAAACCATGATCACTTAGGAAACTCAAGGGTCTTAGTGCTTAAACTCTTGAAATAAAGCAGTGCTGACTCTAACTGACCCTCAGTTAACACAATGATATGAAATGGATTTCACTGTTTCGACAACTTGGCTGGCCTCTCTGTTGGTTGTAACATACCTTTTTCACAATTCACTTTCTTTATTTCTGTAACTTTGCTTTATGTAAATTGTCTTTATAACAGCCAGAGAAGCTCATTTAGCTCTGAGTGTTGACCTTGTACTACCGATTGGGACTATGTGGCTGAAGATGAGCGGACACAAGTGTTGACCACAGCTGTTAAAAATCTGATCGACCACAGCCCTGAGATTCCACCTCACACCAGTCAGAATGGCTAAGATCAAAAACTCAGGTGACAGAAGATGCTGGTGAGGACATGGAGAAAAAGGAACACTCCTCCACTGTTGGTGGGGTTATAAGTTGGTACAACCACTCTGGAAATCAGTCTGGCGATTCCTCAGAAAATTGGACACAGTACTACCTGAGGACTCAGCTATACCACTCCTGGGCATATACCCAAAAGGAGCTCCAACATCTAACAAGGATGCATGCTCCACCATGTTCATAGCAGCCTTATTTATAAAAGCCAGAAGCTGGAAAGAACCCAGATGTCCTTCAACAGAGGAATGGATGCAGAAAATGTGGTACATTTACACAATGGAGTACTACTCAGCTATTAGAAACAATGACTTCATGAAATTCCTAGGCCAATGAATGGAGCTTGAAGCTATCAACCCACGTGAGGTAACCCAGTCACAACAGAACACTCATGATATGTACTTACTGATAAGTGGATACTAGTCCAAAAGGCTCAGAATACTCATGGAACAATTCACAGAAATTATGAAGCTCAAAGAGAAGGAAGACCAGAAGGTAGATGCTTCAGTTTTTCTTAGAAGGGAGAACAAAACACTCATGGGAGGAAATAATGGGACAAATAGAGGAGCATGGATTCGAGAAAAGATCATCCAGAAACTGCCTCACCTGGGGATGAATCCCATATGCAGCTATTATACCCACGCACTATTGCTGATGTCAAGTAGTACTTACTGGCAGGAATCTGATATGGATTCCTCCTCAGAGGCTCTGCCAGAGCAATACTGATACAGAGGAGGATGCTTACAGCTAACCATTGGACTGAACATGGGGACCCCAATGAAGGAATTAAAGAAAGGACTGAAGGAGCTGAAAGGGTCTGCAACCCCATGGGAAGAACAACATGATCAATCAACCAAACCCACCACATCTCCCAAGGACTAAAACACCAACCAATGAGTTCACATGGAGAGACCCATGGCTCTAGGTGCATATGCAGAAGAGGATAGCATTGTCTGGCATCAATGGAAGGAGAGGCCTTTGGTCCAGCAAAGGCTCATTTTTCCAGTGTAAGGGAATGCCAAGGTGCTGAGGTGGGAGAGGATGGCTGGGAGAGGGAGCACCTTCATGGATGCAATATGAGGGAGAGGGGGGATGGGGACGAGGGAAAGGGGATAACATTTGAAATGTAAGTACAGAGAATATCCAATTAAAAAAATTGATCTACCATGTCTGCTACTGAACTCTCCTACAGCGATTCTCACTCTGAGTTGCATGCAGCCCTCTGAGTTCAGCATATCACACAACTGCTCTCAGTCTTAGTTTATTTCCCATGGCTCCACTCTGCCTGGAAGGTTGAGCTGGATGACCATAGATGTTCTTCTAGCCCCAGTATTCCAGATAGTACTCTCTGGATATATATAAAATACTCCAGGGATATTTACCACATGTACAGATTCCTTCTTGACATCTTCACCCTTCTGAAACTTGTAAGGACTGATCTCAATTAATGACGACAGGTGGCCGTGGTATGCACTGAAATGAAAAGAAAAGTCACCCAGAGCTCTAAGAAAGTCACACAGAGCTCTAAGAAATTCACACAGAGCTCTAAGAAAGTCACACAGAGCTCTAAGAAAGTCACAGAGAGCGCTAAGAAAATCCCACAGAGCTCTAAGAAAATCACACAGAGCTCTAAGAAAATCACACAGAGCTCTAAGAAAGATGTTTTCATAGTATGGGAACACCAGTTCTGCCTACAACTCAGTGTCATCCAGCTGGGGGAGAGTTTAATTGCAAAACTAGATCTAGTATTAATGAAAGTACTGGTATTGATTTGTCTATTACCCCCATACATGTTAGAAAGTACTTGAAAAGTCTGGGATATCTCCTCATAGTCAATTGCTTTTATTACAGTAGGAAACAAACGAACATTATTTATTTGGGTAATATTACTAAATTCTCTAAATGTGAACACTTTTACATCTTTGTGCAATCTTGTGAGTTGAGTTTTCTATATCCTCTAATGTTTTTTACATTTATTTACTTATTGTATTTATTGGTTATTATTTATTTATTGAATCCAGGGGATCAGACTCAGGCTGCCAGGCTTGGGAAACAAGTGCCTTACCATCTTACCATCTCAGTCATCTTACCAGCCTAAATTTTTTAAAAATAGGCCTCACAGACTGTTCTGCCTGGCCTTTAAACTCCTGGCCTCAAGTGATTCTTCTGGGCCTCAGCTGGGACGGTAGGCATGTGCCACTGTGCCTGGTTAGTAAGTTCGAAAAACAATTTTATAGGCATGGGTTTCTGATTGGAGTTCTATCTAAAGGATGCTCAGTTGGAAATATTAAGCAAATACTGAGGGATTATGGAGGAAAAACTCAAACTGCAACAAAATTCTTGTCACTCACTTAGCACATAAGTGGTGAAGGAATTCTTCTTTCTGTTCCTTGTCCAGAAGTGTAATCAGCAGATGTGGAGAGAAAAGTCTAAAAGGCCCATCCACAGATGACTCTAAATAGACATTCTCTGGCTTAGCTTGTGCAGGAAACTACAAACCAGCAGCAGAAGAATGAGAATCCCAAAGAACACGAAGAGGTACCCCCAAGAGAAAATAAAAGCAAAACATTTATGTGAGAAGATCCTCACATCAACATTGTCAATTAAACAATGCAAATCAGGATATGTTCTACCCAACAAATTAACAGCAATTAGAAAAAAAGCAGAAAGCTGGTTAGTACTGAGGTTGGTTAGAATAGGGAGGGGGGCCTTTCCTGTGTGTGTCTTGTGTTGCAATCACATTGGAGATAAATATGGCAAAATTCAGTTAAATTAGCAGCACCTTGCTGCCCAGCCATTTTGTTTTTGGAATTTATCTCCAAGGAATTCTCAGGATGTCCTGTGGAAGACTGTGTAGAAGGATCTCTGTGTGTGTAGGGAATGATGCAGTCAGTGTCCATCACTGGGGAAAGGGATGCTGTAAAGTGAGAACAATACTGTAATCCAATATGGCAGCAATTCCCCACTTGGAGCTTTAGGTCCTTGAACATCTTTAGTCTAACCTGACAACATCCATGCAGCCATTGGACTTCTGAAGCCCAGTGAGTAAAAAAAAAAAAAGAATGTAAGATGTCACCATACCTTATGTTGACTAAATATTGAAATGACCACACACTCACAGGCTACCCCAAACTACTAGAACATTTAAAATCCTGTATACGGCTCACATTATGTTTCTATTGATCAGAATTGAATTAGAGGAAAGGGACAAATTTCAAGAATTCTAAGTGGGATGAAGTATGAAAACAAAGATCTACAATAACTTTGGTAAAGTGGATACACATAAGATAACGCACATTTTATGTGATATAGAAAATTAAGTGAAAGTAAACACAGGAAGAAAGGGATTGCAGAAGTGGGAGGGAAGGTGAGTGGAACAGCAGTACAATCAGAAAACATTATAAACATGTATGAAAATGTCATAATAAAATCAGTGATCATATGCAACTAATATATACAAATGAAACATTTCAAATAGCATAAATAGATACATTAAACATATTAACTTGACCATAGGTCCATAAAAATATATAGTAAATAAATTATTAGAGTTGTCTGTAAGTGATAGGGAATTAAAAAAGAAAAAAGAAAAAGAAATGCTCCACCCCGAGTACATTTATCTTCGAATATTCAGAACCCAAGAATATGTTTCATGGCAAAGATGATTTTTCAGGGATAGTAAATTAAGGACCACTCAATGAGGGGGTCATTCTGGATTATTTGGGGGGATCTAACATAGTTGGGAATGTTTTATAAGTGGAACAGCAGGCAGAAGCATGGTAAGCAAAGATGATGGTGTGAGGGGAGAAGTCAAGGCTTAGAAAAGTGCTGGCTGACTTTGTAGAGAAAGCCTGGGTGCCTGTGGTCTTAGTTGAGACGAATTTGGTGCACTTCCAGCTCAGAAGGGGCTTCTTCCTTTTCAGAAGCCTGTGCTTAAGACTTACTGGTCAAGAGTGATCACATCCTGGTGGCCTCGGAACTGCCGTGCCAGGCGTAAGGCTAAGTCATTGGCTTCGGATCTATTGAGATAACACATAGAGGGAACAAAGTGACAAACTCTTTTTAAAATGGCTCAGCATGAGTTACAGAAATTATAAGGTGACATTTATTCAGAAATGCATAATGGAAGGCTTCTTTCCCACTCCATCCTGCCCCACCTAAGTTCTCATTTTAACTTTGTAACGCATGTGTCATGGCTATTAAGGAATAAGATACATAGAACAAACCCTTTGCCCAGCCGAATCAGGAGTGACTAGCTTTAAGCTTACTAAGAATCCCACCTAAAGCCCTATCTCAGGAGGGATGGACCAACCTCCAGCCTGGATGCCAAACCATGGTGCATTGACTTAATATTTGATTAGTTTCTGTATCTGTAAGATTAAGATGGTATGTTTTTCTACCTAGTTCAGAGAGTCGTCTAAACAAATTCTCCTTAAGTGGAAAAATGACAGTCATCCAAAGGATGCTTGCCCTGTTTGCTTCCATTTAGTCTCCTGCCAGGCAATGATTTCTCCTTCCCTAAGGATGAGGCAACATATTTCTTATCAATCAGAGGAGTAGCCAGCATTTAGACAAGACACCCGAATGACTTAGGTACTATTATTTTTTGCAATGGGCATGCAACATCTCATACATTCTCTAAGGTCAGCGCTGTTGGGAATTAATCCTTCTCTGGAAGTCTAGGATTCTCTAGAAATAAAAGTGAGATATTATATTCCATTTATAAAAGGCAGGAATGATTTTTAACGACACAGGGGACCCTTAAATACCTCCTTAGTTCGTTATAAGACAAAATGATGATGCTCTTGTTACAGAACACCCTGTGGCAAAGAGTCACAGAAAACCATAGCAAGCAGACATCACAGCTTTCTAAATATCAAATCCAAAACTATATATCGCTTCAAAATCAGGAAAGCCGCGTGCAGCTTCTCCCAAATCATCACACTCTCCACACATTCTCAGGCATGCATTTGCAAATCACACCTTTGGATATCTGTAGAGTTGTCCACAGAACGGATGCATTACCATTTATGCTTGCAGAACTTAAAAGTTGGAATGTATCTTCACTTGGATTTTCTTGTGTTTGCATTGGGAAAGCATGCTCAGTTTTTGTAGACCAGAAAGTCAGTAAAAAAAAAAAAATCTTGTGAAATTACAGCTTTAGTATTTGCTGAAATCTGTATTTATTGGTAATGTGGGCTCCCTGTTTTCGTTACACTACTGTGTGACAAGATAACATCACTAGACCCCCGTTAGGCTCGGAGTCATGAAATAGAGGAAAAGATTCAGAAAGGTCCACTCCTGATGAAAGTCACTTAGTCTAGATGCATCAAATGGAAAAGGTGTGCCTATGAAAAGGGGGCCATGGGGATGGCAGAGAGCAGACTCCTACCCGGAGTTTGTGAAGTAGCAGACAGAGAGCGGCTGAGGCAGGGTGGCTGTAAGGCGCTTGGCAAACTCAATGATGTTGTCATGGAGGAAGCGAGAATTTGTATTTAGTAATTCCATCTGTTTCTCGGCAGCTTTGACCACCTCTGGGTGACAGTGTCCCACTAAAACGCAGGAGGTAAAAGAATAAGTTACAATTCTAAGATCTTTGGAGGAGAGAAACATTCTGAAGGAAAGAAAAGGATTTGGGTTCCTTTCTCCCTCTGTCCCTTTTAGGGTGACACAGCAGAGGAGAGAGACATTTGCCACGGAATTTCCAAAATGAACTGGGCTCCGCAGTAATTTCCCCCAATGGGCCGTGTACAGGATGCTTACCGTGCGCCACATTGTTGATGCAGTCTAAGTACCGTCGGCCTTTCTCATCAAACATGTACTGCCCCCGGGCTCGCATTATTTTGATGGGATCCGCTGCAAAGAAAATTTTGCACGAGGGCCTAGAAATAGGTAAAGGAAATACTTTTACTTTGGTCAGACAACTCAGTATCGTTCTTTCTCACTGGAGGTCAGCTGTCTGTGGAAAATGACAATTACATAAAGGAAAAACATAGGCCATGTGACCACATTATGTTTTCATTTTATATTAGCTTGGAATCCTTCATCCTGATCCACTGTGGGTGTCACTGGTCACATTTCTATGTTAGAGTCTCATGAGTCAGCTTAAGTAAAACTCATTTTTCCTTTGGGAAGTTTATTCTATTGGAATAAAAATGGCCACCCCCCACATAGGCTTTCTGGTAAGTCAGAACTGCTACATAACATAATAAATATTATCTCATGTAATACCTATAGCCATTCCCCCCCTCTTTCCAAAATACTTTATAAGAACATTAATAGGTAACTATAAATAACTTAAGAGTTAATACTCCAAAGGGGGTTTTCATGTGTTTTGAGTATCTCTTGTCCTATATCAAATAAATGGCTTCCCACCTTAAATATTTAATTTGTTCTGGAATGCTACTGTGAGCAAAATAAATTCCTGTTAGTTTGGATATTTCTATGAACACTTACGGCATAAAAATTAGGAACACACAAATATTACTGAGGTTTCTAATCTTGGCTTAATGGACTTTTAAGACCAAAAACTAAAACTATTGTGAATATTTGTTTGTTTGGTTTTTTGAGACTAGTCTTCTGTGTAGCCCTGGCTGTCCTGGAATTTATTTTGTAGACCAGGGTGGCTTCAAACTTGTAGTGATCAGCTTTCCTCGAGTACTGGGATTAAAAGATTAAAGGTAAACACCACCCCTGTGTGGCTAAAAATATGTTTTTATTTCGGTGTGTTTGCCTCCTAAAGAACTCTGTATACATTCTAGAACGGTGTTCTCAACTTGTGAGTCACAACTCTTTCAGCTGTCAAACAACCCTCTCCCAGAGGTCGCAATCGGACATTTACATTAAAATTCACAACATAACAAAAGAGCAGTTATGGAGTAGCCATAAAATAATTTTATGCTTGGGGAATCATCACAACATAACCATTTGAAAAGGTTTGGCCTTAGGAAATTGAGAACCACTGCTCTTAGGGGGTTTGTGGAGATTTTGTAATATTTATTTATTACAGCGATATGTAACTGTTTAGAAATGTTTTGATTATTGAGAGAGGTGGGTAACCTCAAATTTTAAAGGGACACGTGGCTATGGTATAGGTTGATGTAGTTTTATATGAAGTATTGAGAACTGGATCCCATGACTGTTAGACAAGCAGCCCTCCAGAGAGCTATGCCCAACTCCCTCACTTAGTTTTAAAGCATCCTCTACAATTTAAAAAAGAATCTATAGGTGACCGTCTTGTTGGTTGAACCTCAACAGTTAGTTTGTAGCTTTAAGAGCCACACAGAAAGCCTTAAGTCTGACTGACAGGCTGCAGAGCGCTCCCTGACTTTTAAGCATCCCTCCCTCCCACAATAGCCATCAGACTTTATGTAAAGTTCTAGCTTATAGCCCGCCCGACAGCGACTGTCCATGTTACAGTCTTCCTTCCACAGACTTCGCCATTTTCTCTCAGAAATTGGTGTTTCTGAAGGAATCTAGTTAGCAATCAGTGAGTCGAGGGAGGAATTTGGGTCATTGTGAAAGTGAGGAACTTCGGTACTGGGACCGGTTGGCCTTTCTCTGGACCACACTCCTTCTTCCCCTTTTGCTAAGCAGGCACACACTCTGTGGACCTTGGTCTGTACATCCTTTGGCAGCACCACAAGTGTATGCACACGCTGTACGCAGCTGCTTCGACAGGGTTAGCACACCGTCATCTTATGTACCACGTTTGTTTTGTCTTTAAAACACCCGGACGCAAAATATTAACCGGCTGATTGTCATTTGCTCCTAGGATGTTGTTAATATGATTTGGCAGGCGTAGCATAGGTAACATGATGCCTAACTAGGGGCAGAGTTCAGGCCAGTCTTTTATTCACAGTGTTATGCTAAGGCATAAACACGGACAAACACCAGGAGAACACAAATCGACGGGAGGACATAGTTTGGGAGACCAGGGGGGAGGAAGTTGTGAAGTGCTCCCTGAAAACCCCGTTTTTTTTTTTTTTTTTTTTTTTTTTTTTGTGATTTAAGTTTTTCTATTAGCTGCTCAAACCCTGTTGCCTTCCCAAACATACAGGGGAAAAGTTCACCTGAAACAAAAGTTGTCAGAAGGAGTTTGTTTTAGGGGCCACCAATCAAATAATTTTTGGGTTCATCTGTATAGTGGATGGGCGTGGGGGAAGCTCCCCATCTCGCTCGAGTGCTCATTTCCCTTGGCTGGATACCGTTTTACAGACACTGAGAGGCATCTCCCCCAGCCACCTGCTGCCCTGTCTCCCCGGAGCTGCTGGCAGGGCTTCAGGGCGCTTGTCAGTTCCTACAGGCAGCAGGGGTGGCTGGCGCTCCATCTCTCCCACCCAGTTCCGACTGTTTTGCCCTCCACCCCTTTTCTGCCTGCAACTGGCACTTACCCGATGTGTTTCTCCCGCAGTGCCAGGGTGTCCTGCTTGCTATAGAGCTCACACATGGTGGTCAGTGAATGTTCCTCCCCCGTAGCCTCCTTCTGAAGCCGGGACGCTGCAAAAGATTTCTCGCCTCCTGATACCTCCTGCCCTGGGTGTCGGAGGTCACTGGTGGCATTAACCATCTAAGGTCATTCCCTTTTTAAGTGTTGCCTGCCTCTGCCCTTCTCCAAGTCCCTCCCTCCTGCTCCCCTCCTCCACCTGGTGCCAGCTTAGCAAGTCAGCAGCCCGCCCGCCTCCACCCCCAGTCTGACTGGCTCTTGTCCCTTCTTCAGATGTCCTCTGCCCCTCCCCATCCTGTAACTGCATTCAGCACACCTTTTGCTTTCCTAACTTTGCCTGGGCTCTGCCTTGCTTCCACCTCCCTGCTAATTCCTTCCTCCCCAATTTCTCCTTTTGTTTTACGGCACGTCTATGTCATCTTGTACATCAAGCCTGCCATTTACTGCACACAGGCAAAAATCCCGTGTCTCAGGACTAGACCTGTGTCTCAGAGCAGGAGTGGTAGAGCTGATATTCCCAACATCTGCTCTTAATTGGTCCAGGTAGAAACCTCCAATTTCTAAAGCAAGCCAGAGGAAGAAGCCAGACTATTTCTTATCTCACAGTCCCTAGCTTCCCAATGGCAAACATGGAACTCCCAGTGTGTGTGTGTGTGTGTGTGTGTGTGTGTGTGTGTGTGTATGTGTAAACCTCCTATAGGATAGCCTTTTCATAGAAATTGAAGTTAAATACAGAGATGGCTTGGACCTTATTTAATGATAGCAATTGAAGTATAAATTACTTTCAGAGCTAAAGGGTCACCTTGTGGGTGCTGGTGATAAGAACTAAGAGGAGTCGGAGAAAGAACAGGCTCAGTCAAGGTCACACAACTACTTAGCCGGAGTCTACGATTTCTGTTAAATCTGTGTCCGCAGAGAAAGCCCAGTTTGGCCGCAATCAATCCATCTAATAAATATTTGGATAAATATATTGATTTATGTTAAGGTACTTCTAGAACTTTATTTTCTAAGACATGGGAAGAAAATGGAACCCTACATTACAAAGTAAGGGCAAAGAACACTGGGGGGTTGGATGAAATCCCACCTGCAATCTGGCCTCGTTCTGAACTCTGTTGCCAACTTGTAGGCATCCCCTCATTTCCCACAGGCTGAGAGGAATGGCTTGCACTCTTTCCATGATCCTTAGCAGTCTCCACGCCTTAAAACGTGTTCTTCACATAATCACTAAGAGTTTTGGGTTCTAGACCCAGTTTATCTGTAGTTAGCTGGGTGGCTTCATATTTGGAGATCATATTTCTAAGATATTAAAAAAATCATCTCTCTGGGCTTTAAAGTAATCCAAATAAATCTTAAATAAAGTCATAACTTGGTGTCTTGGAAAAAGAGTCCCAAACTCCTTCCTTTTCAGTTACTTTGTGTTCTTTCTCAGAGATCCAACGATTCTCTCTGGTTTTAATGTCAGCAACAAACCAAGTTTACATCTCCCTGCCTGCCCTTCCCGACCCTTCTTCAGTCCCAGTCTCACCCATTTCCTTTCATGACATCTTCATTTAGATGTTTCTTAGACACCTGAGTCTTCGGTTCAAAGTGAAAGCTTTGGTTTACTTCCATCAGGGTTTACTTTTTTTATTATTGTTTTTATTGGATATTCTCTGTATTTACATTTCAAATGTTAATTTCTCTTCCCCCCTCTCCCATTCTCCGCCCCCCTCCTAGCTTCCATGAAGATGCTCCCTCTCCCTACCACCCACTCCCATCCCAGCACCTTGGCATTCCCTTATACTGGAAAAATGAGCCTTCACTGGACCAAGGGCCTCTCCTCCCATTGATGCCAGACAGTGCCATCCTCTGTTACATATGCAACTGTAGCCATGGGTCTCTCCATGTGTATTCATTGGTTGGTGTTTTAGTCCCTGGGAGCTCTGGGGGGTCTGGTTGGTTGATATTGTTCTTCCTAAGAGGTTGCAGACCCTTTCAGCTCCTTCAGTCCTTTTTCTAGCTCCTCCACTGGAGTCCCTGTGCTCAGTCTGATGATTAGCTGCAAGCATCCTCATCTGAATTAGTATGGCTCTGGCAGAATCTCCAAGGAGGCATCCACCATTGGGGCTTATTTTGATCCCCCAAATCATTGCTTTAGAATGTCTTCCTTCACTATGCATTTACTGGCCCATTCACTATATAGCATGTACTCACCCTCTTCCAAAACTGCTGTCCTGGAGATAAGACAGCGAACCTGATAGACTAGCTCTACTCTCCCATGCTTTACTACCCCATCAGCTCCCCTGTCCCCAGGGGCACTCTCCCTCCCTGGAAGTCAGGAGATAGGCACCAGCCACAGGTGGTTATGGGTTGATGTGAGGTCAAGTCTGAGCTGAGATTTGCTGCCAGCATACAATTCACATTTACATTCTCCTACTTTCCCCCTTCTAGTGTGACTCTTAGGATATTTAAATTTATAAATATAAGCTTGACTTTGCTTTCCTATTCACCAACACTAGTGTTGTAGAGTGACAGAGTGATATATAAATTTAACAATGTAATAGCTTAAGTTGCTTCAATTATGATAAATGCCCCCAAAGGAAAGAGACCAAAAATGTGTAAGAGTAATAGAAAGTTCCGCCTCTCCCTTGATCCCATTCCTATATCAAATTACTTTCAAGCCCCACTAACTTTATTGCAAGAGTCTCCTGCCACCCTGCAAACGCTGTCTGCATGTCTGTCTGTGTTCCCACTTCTTCCTCTGCAGTGCCCTGGTGATGCCTCCTGCTGTAAATGCCCAGTGGATGCGGCTTTGCTCCTGCAGGCTATTCTTGGAACTTTTCACACTGGTTTTGCTCATCCAAGTGAGCTGTTTCAGGTTTCAGTTTAAATGTCACAGGCAGCTTCAGCTAGGCCATTCTTGAGTATCAAAGCCCGCTCTCAACTAATTAAAAAACAACACCAAGGACTCCCTCTCCTCTTTCCTCTTGATGAGTGTTGTTTACCAGTGCACCCCACTGGCACAATGCTCACAACACAAAAGGCATTGATAACTGTGTTGAGTGACTGACTGAAATGGAAATACATTTCAATACTTAAAAGCTGTCATGAGCCTCTATTTATATGTTGAATAATTCCTGATATTTAGATTTATTATCTTTTTCGGTGGCAGGAGCTGTTGCTTTAACAGGACCATTTCTCCACTGTGTAACTTATCTCACAATGTAGAATATATAACATTAGCTAAGTGCAAAGGTCAGCCTTTAAACCAAGAGCTGTCACAGAACGGCATCAAAAATCGTGGTGGATAAAAGACAGCAGACTCCACAAAACTTCACCCAAACGAGATTTAACTTTGGTGCGTATTTTCCGCTGTACTTGTCAGGACTGTATGTGGTAGTGCTCTTCCTCCCTAGAGGCTAGCGCTCACTTGATTTGGGTTCTGACTGTGTTGATCGACTTTCCCTATTTTTGAGTGAGTCCTGACCTGAAGGTCACAGGTTTCCCAATAGTTTAGGTTTGGCTAAATCAATGGTACGTGTGCATGACTGAAAGAGGGAGATAGTGCACGAAAGCCAGAGACGATCAAAATTTCAGTCAGCAATCCGGTGACAGGTTTAAATCTTCTCCTTGGTAAATATATGCAAAGGTGGGTGAACTGTATGTGTGGTGCAGCGGATTCTCTACCTTTCGATAGGAGCCTCACGGTGGGATGTGGGCATCCAATAATTCCTTGCTCATTCATTTCCTTTCACCTTCCTGGCCCTAACCTCCCTCACGGGGATGTGGTTTTTTTTTGAAAACTGTCCATCATCTTTAATAAATGCTGGGTGTGGCCCTTTTCTGTCATGACACACTTATCCAGAGGGTCTTTATTGTCCTGGTAGCACATTGCGATATGTGGGTCACACGTCTAAGCTCTGCGTGGCACGTACTAGGAGGTCATCTTGTGACTATATGGCATACGTATTCCTGATCAGAAGGAGTTTGACAGATCAAAGCTGTGCGTCCTGCCCCTGGGAGTCAAAGCTGCTGTAAAGGAGCCGCTCCAGCATCAGTAGCTTATCTCTCTGGTCCTCTCAGGACCAAAATACTCCATAGAGACAATGGGAGAAAGGTTTGTTCTAGTTCAGAGTTTCAGTCCATCGTGCTGGGGGAGCCCTGACAATGTTTATGGTGGATAAACTCTGTGGGGGAAAACTCAATCAACTCTTGGGGGCTGGGGTGTAAGATAGGTTTTGAAGGCTCCTCACTAGTGAACTGTTTCTGCCAGCTAAGGACTTCACAACCTTCAAAGCAGTGCCACCATCCAGGGAACAAATATTTCAAACTGTAATCTGTGGTGGCTACAGTCTGGATTCAAAACATAACACGCCTGTCACCCTCTAACCTACAGGAGCTCCCAGACTTCTTGTATGTAGGTGGTAAGGTGTGAGTCCTTGGCATGGGTTGGTTTGTTTGTTTACATCCTGCTCACTGGCTCCCTCCTGGTCACCTCCTCCTACAATTCTTCCCCCAATTCTGCTTCCCCTTCTTGGCTGAGTGGGTGGGGAGCCCCTGCATCCTCCCCACCCAACCCCAGTGTGCCAGACAAGGCAGCCCAGCTAGATGAACATATCCCACGGACAGGCAACAGCTTTTGGGACAGCTCCTGCTGTAGTTGTTCGGGACCCACATGATGGTCAAGCTGCTCATCTGCTACATGTGAGCGGGGAGGCCTAGGTCCAGCCAGTGGTGTATGTTCTTTGGTTGGTGGTTCAGTCTTTGAAAGCCCCAAGTGCTCGGGAAGGTTGACTGTTGGTTTTCCTGTGGACTTCTTATCTACTTTGGAGCCTGCAAATATTGAAAGCTTACCATGGTTCCTGATGGGGCAAGTAGCCTGATTGGAGGCCACACACAAACTCAAGAAACAGATTACTGGTATCTACACATTTCAATGCTCCTGATGAGTTTGGGATCCAGAGGATGGTATCAGTTTGTTTTTAGTTCTGAAGGAGTACAGAATACAGCACTTCAGCGAAGGTTTATTAGAGCTGAAGATATTTGAGAATCAACAGAGGCCAAGACTTTCCTCATTGTCTAAAAGTAGAGCCTTCAGAAGGAGTTCTATCACTGCCCACTTCTCCAGGAGCTTCAGTAACAGAGAAGATCAACTCTTGTCCCAGGCACTGAGAATTCAGCGCCAGGACATGAAAGCATAGAGAGGCGTTGTCACATTCCATCCTATGCCCCATCTATGCTGAGGATGGCATCATTTTCCCCACGATTATAACTCATTCTTTTCTCTTTATTTTTCCGTTTTTCTTTCTACGCTCCAATGTACGTATATGAATAAACATTGTATCTGCTTTCTTATTAAATGTTTTCTTTTTGAATTTTAATTCATTGGCCCAAGCAGTAAGTCTCAATGGGCACAGGGAACGTTTTCATCCATGACAGAATTAATTTTCTAGAGCGAGGGCTTGTAAACTAAGACCTATTTTTATATGGCCTATGAGCCCAGAATGATTTTTACTTTCTTAGATGGTCAAAGAAATAAAATGACATAACATCCAAATAAAGTTTTATTGGAATATAACCATGCTTAATGGCTTGTGTAGTGTTTCTGACTGTTCTTTCTGCATAAAGTGGCATGTTTGAGTGGTTATAGCCTGCCAAGCTGAAAAAGCTAAGTGTTCACTTCCACTCTGGCACATTTTTCTTTTACTCTCCCTAGCATTTTCTGCTGTCTTGATTTTCATTTAGTGCAGGTTAGAGCTAAGCTTCCAGAGGGCAGAGGACTTATAGCCTGCTGTACACCAAATCTCTGTACTACAACCCCCATGATGCCACAGATAGCAGCTATCTGATATGACTGAGCGACTAGCATTAGCTATTTATGAAACACTTACTGTGTGTCAATCACCTATCTCAAGACTTTCCATCTGGCAATAACTCTGTTGGATCATGCCATTTGTTGCGTGTCTCGGTTTGCCCCTCCCCCATTCCCGTGTTGCAATGCTAACCCTCAATAAGTCAGAATGTGACAGTGTAGATGCCCTTTGACTTATGATGGGGTCATGTACCAATCTTAGGTTGAAAATACTGTCAGCTATGGGTGTGGTACCCTTAATCTACCAATATCTTACCTAGGAAAGCAGTGTACTGTGGCATGTGGTTGTATGCAAGTATTGGCTAATTGTTGCTGTATGCTCAATGATAGAGACTCAAGTCATATATTGCTAACTTGGGAAAATACAGAAATCCAATATACAATTTCTATTGAGTGCATAGTAACTGGACACTTGTCACATTGAAAATGTTTACTTTGGGCCACAGTGGCTCAGGAATGAGTGTGTTTGGAGACAGAGCCTTTAAAGGGACATGTAGTGTTCCCATCTATTTGGGGTTCTTACAGATCTAGAATGCTCGACATTAGAACTCAGAGGAAACTCAGTGTAAACACTCAAGGAGATCGGCACCTTTAAGCCAGATTAGACTAAAGTCAACGTGACCATACATCAATGATCTCAGGTTTTTAAGATGCCACAATGGTATAAAAATGAATTTCTATAATTTAAGTCACCCAGCCCATAGAGCTTGGTTATATTTGGTCAGAGACAAATATAGCACTGTTAGTCTCTTTTCAGATGAAGATATTGGGGTGCTTGGGGTTTATGATGATGCACAACCTTCAGTTAGTGCACAGAACGACCTACAGTCAATGCACAGAACGACCTACAGTTAATGCACAGTACGACCTACAGTCAATGCACAGAACGACCTACAGTTAGTGCACAGAACGACCTACAGTCAATGCA
>NC_137973.1:62339161-62430621 GCF_963924665.1 Micromys minutus | reverse complement strand
AGGAAGTTTGTTTGTTTGTTTTTTGCCTGTTTCATTCCCCTCTGGAAAATATCAATTAGGGGTCCCATAAATTTTTACTGGAGTCTAATTTGCCCACTTAGCCACCAGGCACACTCTTGTTCGTGTCTAATCAAGGCACACATGTTATTAGAGCAGCTGCCTTCACCTCACCTTCTGGATTAGAGCTTCGGCTGGACGGAGCAATTCAAACTCAAGGCCAAGAACAGCCCTTTCAGAATGTGCTTCCTTCTGCCCAGCGCCACCCGTAATGACTTACAAAGAGCCACTTACCTTTGTTCTTCTCTGACATTCCAGGCAGCCCACCCTGTACTTCTAGCTACGTGTTACTCCAGCAGTCAGTGGCCAACACAGCTGGACATTCTGAGGCCATTAAAACACTTCCAGTATTCATCAACACTTTAAGAGACTGCCTCGGCTTTCTAGGATTTGTTTTCACAGTTGGTAATTCTCGGTGTAAGTGAGAGATCCACAAAAGACAGTTCTTACTAGTTCACCTTTTCATCTCCTTTGATTCCACAATTAAGACTTGAAGTCTTACTCTCTTAGCCTCTTGCTCCCCACCCCCAGGCCTTCCTCTCCCCATTCTCTTCCTCCCTCTCTCCACGTGCTCATGGCTGGCCTCTACTCCTCTACTTCTCTATTCCCCTCTTCTCTCTCTCTCTGCCTCTACTACCCTCTGAACTCCTCCCATGACCTGATAAACTCTATTCTGTACTTAAAAAAAAAAAGACTTGAAAACACTCACAGGAGAAAATTAAGAAGAAAATATTATTAACAAGAATAGCTTTTATTAAGACCTCCATTAGAAAATGACGGTCTTTTAACAATACTCCAGAATAGAGGATGAGAAATGGGGATTAGGGAGTAACCACAAACTCAGAAGCATAGAGTGCACAGATTTGGCTCATTAAACCCATCATTCCTAGAATTCACAGCAAAAAATGATGCTTGCTATAAGTGGTTTGTAAACCAGAGCGCTGTGTTTCTGAATATTGTGCACATCACAATCCTTAGATGTCCTGGGTTGTCTCTCAAGAGAAGTGTCAACTGGTGATTCCAACTGTTCAAGAAATATGCACTTAGAAACCTTGTGATTGTGAGTAACATTTATACCTATCTTAGTGGGATCCAGAGAAATAACACGTTATGTATAATTAAAATGGAGAAATAATAGTTCCTCCAGGTGTAAATGTATATTTGAATTTCAAAATAAATAATAGTTCTAAGGAAAGGTTGTCCTATATTTCAAAAAGAAATAATGCTGAAAAGTCCTTACAGTGGATTTTACATTTGCTTTCATTTTTATTATTAAGTACAGCTATGAAAACCAAGTCACATGGGCTTAAAGCTTTCTTCCCAGTGTGGGGAACCACCGAGACAGCAAGGCCCAGGAAGGCATGCTCTTTGATGTCTTGCTCGCTCCAGTCCCAAGCATGCTCTTCCCTGTTTCTTCCAGGCCCACCCTTTTCACTTTGAGGTTTTAAAATCAAGACACAGTCTAGTAAGGTCTCAAAATGACCCATCACAAAACTAAGGCAGCTTCAGGCTGTAAAAACATCAGCTCTTTGGCAGAAATTGTCCTCCATTCTTTCTTGCTCACCATCTGTCAGGGGCTTCTTTACAGATCTGTCTTTTCTTCATAACGACACCAACATGCAGCCCGCTGGCTGTCCAGGTACGGCTTGCAGCCTAAATGAATGACGCTGTCAAAGAGGAGCTCCACTGTCGTCTCACATGCTGCAGAGTAAAGACGTGTCGTCACCACTGGGCAGGTGTCAGGCTTCACTCAGGTCCCAGCCGGTTCCCTCCTCTATTACCTGCTAGAGCACACGCATGGCAGCAGGCACACAGGCATGTAGCAGGTCACACCCTGCAGATTCCATTTTAGTCTCTTCTCCAAGAGATGTGTGCATGCGTGTGTGTGTTTTGTGCATACCTTTTGTGTGTGTGTGTGTGTGTGTGTGTGTGTGCACGCACACTCGTGCACACTTGATTTTGACTGGTCAGATAATTTTTTGGTAGACAGATAATCTTTATGAAACACAAGTGGGATCATCAGTGCTAGTTTCCTTTTATCTGAAGGATGTAATCACAATAAAGATGTCTGACAACCACTGCTTACAAGGCAGGGAGGAATCTGTTGCCGCCAAGTGAGGCTGGACCCTCAGTCCTCATTAACACTGGGGCTCAGTGGACAAAGGCACCTGCTGCCAAGCATGATGTCCTGAATTCAATCCCATGGTGAAGGAGAGAGCCACCTGCCCACAAGCTATGTCCTCTGACCTCTGTATGTCTGCTATGGTATGCATGATGCACACACACACACGTAATTTTTAAAAAAATGAAAACATGCAAAAAAAAAATTGGAAACCTCAATGTGGCTTCTGAGAACTGGTCACATATTCTTAAAGAAGCTTATACGAAATGGAGCCCATTCTCTCTCTATGACCAATTCTAAAACTGGGCTTTGGGATGGATGCTCATGGGAATTAAAACTACAGAAAAGGTTATCAACTTACTTCTCCTATTCTATGAAACTTCAGACATACTACCTTCACAGGGCTGAACCAAAAAATAGCTTCCAGCGACTAAAATACTTTTTTTCATATATTCATATTAAGGAATTATCTTACTCTAAAACTCATCCTTTTAAAAGTTCGGACAGACTGTGCCATTACAGAGCATAATCAACTCTGGAGAACATCACCTGGCTATACAACTGTGTCTCTTTTAGGTAACAAAACAAGAAATCCATCCACCTGTGCCTCAGTTGGCTACTGTTCCCAAAATCATGCTAGTGGGTGAACTCAGGCTCTAAGCAGTGAACTCAGGCTCATCTGAGGCAGAGAGCTCCCTCCTGGACAGGTCGTCCTGGGGTCTCAGGGTCAGAGGTACAGTATGAGACAGTCTAGAGCCATCAATAATCAGAGCACAGGCTTCAGAGTGAGAGACTAGAGACAGGTTCCTGTCCTCACTCTCCTTCCCAGAAAGATACTGAGGTCCGGTCTGACACTCGGGGTTTTGTGAGCACCAAAAGAAAATATGACTACATTATCTAGCACAGTAATTTAAGGAAAATGCACTAAAAATGTTAGTTTTCTTTCCTGGCTTTATCTTTGCCACTCATCTTCTAACTTCAGTGTATATTCTTTGCTTCATAGAAGCAAATGTCTTATAAACACTCGTACTGAACAGTGACTTATATTTCCACAGAGACTGCAGTTCAGCTTACGACGAGGATGCCTGGCAGTTGGAACTCCAGTGACTTAGCTTTCATGAGTCATCACCTACTCTAGAGTGGGACTTTCAGTAGAACTGGTGCTTTACATCTGTCACCCTTATCCCTATAAAATGTACCTATACATTTACTGGCTCACTAAGCCGGGCCTGGGTGGAATCATTTCTTTTGCCCTTGCTTCTGTCATGTACCATAACTGGATTGTGAGTCCCTATTGCTGGGTTACAGGACATCATGAAACCAGGCTGACAGCAGTCTGAATCCTCTTCTTCCCCGTTCGCTAACATTTGTAGTGCCGGAAGATGATAGCTTACTGGGGAACTATTGTCACTGACTTTTCTGCTTGGCTATGCCCTTTGTGTTAATGCCATCCACGTGCCATGCAAGATGTGCCCATGGTGCACTATGGTACACTTGTTATGGGTACAACCAACTACTTTCTGATCAGACTTGAAACCGGTTACATGCAATGGATTTAATGCTTGGTATTTAAGACAGGGCAAAAGCCCTGGGAAATTACAGGCTGCACTTGGGAGAGTCTTGCTACTGTTTTGTTAAATTCCCAATTAAATGTTCATTCTTGTTTATGCCCACATATTTTTGCTGCTGTCTGCTTCAGTTATGGAGAAAGGATTATTTTTATAGTGAGTACTGCTTACTGTTGAATCTCTCTCTCTCTCTCTCTCTTTTTTTTTTTTTTTTTTTTCTTTACAACTTGCCTTCTTGGCACAATGGCTGGGTGCAGATATCTTCCGCCTAGAAAAGTGTGACCTTATAATTTAGTATCTCCGTCTCTCCACCTAGCCCCTGCCAAGCATCCCTGGCCGCCTGCCTGTAGTGGTGGCTGCAGCCCTAGCCCCACCCCCCAACCCCATACCTCACAGTTTCGTTCTTTTTCTTCCAAAGCATGGCAGAAAACTCTCTTTCCTCCTGTCCCTCTCCTGCCTCCCAGGACCAGAAGTCCTGTTGAATCTCTTAACTGGCCGGACACCGAGGATAGGTCTCTACTGTCATGGCAAAGAGACTCATTGCTCTGAAAAGAATTGGGTGTGTGCATACACACCTGTACACACTCACATTCAACTCTCCAAGGCTCAGGGAATATCACAAAGAGAAAAAGAGGAAGAAAGAAAGAAGGAAGGAAAGACAAAAAAGAAAAAGAGGAAGAAGGAATAGAAAGAACAGGAAGAATGTAAGAGCTAAAGAAAGGGTGGAGTTGTGGTAGAGAAGCCATTTCCTCTGGACCTGACCTGACCATCATCATGGAGAGAGGCCACTGTGGTGACCCACAGAATGCCTTGGCATTATAATCATGGCCATAAACAAGCAAAACAATGCAGTAGTAGGCAGGTCTGAGGTGATAGGAGAGGGGCTGTTAATGTTCCCTCCCTGAGGCTCCAGCACCTTTCCCACGTGCATCCCAGCTGTTCTAGCTCCTAAGGATATAAGTGCACACAGGTGGGCAGGAGGTTGGGGCTTATGGTGGTTTGAAATGCTTGGTCCAGGGAATGGCAGGATTAGGAGGTGTGGCCTTGTTGGAGGAAGTGTGTCACTGTAGTGTAGGCTTTGAGAACTTCCTCCTAGCTGCCTGGAAGTGAGGCTTCTCCTGTTTGCCTTCAGAACAAGATGTAGAAGAACTTTTGTCTCCTTCTCCAATTCCATGTCTGCCTGGACACTACCATGATTCCTGTGATGATGATAATGGACTGAACCTCTGAACCTGTAACCCAGCACCAATTAAATGATTTCTGTTTTAAGAGTTTCCTTGGCCATGGTGTCTCTTTAAAGCAGTGGAAACCCTAACTAAAGCAGGGCTCTAATGAAGCAACCTTCTCAAGTCCTCGTCCACCATGCTAGAGTGGAACTTGAGGTGATGGAGCTGTTTCTGAATCACTTGAGTTCCTGTAGGTACCCTTAATGGACTCACTGGTTTAGAAGCTGGACTCCCATGTGATTGTTTCTTTGGTCTGTTATTGGTGCTCTAATATAAACAGACATGCAGCCTCCTGATCTGGGGTTACAGGCACATGAGTCATCAATCTAGCAGATGTGCTACATGGTAAAGGTCACTGGTGCTACGACTGTCTCTGTGAATGTCTATATGAATATCTGTGTTCCTCTAAGAATTATCTGTTGAAGTCTTATCCTCCAAGGTAAAGAAAGTAGGGTAGGAAGGACTCCAAGAAGAGATTAGGTCATGGGGTAGCACCCTCATGAATGGGATAAGTCACATTAAAAAACATGTAACTTTCAGACACAGCTCAGTAGTCTTGCCCGACACTCTTTAATCCCCAGTACTGCAACAAAACAGAAGTGCAGACAAGCCAGAAGGAATCCCAGAGAGTCACCTAAGAGAGCCGCCTGGTCCTTTTCCCCATGTCTCATGAAACAACTTGAGGGTGGGCTCTATAAACCAAGCAGAGAAACTTGCCTGATGCTGACTACTTGTGCCTTCATTGTGTAATCCCTAGCCTACAGCATCCCTGCCTCAGATAGTCCTACCAAAGGCTTTTGTGGCTGTACTTTTAGATTACAAAAGTGATCAGCTAGCTCCTCACTGCAGGCAACCAGAACAGCAGTCTCAGGCCAGTTAATGAGTGGAGAAGGCTCTATTGGTATGCTTCTCTTCTGATCACGTGTTCACTGCACGACTAGAAACTATCCGAGCCCAGCCAGCAGGCCACCCTTACCCTGGACATTCTGAGCCAGTCCGAGTGTCTTCTGCACATCTCTGCAGATCTTGGAGAGGCAGTACTGGAACTCCTCATCACAGTCGTTCTTGCCTTTCCCGCAGGTCTCATAGCACCGGTCGTGCTGGTTGCAGCACTTGGTCAGGGAAGGGATGCCAATGTTCAGCTGTGAGATGCATCGGATAGACTGTTGTCAGTAAGATGCAAAGCTCCCGGCATAAGTAATGCATTCAAGTGAACTTCACGGAAGTAAATGACAACTGCTGTAGACAATCCGCAAACCCTTGTCTGCCTACAAATGTTTCCTGTGTTAGAACCTCCCCATTCTCCTTACCAATTCCCAGCCATGTAGCTTCCACCACACCCACTCCTCTATTTCGATGTGTTAAAGTTAGTTGTCAGTAACTTTCACAACTTTTAACTACCCAAAGTACAGCTGACTTTCTCTTTTGATTTATTTATTTATTCATGTGGGGGAATGAATGTGTGTGGGGGGCACAGGAGGGCAGCCAGAGTCTTTCTCACTACCCTGATACAAAGTTTTTCACTGAGCCTGAAGACCACTGTTTTGGCTACACTGATTATTTAGAGAGCTCTGAGGCTCTGCCTGTCTCCACCCCCCCAACACTAGGGCCACAGACACATGCCTGGCTTGTATATGAACATCAGAGACTCAACTCAAGTGCCTGTGCCTGCACTAAAGCACACTTACCCACTGAGCCATCTCTTTAGTCTCCAAAGCACAGCTTTACAAATAACAAGCCTAAGAACAGTAAAAGAAATCTCTAGGGCTTTTATGATCTTCAGATTTTCAAAGTATTTTGTGATCATTCCTCCAAATAAATGTACTTTCTGTGAAATGTTGCATAAAACTCTTAAACGCCTATAATTCAAATGGTAGTTTGTTTGTTTTTTAACTCTAAGTATTTTTCCATTTTTAAGAGATACCATTACTTTGAATCTATAAGTTAGTTTTCGTTGTTTTAATTAACTTGCACAACCCTGGTGGACAGGAACTGTTTTATAACCCTCCCTTCACCTGTGGCTACCGACTTGTCTAGTCCTCCCAAGAACAACCGCTGTGATCTCCACACTGTGCCTCATTCAGGCCTTGTTTATACAAAGCAAGCCTCAGGCACTTCTGTCCTCCCTAACCAGTTTTACTTTGTACTTTAAAATTTCAAGTTATGTTTGTGGTAATGAGAAAATATCATTTATGTGATATTTACACTGGATAAAAATCAAATCATTTCCTTAAACCTGTTTAATATTATTTAGTTGTTAAATGTGTTTTATTAGCAAACAATAATAAACGCAACCATTCTAATAAACAAAGTTATTTGTGAGCCTGAGGAAACATTTCAGTCTCGCATTAGTAAAAATATTAGACTAATAGTCACAAAGCTTATCAAAGGAAACAAAAAAGAACTATTTACATGAACACCAAACAATGGAGAGCCACATCCATTTGGTGGTGATGGTTTATATCCATAACGTGGAACAGGCTTCGATCCTAAATAAAACACAAATGATGTCATATTTAGTTTGAAATAGAAAAAAAATTAAATACGTATTTGTAAAGGTTTACAACATGCTTGACTAGCCCTGAAGATGTTTAATATTTAGTTTGACCAAACATGAATGATGATATATTTAAAGTGCTTGACCGTGGGACTATTCTCAGTTTCCGTGAAGAGCACAGAACAAACACAAATGTGAGCATTCACGCAGGTCATTACCATTTACACTGTCACAACAAGCCAAAGCTTATCCTGGACCAAAGGAGCACACAATACTGCATCACATGTATGAAAGATCAACATGTCTTCCTGCACATCTAATGTTTGAGCTCTGGGTGAAAACCTGCTAGATACACACCGTACCTTTCTGTTCGGCAAACGTTCCATTCCACAAAAAGCTCAATAACCATCAACTAGAATGTGATTGGCTAAAGCTAATGGAAGAAAGATACGGTTATGCAATGGCAATCTAATTCTCTTAGTCCACTGCAGGGCATGGTCAGATCACATACTCTGCCTCCGTTCCCTGCAGCCAACCCTTTCACAGATGCAGCTAACAACGTCTACTCAGTGCATACCCAGTGAATGGCATTCTGTGAGACGAACCCAAGCAGAGTAACATTCACACTTCAGCAAGGCTTGGCTTCTAACACACCATGCCACTAATCTGCCTACTTCAATTACTATTTGGTTCTCCATACTGAACTGTAAACTGGGGCAGGCCTTTTTCTGTTGTACGTGCCCCTTGCCTAGCATAGCTTCTACACGTAGTTACATTTCCAATGAATGCTGATGACAAATGGTCAGTCAGATAAATGGGCACTGGGCAGACGTAGAAGGTTAATCTACTAATCTAATAAATGCACACTATCATTGTTTACTCTTCAGTCTTTGGAGTTTCCTGGGCCTTCATTTACTGGCCTCCAAACACTGACCACTTCTAGCTAGTTTGAAATGTAGCAGCCAGGGGCCATCAAGATGGCTTAGCTGGTGGAGTATCTGTTACCAAACTTAATGACCTGAGTTCAACCCCCACCCCAAATCCACATGATAAAGAGGACTGGTTCCCACGAGTTGTCCTCTTGACTTCCACACGCTCACTGTGGAATGTGCACACCCATACACATACATCATACACACAGGAATAAATGAACCATAAAACTTAATCATTACATGTGATGACTGGGGCGAGAGAACATTCATCTTAACACAGCTCATGGAGGCTGTATCTCAGGGTTAAACTATGAAATGACAGCAATAAAAAAAAGTACTTCCTAAAACTGAGCTTTTAGAATATCTCTACTCCTAGTTGGGTATGGTGGTGCAGGCCTTTGATCTCAGCACTCAGGAGCCTGACAGTTCTGAGTTCAAGGCCAGCCTCATCTACATAGTGCATGCATCCCAGACAGTCAGGGCCACATCCAAAGACCCTGTCTCAAACTAATTAATTGATTTAATTTTAATTAAAATAAAATTCAAAATATAAATACCTACTTGCAGAACTTGTAGAAGTTCAGCATTTGTTATTAAGTTTTGAGACCTGCTGCAGGATTGTTAGATTCTATTTTGATGGGTTCACTACATCAGCCACCATGTTTAATAAGCTGTACACAGACTATCTGCCCAGTATGACCTGGAGTCATAAACTTGAACCATACATATTAATCTGAACTTGGGCAAGCAGCATCTTGCTGTAGAGGAGTCCCCTCTAGCAGCAGTTATGATGTGAATCCAGCAGGTACTTGTGAGTGTGCTTAGGAAAGTAGTGTTAGCTAGTTTCCTGTCCCCACAGCCAATCATGAGAAACTACACAGTTTTATCTACGGCTTAAAGCCCTGCTTAAGAAGGTGGATGCCTCAGTTTATTTATTTATTTTTTCTTCTCTCTCTCTCTCTCTCTCTCTCTCTCTCTCTCTCTCTCTGTGTGTGTGTGTGTGTGTGTGTGTGTGTGTGCTGGGATTGACTGAACTTAGAGCAAATGTGAACAAATGTGAGGGCAGAATTCTAGCACTAGGCTACACCTCCAGCCCAGGCTATTTCCTGTTGCTCTGATCACAAGGGCCAAGGTAATTTTTTAAAGGAGGTTTATTTTGGCTCATACTTTGGATCCGAAGTCCAGGAGTTGCATCTAGCTTTGGCTTTCTTGCTGGCTTCATTCTCTCAAAGATCAAAGCATCACGTGAGTAGAGACCACAGTGAGAAAAAGCAGCCAAACAGGCTTTACTGCACACTCGTCACAAGATAACCCTATTGATCCATGAAGCAGACACAGATCAGACATGATCAATTCCTGAGGGCAGAGTCCTCTGCACCTCTTAGTACTGGATCTTTTAATGGAAATTTAAAAAAAAAAAATTGAGTTTTGGAGAAGACAAGCCATACTTAAAACCATAGCAGGAAAAAAGGCTAAACTGGCATTGTCTTCTTAGGAAACACTCCAGTTCCTTATGCATTAATATAAAGTCTTCTCTTGAGCAGGTTTTAACAGTTAACAGTGAGCAACTTCAAATGCTCACAAACTTCTAGTGCAGTGGTTCTCAACCTGTGGGTCTCTAGTCCTTTGGGGTTGACTGAATTTTTCAGAGGGATCACATATCAGATATTCTTCATATAAGATATTATGATTACTAACAGTGGCAAAATTACAAAAAAAATATAATTGAGGGTCCTCACAACATGAGGAACTGTATTAAAGGGTCACAGCATCAGGAAGGTCAAGAACTGCTGCTCTAGAGATATACATAAATCAATGAGCCAGACTATTAATGATCTTTTTAAAAAAGCACTACAAATACACCTTAGTGTGTTCAAATCTGGAAAGAGGGTATTTATTTACTATATATAGTTTTTCAGGTTAACAACTGTTTTAAAGTCAGAAGAAGCACATCACCTAAAATCCTGTCAGGAAGCTGATGGAAAACAGGCTTATTTTAAAATGACAGCTTGTCCAGTGTTTCTCCCTGCTCAGATGTCAGGTACATTCCCCTTCCCACCTACAAGACAGTGACATATCACAGGGAGGTGAGCATCCACCAACACACACACACACACACACACACACACACACACACACACACACACTGTCTTCATATGAGAGATACTGTTAAGCAAGAGAATGACCAGAAGCAAATGAAGTCAGAGAAAGTTACCAAGTAACTATGCCCACTGGAGAAGCAGAGGCCTAGGGGCAGAGATGGCAGAGAAACTCCACGGGTAAAATGAGAGTGCAGGTATAAAGCTGCCACGTCAGGAGCGCAAGTGCGGCCTGCAGAGGTGCAGAGGGAGGTGGTAACTCTGAGTAACAAAGATCCATACCTCAAGTGGGCTGTCTGGTCTGGCCCCAGAGGTAAAGGATGCACCTAGTCCTGCAGTGAATTGAGGTGTCACGCTGGGTTGGTACCCAGGGGGAACCTCACCCTTCATAAAGATGAAGAGGAGGAAGGGATGAGGGAGGGGCCGTGTGACAGGGGTACTGGGAGGGGGGAACATAAAGCAAATTAATTAATTAATTAATGGGAAAAAAAATCCATATCTACTTTTTATTAAACAGTGTTAAGAACAATGAACTAAATGCTGGGAACTGACTCCCTAACATCTGCACCGAAAGGGTCATGAGCTTGTGTGTTTGTTAGTTTGCGGTTTCTTTAGAAAACTGATGTCTCTTCTCTCAAACAGCCTCCAAGCTCATTCCATCTACAAAGAGCATCTTCCCTTCTGTATCCAACACCAAGATTGGTTGTTTTTCTAATGTTTATGAACTATATTATGATAACTCTATGAGAACTAGTTTGTCTTCCTTCCAGAGAATATGCCTCGCCTCACACACAACTAACACCCAAGAAATTACTAGATAAGAGCGAAATGATAAATACTCTGCCAAAATTAAAATGTTCTCTTTCCATAGAAGGAGCAAATAAACTCACCACAAACAGTAAAAGTAACTACTTTGCTGAAACAGTTCAGGACTTGAAAGTTCTAAATTCACCTTTATATCAAATATTATCTCAAGGCCGGCTTAGCAGGCAGAAGCTCTTGCCCTATGAACTGAAAACCCGAGTCTGAGCCCCAGAGCCTGCAGTGAAAATTGGGAATTACTTCCCAAAAGCTGTCCTCTGACCCACTACGCATGCACATCATGGCCTGGCCATGTATACTTTCTCCCTCTTCCTCTCTCTGCCCCACTCAAGTAAAATACATGGACATTCACTCAACAAATAAGACTACATTTAAAGCAATTATTTAGAATAAGTCATATATAAGGTTGCTTATTAAAAATGTTAAAGTTTTAATGTTCAGTGTCTCTTAACAGCACTTATAACAATATTTAAAGCAATGTCAGTGTTTTGCTTGGGTATCTTACAGAGGACCCAGATTCGGTTCCCAATCCCCACAGAGAGGCTCACAACAGTCTGTAACCCCAGCTTGAAGGCTGATGCCCTCTTCTGCTCCGTGAGCGCACAATGAATGTGGTGTACATCCATACATGCAGGCGAGAGACACTCACACACAAAAATCAATACTTAGCTGATTCAGGTGCCAAGTTGTGTGTGTTATTAAAATGTTACAAGTGGTGTTAAGAGACACTGGACATGAAAACTTTGAACATTTCCATATTGATATTACAAAGCAAACAGAAGCTCACTCATGGAAGAAACACAATTAGGGGTGAAACCACAGTATCCTGATGTACTGTGGCCACGATACAGAAGAGCCACTGACAAAAGTGGTTGGCTCCTTAATGTGCTCTCCTCTCACTGTGCAGCCAAAGCCTAAGTGTTTGCAGGAGCTGAGACACTGATTCTCATTCTCTCTCCCCTCCCTCCCTCCCTCTGCCCCCCTTAGTTTTTATGAATTTGATATAAAACACTCTCAAACAGTCTCCGTCATTTTACCTGGAAGAAACTGTAGCAGGTGAGAATCTCAGAGGCTGGCATAAACTACTGGCCATCCCAACTGGTATCACTAACGCAACACTTGACACTTAAACCATTCATGTGGCCCTGAGAGTAACTGTTTTCCTTAGAGCAGTGGTTCCCAGCCTTCCTAATGCTGTGACCCTTTAAGACAGTTCCTCATTTTGTGGTGACCCCCCCAACCATAAAATTATTTTTGTGGCTACGTCATAACTGTAATTTTGCTACCATTGTGACCCCTGCAGGGGTCGAGACCCACAGGTTGAGAACCACCGCTCTAGGTCATTCATTTCCTATTTTCCTCAGTTGTCCTAACATGTCCATTCTTAGCATTTCTAGAAGCTGATGACTTCCTTCCCTTCTCATTAGAAAGTAGTCAATCAAAACCCACCCACCTAACATCTGTGCCCACATCCTACCTCCACACAGTGTGTGCTGCCTGCTCCTGGCCAGCCTCTTCCCTTTGCACACTTAGAAAACACACGTCTCAGGCACAAAAGGACATGGCTCCAGTATCCCCTCCTATCACCATCACTACCATTTCTGCCTTAGTCACAATTAATGCCAAGCCAACAGTAAATTCTTTAGGTCCTTTGTTCCCGTTATCCCTCAGATCCAACGCTCTCTCGTCACACTGACTCCTGCCGACTCAAGGCAAACTCAGTGCCACCCTTGGTCTGGACTCTTTAAAAAAATACTTTTTTTTTTTTTTTTAATTTATATGAGTACACTGTAGCTGTCTTCAGACCTGACAGAAGAGGGCATCCCATTACAGACAGGATTACAGATCCCATTACTGTGAGCCACCAAGTGGCTGTTGGGATTTGAACTCAGGACCTCTGGAAGAGCAGCCAGTGCTCTTAACCACTGAGCCATCTCCCCAGCCCTTGTCTGGACTCGTGCGCACAGCAGCCTGGTTCCGTTCTGGCTTCCGCACCTGCACTAACACTTTATTCTCAATACAGCACCTAGATGCTCCTGCTCACATACATATCACAACTTATTCAAAATTCTAAAAACGCTTTAGAAACTACTCTCTTCTAGTTTTCAATCAAAATGGAACACTTTTCTCACTTGATTTCCTTTGACATCAGGGAGAAAAAAAAGTGAAGGGCTGGGAAGCTGGCCCAGGCTGGTAATGTGGTGATGGTTACGCCACGTTAACTGGAGTTCAAATCCCTAGCACCCAGGTAAGTAGCTAGGCAGATGACTGTGTGCTTATAACCCCAGTGTTGGGGAGCAACAGAGATAGGCAGTTCCCGGGGGCTCACTGACCAGCCATATCAGCAAGCTTCACTTTCACAGAAACACTGTCTTAGGGGGTAATAGAGAGTAAAGAAAAAGTCAACAGTCATTTAGTGAGAGCATGCTAAATGGCAAACATAAAATTTATTCCCATAAAAACTTCAGATAACTCTCATTTGGGCCTTTTTCCATCTGAGGACAGATGACCCCAAGGGAGCAAACACCCAGAACGAGCTCGGGAAAGGGAGGTTACACGGAAGTGCACACATTTGCTGCCTTCAGCAGTTCTTGCCTTACCCAGGAGACTGTTGGCAATAAACCCAGGTAAGGGGGTGTTTAAAGCAACCTTTTCATCGGAACAGTACAGCTTTGAGATGTTCTCAGTGTTAACTCTACAGCTGGGACTCAGGAGCTGTTTAAAAGACCGCGCCTTCCAAATCTCACTGCCGCAGGCAGACACCTTCAGTCACACTGGCTTCCTGTGAGCCTGTGCCCTTGGGAACTGTGTGCTCACTGTCCCCTCCTGGAACGTTCTTTCCAATCCTGAGACCTTCTTCTTCCATCCTGGCACAGCCTACATAAAAGGCAGATGGCTCCCGGTGCTTCCCAGGACCACTGTGGTCGTCCTTCATTTCACTGTGTTAAGAAAGTCTCTTGTTCTTGAAGCAGCTGTCACAGCAGTTCTGTGGACGCACTGGCTGCTCCTCCACAAAGAACACAAGCCCCAGGAACAGGGAGAAATCTTATCTGCCCCGGCCGAATCCCCGTCTTCCAACGGCTGACGCGCGCTCCAGACTAACAATCCATAATGGTCAGGGGTTAAGTTAGAACTTGTGCCACAGGGAAGTTATTATCTGCTTCTTGTTATCATTTACTCTTTGTTACCCACGACACCCCTAATAGAGTTCACAAAAACAAACATCGTACAGAAAGAAAATATTCTTCTTGGTGCATCCCGGTGGAAGTCTTTGGGCATAAGTTTTGGAGGCAAAGGGAGATCTCTAGAATGGATCCAAGGGAAGGTTCTTTACATTAACACAAAGGCAGAGGCTGTCTGGAGACCCATAGGCTGGGGGGGGGGGTGTCACAGTTTTACAGGAGAGACATTATTTATTATTATTATTATTATTATTATGTTTACCAACTCTGCAATCAGGGTTTCCCACTAAAGTCATGAATTTCTCTATTATTTTCAGCTGGTATCCCTGGCTAATTTCATAAAAAACTTGATTTTACAAGTACAAGTTCTATCCTAGGGCTGGTGAGATGGCTCAGCGGTTAAGAATGGTTGAGTTCAATTCCCAGCAACCATATGGTAGCTCACAACCATCTGTAATAGGGTCAGTACAGCGTAGTCATATGCATAAAATAAATATATAAATCTTATTTTAAAAAACCCCAACTTCAATTCTAACATTTTAAACTGCCAAACAGAAGCCTCTCTCTCTCTCCCTCTCTCTCTCTCTCACAAATCAAATGCTAAATAAATAAATAAAACATGAAAATAACAAAAACCCTCAAACACTCAAATCTCTGCCGTAAGTGCTGACTTTATTACTATCCGAACTGCCATAAGCAAATTCTCAGATTAAACAGAACATTTAAAAACAATGAAAGGACTAAACAGAAAAACCCCAACACTGACAAGAAGACGGGCCAGTGATACCCAAGGTAAGAAAGCTACAAGGTAAACAAGGTGGCTTGTGTCTGACATCCAAGCACCCAGGAGGCCAAGGAACAGGAGTTCAAGGCCAGCCTCAGCTACATACCAAGTTTCATGCCACGGTCTCAGAAAATCCAAGCAAAACAAAACTGCAAGTCTTAATAGACTTTTCTAGAAGTTAGGGGAATTCTTTCAATGCAGTATACCTCCCTCAAAAAACAAGTGCACCAGAAATCTATACAAAAGCCACAATTTATTGTACCTAGTTTTGCAGATAAACAAACAAAACAGCATTAAAAATCAACTGATGGCTTTTAAATTGTTTCGCTTCATATGTTAGCTGAATCAATTAGATTATGATGATGATGATGATGTGTGTGCGCGGGGGTGGGGTGGGGTGGGGGGGGAAACGCATGACCGCACGAGCTAAAATAAAATAAGTCTGTTCCATTTCCCTCCCAGCTTTTTCCGTACACCAGGAAGCTCTTAGGCAACTTTGTGCAATTGCAGGGACAGAAGGTGAGAAACTCAGATGCAAAGGAGAGCAGAGTGCGGAGCGCGCACTCAGGTGACCTCTCACATTTGTTCCCAGCTTGCTCAATCCCAGGGACAGCACGCTCCAAGCGCTGCTCATTCTTTCCACACCCGAGGACGCAGTCAATGCCGGTCTGGCACCTGTCCCCCTATCTTCCCAGTCCCGCACTTGTCCCTCCACCCCGCTTCCCTGTCCCTGTCCCCACCCCCACCTCTACTCCGCAAGAACCCCTCCATCTTCCTGCACCTTACCTGTCCGCCATCCCCCTGCTCCGAAAGTGCCCCCTTACTCCCATTAACCTGTCTCACACTTATCCCACCATCTACAGACTCCACAACTTGTCTCTCCATCCCCTTGCCCCACACTCGTCCCTCCATCTTCCTGCACCATACTTGCTCCTATCTACCCCCTCCACACTTGTCGCTCCATCCCCGCTGCCGGGCATTTCCTTGCTCCCTACCTGTCCCCCTCCCCCACCCCCTTGCCCCCGCACTGTCCCGCCCCGCACCCCGGACCCCCCCGCGCCTCACCGTCGCTGCACTTGTACTGGCAGAGCCCGTCCTCTCCGCCCAGCAGGTCCAGCGCGGCGTTGAGGTACGTGTCTATCTTGTGGATGCCGTTGCGGATGGTCTTGAGGGTGGCCCTCCAGTCGGTGGTCTGGTCCTGCTCCTGGCCGCGCGCGGTGACCAGCAGGAGCAGGAGCGGGAGCAGGAGCGCAGGGCCCCGGGCGGGCGCGGGCCGCGGAGCCACCATCTGCGGGGCCGGGGCGGCCGGGCTGGGCAGCGGGGCGCGCTCCCGCTCAGACCCCGGCCTCCTCGGCGCCGGCGAGCTCGCGCCCCGTCACTGAGCGCCGCCCAACGGTGGGCCTGCCCGGGCACGCGCGCCTGCACAGTGCGCATGCGCCGCAGCGTGGGAGCCCGGAGAGTGGGGTGGCGACCTCCTCGCCCACGTGGTCTCCCGAACTTTGGTGGAGCTTTCAGTCCTACCTCTCTGGAGTGGTACAAACGCCCTTACTCGTGCTTTAGACGTAGTCATTGTTTTGGTTCAGCACCATAGTGAGTTGGCTTTATTTTGTTTCTCAAGACTGGGTCTCTGTTGTAGCCCTGGCTGTCCTGGGACTCATTCTGTAGGCCAGGCTGGCCTCGAACTCAGAGATCCGTCTACTGGGATTAAAGGCATGAGTCACTACCTCCTGGCTCCTAGTAAGGTTGTTTGTTTGCTTTTTTTTTTTTTTTTTTTTTTTTTTTTTTTTTTGGCAAAGCTCTCGTGTTCACCGAGGCACCACAATGAAGAACGACCTGTAACACAACCTCCCTTGGGCTTAGCAGTCTCTGTCTTTTCTGGGCGTGGCCTGGGAGTCCAGCCCGGGTCCCTTTGAACCTGTGGCTGCCCACTTGGCCTTGCAGCCTACCAAGCCTCGATTTACCTCCTGGGTCCTTGTGGGGACCTTACGATCAGCTGCAATCCTGGCAATCCTAGTTGCCATTTCTGAGGGTTGTTGAGGATGGAACTCTTAATCAACCAGAGCACTTCCTCCATTGCTTCTAAATTTAAGGAAAAGGAACGTCACAGTTACCCCTCCTTAAAATTCCAAATACTGTAGAGAAAAGGCTAATCACGGATTAGACAGAGGAGAGGGAGGCAGGAATATGTCTTCCAAAACGGGACAAATGCGGTAAGGTTACCTGGGACAAGCCCACGGTTAATTTTTCTGAGACAGGGTCTTGGGCTGTAGCCCAGGCTGCCCTCCAACTTGCCTTGAACACATTCTCCTCCCAAGTGCTAAGATCTTGGCTCCAAACTTCTCTCTTTTCTATTTCTTTACACGTTTGCATCTTGGTGAGTCTTTGGTAGTCTTTCCCCTTAACCTGTGCTCTGAGGACTCGGTTTGCCGTCTCTCTCTTTAGGGATTGCATGTCAAATGCCAGATTCGGGGTACCGTTTCTCGTCTATTGCACACGGTGCAAGAACAGGGCTGGTCAAACCGGATTCAGTTCCTCGAATCTCTGTATTAGCTGCCATCCAGGGCCACGCCAGTCATCTCATATTTAAGATGAAAATCTCGTTTTTTGCCGTAGACCACCTCCCCCTTCCCTGGTACCATGTCATTGGTTTTGTCCCCAGACACTGTGTTTTCCCTCCTTAGCCTATCTAGAACCAGGGCCACTCTTCCTTCCCCGATGTGGCTTCTGTCTTCTTCAGTTTCCCTTGGATCTGAAGGATACCCTGTCTTCCATATCTCATGTCTGCCTTCCACCCTCCCCTGGACCTCTTCCTGCCTGCTTCCCGTTTGGACTTTATACATAAATTCTTTAGTGGTTTCAACTCTTGGGCATGAGGCCACACTCAGTTTGTCCTTTTCTCTGATGCACCCTAGGTACCAGGGACACTGAGCTGCTCTCCGTGTGTGTGTGTGTGTGTGTGTGTGTCTCCTCAAGCTTCGAGGCCTTTGGAAAGTGGCCTAGGACCTAGGGTGGAAGGAGAGAAGAGAGTTCTCCAAGTTGTCCTTAAACCTCTACATATACATACAAACACATAATAATAATAATAATAATAATAATAATAATAATAATAATAATAAATAATAATAATAATAATAATAATAAAGAAAACACCTAAAGGCTTGCTTGTTTGTTTTTCTGGCTCAATTCCAGGGTCCACTTGTGTGGTTAAAATTAAAGGAGGGCTGGCACAAGGCCTGTGATGGGACAGTTTGTCTAATCTTGTCAGGGACAGTTTTAGAAAGGAAGAGAGGAGAAGCCAGGGAAGAGGCAAGATGGAGGAAGAGGAAGATAGGATGACCCTATCTGTGTGCCTCTGCATAGCTACAGGTTGTTATGAGTATTTTATAAGGGATGGATTTGTATAGGATGATTTGTCTTGTCGAGATAGGAAAACTATATTATTTGGCTCTGAGTTTATAATGTGGATATTTTGTGGAGTGTAAAATTTACAGAAAAAAAAATCTGAGATAAAGCCATTGTTAAATTACAAGTTTCTGGAGTTTTTAATTGTTGGGCTGGTTGCAGTGTGGGTAGAGTTTGTGGCTGACCCTCTGCTGGGAGAGAGACACCAGAGGGGATAGGCCGTGGATAAGATGAATATGTTAGTTCTATGTGGCCCTCAAGTGCCAGAACTAATGTGAGAGAGTTTTATTTTCTAACGGAGAGAGTACCTGGGGCATTGTGTCGAGGTACTGGACACTGGAACCAGTCGCCCCCTTTTAAAATATTTACTGCAACACACTTGATCACAGTGAAGAAGCTAAAATGGCAGGAGCTTCAAGCATTGGGTTGCATCACAATTGGAATCCCTTGCCTAGGGAATAGTTCTGTTAGTCAGTTGGTAGGTATTATTGCTCTCCCACACCCCCACCCCCATCCCTCATCTCCTACCCCAACCCCCTCCCCATCCCCAACCCCCATTCCCCACCCTCATCCCCCATCCCTCAACCCCCTCCTCAACCCTCCATTTTCCACCCCATCCCCCACCCCCAAACCCAATCCCAACCCCCATCCCTCAACACAAACCCCCATCCCCCCATCCTCACTCCATTCCCCCAAACCCAATACCAACCCCCATCCATCCCCCCATCCTCACTCCATTCCCCCAAACCCCATCTCCCACTTCTCATCCCCTCACCCCCCTCTCCTCCCCACCCCAGCCTTCCCACCCACACCCCCACCTTCCCAGCCCCCCCACCCCCACTCCTCCTGCAGGTGTGAAGGCTGGTAATTATTTTAGCTCTTTGTTCTTTTAACTCACCAATAAGCAGCTGCAATTGTTGTTGACTCTGTCTTCAGGGTGGCCTGGGGTCTCTTTCCTGAGGTAGGTGAGGACTTCCCTGCCATCCTTACTTTCAACTTGGTTTGTTATAAAACCAAGTTTTGTTTCTGTTGCTGTGATAAAGATCATGATCAGAGGCAACTTGAGGATTGGAAGGTTTATGTCCTCCTCTTAGAATTCTGGGAGAAGTAAGGACAAGAAATCAGGGCATGGACTTGGAGGCGGGAACTGAAGTAGAGACCATGGAGGAACACTGCTTACTGGCTTGCTGGCTCCTAACCTGCTCAGATCATCTGTCTAGAGCTGGCACTGCCCCTGGTTGCACGGCTCTCACTCATCAGTCATTAATCAAGAAAATGTCCCACTAACTTGTCTATAGGCCAATCCAATGGAGGCACTGAATCTCTATTGGAACTAAGCTAGCTGATCACATTGGATTCTGTTTGTGATTCAGAGTCCTGAGAGACACCTCTGACCTGGATAAGCCCTGGAGTCAGAACATCCTGTTCCCACCTTACCTGGTCTTTTCCTGCCTGGGGCCACCTTGGAAAGCTGAGTCACTGCCCTTGAGAACCTCACCCTAGTCCATTCGAAGGTTTTTGTTTGTTTTTGCAGGTTTCAAGTCAGTGTGCAGAATGGGGTTCTGAGCCTTCAGCTGAAAGACCCCCACAGAGGGGAGACCCTCAGTCAAGTCTCGGGATAACACAACCCCCCAAGAACTCACGAGAGACCATCCTTGCTGCAATTACACAAGGTTTTTTAATGGACCAGTGCACTGGGGTCGAGACTCATATCCCACGCAGGAGTAGAGGAGTCTGACCCGGAGTGGCTGCGAGAAGGGGGTTTTAAAGGAAACAAACAACAACTGGGAGGAGGGTACGTCATTGGAGGACCGTGGAGCATGAACCCAGTAGACATTTCCACTCTCTGCTTCACAATGACAGCGTTGGTTTTAAAGCAAATCCTAAAGTTAATGCTGATTCACTGAACATCTCTGAATGTTTGTTAAGAGCAAGAGGTACAGCCAAAGAAAAAGACAGATAAGGACTGTCATCTGTCTCACACTGTCCTTGGGGTGACAGTTGGAGAAGAGGAAGGAAACTAATAAAAACAATGCCTCAAGAAAGATCAACGCTGTTCTGAGATTAAAGCGGGCTATTATGATGGAGTTGGAACATTTGCTATATCCCTGACAAAATGGTGATGCTTTATGCAGAGGGGAGAGGAAAAGGGACACAGTTAGGAAATACAGGGTTGGCCACATCACCCCTGAAATGGCAAGTACTTGGTGGCACATTTAGTTAGTGTGCTGTTGTAGGACAGGTAGAGACTGGGGGGGCGGGGGAGGAGGTTGTGAACTCATGAGCCCTTGGACTCGGCAGAACTTAAAAATGAGTCAAGATACAGGACACCAGAGAAAGAGCAAAGCAGAAGCAACCAGAAGGGCGTGGCTTGCAAGAAGGCTAAGAACAAGGAACCCAAGAGATAGTCAAGGGCTGCTGGTGGGAGAGCAGTCAAGTGGCCATGACAATACCGGGGAGGGGCTGTGGAGAGGGTTCCATGGAAGGTTAGGGGAGCCTGTGACAGAAGAAAAATGTATTAGTACTTAAAGAAGCAGAGAAATGGGACAAGAGCTGGCAGGTGTCATTGCCCCATAACAGATTCTATGCCAGACTTTTTACCAAAACACAGGTTCATTTTCACCCCTTCTCTTGTTGTGAAACATCCTGTAGCTTTTCTTTCTTCTCATGGAGGGAGAGAGGTTCATAAAGGCCAGGAAACTAAAGAGATTCACTAGACTCAGGAAGCTCAGAAAGGTACAAGAATCAATAGACCCTTCTCCAAGGTAGTGTTGGTAGTTTGCAGCAGCTGGGAGAGGCGGTGCTCTTCTGTGGAATTGCCTACGAATTGGGTAGTGAGCCCCAGCAATCTCCTCTGAGTTGTCATCTATACTTGGGTAAGTTTGCTGATGATCCAGCTGCCTTAAGTAACTATGATCCCGTAAGGAGCCCCAATAGGCTCATTGCTTTCTCAAGCTAGACTTGGGTGTGATAATGTCTTTGGTCTGTAGTTGGCACCCCACTTGGGATGAATAGATGCTTGTTCATGGTCTCCCCAGGGAAAACCATAAATACAGATGGGACATAATACACAAAGAATATAATAAATGGCCCAATGCCTAATGTAGTTGGTGGCAGATTTGTGACTTGAACACAGTCTTGTGAGATTCTAATGTCACTAAACTACCTTCATTCCTTCCTGAACAGTTAATGTAGTCAAACTATCTGTAAATAAAATGTGTGGGCTGAGGGTGTAGCTGAGTTGTACTAGGCAGTGAAAAACAGACAAACGAACAAAAACAAACTATCTTGTATGCTTAACTGGAATATTTATTGGGGATTATATGGCAGAATCCTACAATAGCATACATTTTGAAAAAACTTTCGGACAAGCGGTAAGACTTGCTTCTTACCAGCTCTGAGGAGAACTAATTGTGTAGTTTTATTTCAATTACAATGTAACCCCTGAAAGAATAAGTGTAGAAAGAAGGAGGTTGTAGCTTCAGACATTGTGTTGAGAAACTAGGGGCCTTCCCACGTGATAACTAATCCAGTCAAAATAATTGGCCACTCTGGTGTAAACACCTGGGAACTCTGGCCTCCCACAGTTTTCACCCCAGCTCACAATGCCCCAAACATAAGTGACGTTGTTGACATCCTTGCAGACCAAGGGTCCTCCAGAGTCTCCTTTGCAGGCATCAATGGACCCATCACTGGTACCTGAGAGAGACAAAACTACATTTTCATCCATTCGTCAGGGCCCTTGCTCCTCTTTCCTGCCCCCCACACTGGTGCACACGAAGACTTGCACTTTTTTTAAAAAAAAACTTTCCTGACAGAGCTGTCATGGGTCCTTTTGGGGACTGCAGACTGAAGTGTAGGAAATAATCTGTAAACGTTCTGTTTCCCTGAGTTAGCATAGTTGTTCTGCTTGACTTTTGTGCTCTACACCACACTGTGAGGAGATTCAGATACAATCGGGAAGGGCAAAGCAGACTAATAGAATGGGTACCCCAGGTTACCCCGTGGGCACTTACCTGCACACAGCATCTCTTTTTCATAGTAGCGATCTGGGTAAAACTGAGAGCAGTTGCCTATGAGGTTAACTTGGCCCCACCTAAGTGAGTAGACTTTTTGGTTATCTATACAAAGTGAGAAAACAGATATTTAGGAGCTGCCAAGGAGAAGTCTAAATAAAGATTGTTTTAGCTTAGTAAAGCATTAAGAAGATAAATGAATGTACTTTAATAATTATTACATATATTAATAATTGAAGACCCTTTCTTGGCACATTTAAATCATAGTCTCTTCATATCCCTAGTTTCTAGAATTACCTTTCTGAATGGAAATGAAGGAAGGCCATTGAACATGTGTAGTGAAGCTACAATTATTTAGTAAAGAGCTGGCCCTTGTGGTGACTGAGGTATAACCCACTCCCACTGTTGATAGGTTCCGTAGAAGAATGACCTGAGAGGCAGTGATGGAGCCTCCTCACATGCATCTTTGATATCTTTTCCTGCAACCACGAATTTCTTTGAAATTACCATCAGAAAGCATCCTTGAAGAAGTTAGAAAATCCAGTGCTGTTGTCGGAATGTACATGCTTTTGAGCTTAAAGGAAGTACCTATTTAAGTGACCTGAACTGATGGACCAGGAGATAGAACTTCCTTCACATTGAAGTCAAAGGGACTTGAACACCTTTGGTCTGTAGAAAGAGAAGGGCCAGGTGCTCCTGACTGACAGCCCGAGGGAAATGAGAGAGAGCAGCATAAGCACCCAGAGACAGGAGGATGGGTTGAGGAGCAACATTTGGTCCCAGATCCCCTCTTCCTTTCCCTGGCTCACAGCGATTTGATGCAAATGATGCAGTTTTCCTTTCAGCCTGTCTGCTTCCTCGCTGTGCAAAGGTCCAAGAGCTCGGGATAGACCTGCCTCATTCTTCACCAACATCCAGAATATTCTTGCACAAAGTAGTTGCTTAATAAAACTCAATGTGATAAGAGACTGTATAAAATCACAGTAATTTAGTTGCAGACCTTACAAATGTCTTATGCCAAATTACTCTCTTTGCCTGTGTCTTAGCCCTGTGCTAAGCAACATGGTATATGGAACTGTGATTCCCTCTCTACCTATTCTCTCTCAGGAGGTCCATTTGAAATAAAACTGTTTCATTAGCACTTCTATAGGTAAAAAAATGAAGCAAATCTTATTGGCCTCAACTCCCAATCCTCCTGCTGCTAGGATTATAGGTGTACACCATCACAAGAACCCATTCGATTCTTGGTTTTGGTCCTGGGGATCAAACCCAAGAACTTGCACATGCTAGACAAGCACCCAAGCATTACGCTGCATCTCCAATTTCATGTTGTTCTGACAATGGGGCTCTGAGCAGCAGCTCAGGTCATGAGCTCAGGCAAGAAGCCCTTACTGGATGGCGCTCACTTTTGTGTAAGATATTTTTGTACTAGATGGGTCCCCATACATTTCTAATCCAATGTCCAACCCTGGAGGTAAAGCACATACCTTTCTCTCGACCCCATCCAGAGACAGTGCATCTTTCATTTGGTTGGAACAGATATGGAGACCATGGGACACAGGCAGGCACAGAATTGGAGAGCTCACAGTCTTTCTTGTTTGACTGCTTTCTCATTTCAATCAAAGCTATGTCATTTTGGTAGCTTTTGCCATTGTAGTTTTCGTGAACAATAACTCTGTTCACTGTTTGAACTATCAGCTGAGAGTTCGGTTTTAGCCAGTCTAATAAAGCTGTCCAAACTTGGTAATGTCGAGACCTACTGGGTCTGTAAGAGAAAGGAATGGGGAATGAACTATATCAAGAAAAAAATATGGATCTCCATACTTCGTCTTTGTAGTCTTTCTTTTAAAGGATAAATCTGCCTTTTTAATCCTTAGTGATAGTATGATGATGGTTTGTATATGCTTGGCCAAGGTGTGGCATTATTAGAAGGTGTGGCCTTGTTGGAGTTGGTGTGTCACTGTGGGTGTGGACTTGAAGACCCTCATCCTAGCTGCCTGGAAGCCAGTCTTCTCCTAGCAGCCTTCAGATGAAGATGTAGAACTCTCAGCTCCTCTTGCACCATGGCTGCCTAGATGCTGCCATGCTTCTGCCTTGATGATTATGGACTGGACTTCTGAACCTGTAAGCTATCCCCAATTAAATGTTGTCCTTATAAGAGTTGCCTTGGTCATGGTATTTGTTCACAGCAGTAAAACCTAACTAAGACAGATATAAAACTGGAGAACTACATGTATGTAGAGCAGGGTGATTGATTGGTTGATGGAGAAGGCACCAAGTTCCCAGCTTTTTCTACGATTGGATTGTCTAGCCTTTCCAAGTAGTCAGGTATGTTATAGAGTGGACTGTCCATGAGCAAAAATTTGAATATTTAAAATATCTTCTTTAATTATGTCCTCTGTCTACCATTAAAAATCATCTATAATCTTGTTTTCTCATCAAAAAGCACAACCTGAATAGAATTTATCTTTCCTTCACAATGGCTCAGACAGTCCCAGTCCAGTTCAATGGCAATGTCCTAGGAAACAGTGTGATGCTTGAATGCTTTTACGTATGCCTAAGTGTTCCAAGAATGCTGCCATCCATGTTGATTTGGGTTGTATTGTAGGTTCAGGGATCATAACTATTCCTTGAAGGTTAACTTGGCTTTATGGCTTACTGAACACTAACATAATGTTTGCCAACTACACAGACAGGTATTGTACCTGGCTCTGGGGAACAGAAGTTAGCAAAACCAGAAAGCATTTAGAAAGCGTGCATCATTGGATGGGTGATCACAACGCTGAAGAGAGATACCGTGTGAGGAGTGAGAGGAGTGTGCAGGAGAAAGGCTCTTGCGAACTTCTCAGGAGGGCTCTGATTAAAAGCATTCGGGGAGGATGCCACAGTGAATCAAGAGCTGAGCTGAATCCGAGTAAAGAGCAGCATTAACTAGGGAAGAGCGTCAAGAGCGATCATGCCAGACAGGGGAAAGGGCCCATGAAGGCTGTTTGCAGAGGAAGCAATTGCTCTTGAGCATCTGAAGAAGCCCAGAGTGGATGCTTGAACAGGCAAGGAGTAGTGTGAGACTAGTGAGAAAAAGGAAGGCCAAGTCATATAAGACTTTATATGATTTATATGGGTTGACAGTTTTGTTCCAATGCTTATCTGAGAAGGACGGCAAAGCTCTTGAATTGTTTATGCGACACACTGGAGAACAGATGGGTCAGACCATGAATAGACAGGGTGCATGTAGGAAAGGCAACTGGAGGCAGCCCTTTAATGCAGATGATAAGGACAAGGTAATAGGGAAGGAAACAAGGTTTGAAAAGCAAATGGTGAAAAATTAAACATTAAGAATGCCTTGCCTAGGCAAGCTTAGAGAGGGAAGTAATGATGATTCTTAGATTTGTACCTGTGTTAACCACATAAATGGTGATTGTTAAGAAAGGAAGAACCAGAACAGGACTGTATTTAAGAGAACTGGCCTAAAAGGTAGGCCTTGGACATTTAGAGATCAATCTATCTCTCTCTGTGTCTCTCTCTCTATCTATCTTATTCTGTCTCTCTCTCCTCCTCCTTCTCCCCCCCCCGTGTGTGTGTGTGTGTGTGTGTGTGTGTGTGTGTGTGTGCTCTTGTTCATTTGCAGTCATGTCTGTGCATGGGGTAAGTATGTTTGCAGATGCACATGCATGTGCACATAAAGACCAGAGATAAATCTTGGATATTGTTCTTTAGGCACTGCCCACCTTGATGGTGTGGCAGGTTCCTTCATTGATCTGCAACTCACCAAGTAGGCCATGCTGGGTGGCCAGCAAGCCCCAGGGAGCTCCCAGCCAGTGTCATATTATAAGCACATGTCACCACACCCAGCTTAAAAATGCTTGTAATGTGGGTTCTTCAGCTTAAACTCGGGGCCTCATGCTTGATGTAATTTCACTGTAGTCAGGAACTATGGATGGATGTTGACTGCAGGTCAGGAGATGGAGAAAAGGCTCTACTGTGGCTACCATTGAGTCACGTTAGGGTGGGACCTTAGACTACAGGTAAGGAGAGGAAGCCAGGCTGAACACTGAGACATTCCAACTGCTCAGAGGCTGCGTGACGTAAGCGTAGATGACCTGGTAGAACATCAGAGGAGGAGGTATGGGCAGAAAAAGAAACCAAGGGGATGCAGTGCCATGGAAACTAAGAGAGGAGCATCTTAAAGAAGGAAGGTAGAAGAGGGAGTTTGGGCAGAACAGAACAGAGCCTGGCCCATCTGCTTCCCGGACTGGCAGCCCCTAAAGGTTGAAAGACTGATGAGTAGGAGATCTAGGCAGCCAGGGAGCAGAGAGATCTCTGCGGAGTGCGCACAGAAAGCGCACCCCCCGCCCTGCCCTGCCTAATCCAGGGACAAGGAACACAACTTTGGAACTTCTGTTCTCACCCGACAAATCTGAGGCATAGAACAGGGCTTGGCCTATCTGCCACCTGGACCATTGGAGATCCAGGGACACAGACCAGATACAAGGGAAAGGTAAGAATATATCACTGACAACAAAATGGCAAGAGGAAAGCGAAAGAGTATATCCCAAGGAAACCAAGACAACCTGGCAACACCAGAATCCAGCTCTCCCATAACAGCAAACATTGGAATGCCAAACACTCCAGAAAAAGAAGACACAGATCTGAAATCATACCTCAAGATGCTGATAGAGATACTTAAACAAGAACGGGAGGAAAAGCAAAAAGAATCAGAAGCTTTTAAAGAGGAAACAAGAAAAACACTCAAAGAACTAGAGGAAAACAGAATCAAAGAGATGAAGGAAGGGAAGAGGGAATTTAAAACGGAAATTGACACAATAGAGAAAACACTAAAAGAGATAACCCTAGAGGTAGAACACCTAAAAAAGAAATAAGGAGTCACAGAAGCAAGCATTTCCAATAGACAACAAGAGATGGAAGAGAGAATCTCGGGGGCAGAAGACAACATTGTAAACATAGACAAAACAGCCAGAGACGATGCAAAAAACAAAAAGCTCCTAACCCAAAATGTCCAGGAAATCCAGGACACAATGAGAAGACTGAACCTAAGGATAATAGGAATAGAAGACGGAGAAGAGTATCAACTAAGAGGCACAGTAAATATCTTCAACAAAATTGTAGAAGAAAACTTCCCCACCCTAAGAATGAGATGACCACGAGCATAAAAGAAGCCTTTAAACTCCAAATAGGTTGGACCAGAAAAGAAATACCTCCTGACACATAATAGTCAAAACACCAAGTGCACAAAGCAAAGAAAGAATACTAAACGCAGTAAAGGAAAAAGGTCAGGTAACATATAAAGGCAGGCCAATCAGAATCACACCCGATTTCTCAACAGAGACTATGAAAGCTAGAAGAGCCTGGACAGACATCATGCACACCCTAAGAGAGCACAAGTGCCAACCCAAGCTGCTATACCCAGCAAAACTACCAATCACCATAGATGGAGAAATGAAGATATTTCAAGACAAATCAAAATTTACACAATATCTGACCACAAACCCAGCACTACAATGAATTATAGGTGGAAAACCCAATAAAATGAGGGAAAATACAGCCTAGTAAAAACAAGAAAACTCCTAAAGAAGAAAACTAAAAGAAGAAAAAGACACAGACACAACTCATCCCACAAAAGCAATAATAGCAGGAAACAGAAACAATTATTCCTTGATATCTATTAACATAAATGGACTCAACTCCCCAATAAAGAGACATAGGCTATCAGACTGGATACATAAACAAAATCCAGCCTTTTGCTGCATACAAAAAACTCATCTCAGAGACAAAGACAGACACTATCTCAGAGTAAAAGGGTAGGAAAAAAAGTTCCAAGCAAACAACCCCAAGAAGCAAGCTGGAGTGGCTATTCTAATATCAAATAAAGTAAATTTCCAACCAAAAGTTATCAAAAAAGATAAGGAAGGACACTTTTTACACATTACTGGGGAAATCTGTCAGAAGGAACTCTCAATCCTTAACATATATGCTTCAAATAAAAAAGCACCCACATTCATAAAAGAGACCCTACAAAAGCTCAAAAAACACATTTCATCCCACAAAATAATAGTGGGTAACTTTAATACCCCACTCTCACCAATGGACAGATCACGGAAACAGAAACTGAACAAGGACACTGCAAAAGTAGCAGAGACTTTGAACCAACTAGAATTAATAGATATCTACAGAACATATTATCCTAAAGTAAAAGAATACACCTTCTTCTCATCACCCCATGGCACCTTCTCGAAAATTGACCACATAATTGGACACAGAAGGAGCCTCAATCGATATAAGAAGATTGAAATACTCCCATGCATCCTCTCAGATCACCATGGTCTACAGCTGGTTTTTAACAACAACAAAGACAACAAAAAGCCCACATACACATGGAAACTAAACAACGCTCTGTTAAAGAATAGCAGGGTCAAAGAAGAAATAAAGAAAGAAATTAAGGATTTTCTAGAATTCAACGAAAATGAAAACACAACATATCCAAACCTATGGGATGCAATGAAAGCAGTACTGAGAGGAAAACTCATAGCCCTAAGTGCTTCCAAAAAGAAACTGGAGAGAGCTCACATCAGCAACCTGACAGCACAGCTAAAAGCCCTAGAACAAAAGGAAGCAGATATACCCAAGAAGAGTAGATGGCAAGAAATAATCAAAATTAGGGCAGAAATAGACCAAATAGAAACAAAAAGAACCATTGAAAAAATCAACAAAACCAAGAGTTGTTTCTTTGAGAAAATCAAAAAGATTGATAAACCCCTAGCCAGACTAACAAGAGGGCAAAGAGAGAGTATACAAATTAACAAAATCAGAAAGGAAAGTGGAGACATAATAACTGAAACTAAGGAAATTCAAGAAATCATCAGATCCTACTACAAAAACTTATACTCCACAAAATTGGAAAATCTGGAGGAAAGGGACGAATTCCTAGACAGATACAAGATCCTAAAGTTAAACCAGGACCAGGTAAACCATCTAAATAACCCTATAACACCTAAAGAAATAGAAGAAGTCATCAAAAGCCTCCCAACCAAAAAAAGCCCAGGTCCAGACGGGTTCAGTGCAGAATTTTATCAGACATTTATTGCGGATATAACACCAATACTCTCCAAACTATTCCACAGATAGAAGCAGATGGAATACTACCTAACTCATTTTTTGAGGCCACAATAACCCTCGTACCTAAACCACACAAAGACCCTACAAGGAAAGAGAACTTCAGACCAATCTCACTTATGAACATTGATGCAAAAATACTCAACAAAATCCTTGCAAACCAAATCCAAGAACACATCAAAACGATCATTCATCATGACCAAGTAGGCTTCATCCCTGAAATGCAGGGATGGTTTAATATAAGGAAATCCATCAACGTAATCCACCATATAAACAAACTCAAAGAACAAAATCACATGGTCATCTCACTAGATGCTGAGAAAGCATTTGACAAAATTCAACACTCCTTCATGTTAAAAGTCCTGGAAAGAACAGGAATCCAAGGTCCATACTTAAACATAATAAAAGCAATATACAGCAAACCAACAGCCAACATCAAACTTAATGGTGGGAAACTTGAAGCAATCCCACTAAAATCTGGGACTAGACAAGGCTGCCCACTCTCCCCCTACCTATTCAACATAGTACTAGAAGTCCTGGCTGGAGCAATTAGACAGCAAAAGGAGATCAAGGGGATACAAATCGGAAAGGAAGTGATAAAAACATCACTCTTTGCCGATGACATGATAGTGTACTTAAGTGACCCCAAAAATTCCACCAGAGAACTCCTACAGCTGATAAAGAAGATCAGCAAAGTGGCTGGATACAAAATTAACTCAAACAAATCAGTAGCCTTTTTATACTCAAAGGACAAACATGTGGAGAAAGAAATTAGGGAAAATGTACCCTTCACAATAGTCACAAAAACTATGAAATACCTTGGTGTGACTCTAACTAAGCAAGTGAAGTATGACAAGAACTTCAAACCTCTAAAGAAGGAAATTGAGGAGGATCTCAGAAAATGGAAAGATCTCCCATGCTCATGGATTGGAAAGATCAACATTTAAAAAATGGCCATCCTACCAAAAGCAATCTACAGATTCAATGCAATCCCCATCAAAATTCCAACCCAGTTCCTCATGGAATTGGAAAGATCAATGTGCAGTTTCATATGGAATAACAAAAGACCTAGAATAGTGAAATCCATCCTCAACAACAAGAAAACATCTGCGGGAATCACTATCCCTGACCTCAAGCTATATTACAAGGCAATTGTGCTGAAAACTGCATGGTACTGGTACAGAAATAGGCTCGTGGATCAATGGAATAGAATAGAAGATCCAGAAATGAGCCCTCATGTATATGGTCACCTGATTTTTTACAAAGGAGCTATTAACATTCAATGGAAAAAGGACAGCCTATTCAACAAATGATGCTGGTCCAACTGGCACTCAACATGCAAAAGAATGAAAATAGACCCTTTCTTATCTTCTTGTACAAAGTTCAAGTGTAAGTGGATCAAAGATCTCCACATTAAACCAGACACACTGAAACTATTAGATGAGAAAGTAGGGAAAACCTTAGAACACATAGGCACAGGAGAAAATTTTCTGAACAAAACACCAGTGGCTCAAGCTCTTAGGTCAAAGATTAAGAAATGGGACTTAATGAGATTGCAAAGTTTCTGTAAAGCTAAGGACATTGTCAAGAAAACAAAATGGCAACCAACAGAATGGGAAAAGATCTTTACCAACTCCACATCAGATAGAGGCCTAATATCCAAGGTATACAAAGAACTCAAAAAGCTAGACACCAGAGAATCAAATAACCCTATTAAAAAATGGGGTACAGAGCTAAACAAAACGTTCTCAGCTGAGGAATATTGAATGGCTGAGAAATATCTGAGGAAGTGCTCGACATCCTTAGCCATCAGGGAAATGCAAATTAAAACAACCCTGAGATTCCACCTCACACCAGTCAGATTGGCCAAGATCCAAAACTCAGATGACAACAGATGCTGGTGAGGTTGGGGAGAAAGGGGAACACTTCTCCACTGTTGGTGGGGTTGCAAACTAATACAACCACTCTGGAAATCAGTCTGGCGATAACTCAGAAAATTGGACATAGTACTACCTGAAGACCCAGCTATTCCACTTCTGGGCATATACCCCAGAGAGCCCTTAGTACACAACAAAGATATATGCACCACAATGTTCATAGCAGCTCTATTTATAATAGCCAGAAGCTGGAAAGAACCCAGATATCCTTCAGAAGATGAATGGATACAAAAATTGTGGTACATATACACAATGGAGTACTACTCAGCCACCAGAAACAATGACTTAACCAAATTCTTAAGAAAATGGCTGCATCTAGAGAATATCATCCTGAGTGAGATAACCCAGTCACAAAAGAACAGACATAATATGCAGTCACTGATAGTGGGATGCTAACCCCAGAGGCTCGCACTGCCCCAGAAACAAGTCACAGACTGTATGAAGTCCAAGAAATAAAGAAAACAAAAAAAAACAAAAAAAAATAGTCATGCTCAATCCTTACCCACCAAGAACACATTGACAAATTCCAGGTTGCACCCTGTAATACATGTACTGTCTGCTCATTGTAAATAAAAAAAAAATCTTTACACACCAAGAAAAATTTGACTCTTTCCAGTTTGCATCATGTTTTACATGTACTCTATGCTCATTGTTTCTGGTGGGATCTTTATCACACTATCAAACCTTTAAAAAAACAGAGTACTGACAAAAATGTATAATTTTATGCAAAAAATGCTTAAAATCTGTACATTTATCTTTGTTTTGTAAAATAAAGTCATTAAAATAAAAAAGATGAAACAGCCCCCCCCCCAAAAAAAGAAGAGGGGGTTTGCTGTTGTACTTCACAAGGATTTTCCAGGGTGTCATTCAACACATACTTCAACATTTGAAGAAAATGCCATCTCTCAGAAAGTTGGGCCACCTAAAATTTGCTAAGAAGGCATTCATCTTAATTGTAATCAGTTGGTGACGATGCCCTGGTTTTACCACCCGGCTGGTTATATAGCTTCAGCCAAGTCATTTATTTAGTTCTCAGTTCAGTGTGCTTATCTGCAAAGCGGGAGGAATCCTAGGTACCCCTTAGGACCGCTGAGCACGCTAAGCCAGGCAGCATGTGAAAGCGACTTAGGACCCAGCCTGTAAGAAATACTCACTAGATGACACTGCATGCACTCTCAAGTCCAAACTGAGGCCAGAATCCTTTTGCAAGTTGACCTTGATTTGTCAACCAATCAAGACCTTTGGAGGATTACAATCCTGTCACTACTATGGGCTGAATTTATTGGCTGCATTCTGGATGTCCTGAATCCCAGTGTGACTGCATTTGGAGATGGTCCTTTTAATCAGGCAATTAAAGTTAAGCAGGATTATAAGAGTTGGGCTTTGATCCAGTAAGGCATGGGTCTTCATGGGGATAAAGGAGAATCTCAGAGCTACATGTGTACAGAGGAAAGGGCGCAGAGGAAGGGTGCCATGAGAAGAGAGCACATAGAAGTCAGGAAAAATAAAAACAAGCTGCGGATTGATCTTCCAGTCTACAGAGCGGTGAGAAGTCTGTGCTTTTAAAGTCACCGAGTGTGTGGTATTCACAAGCAAAGTGACACAGCCACTTACGACGCTCCCCACTGACCATGTGTGTGACTTGCACTTCTTGTTTGTCACATGCCAAGGCTGAGTCCACACTACATCTTTGACCTGAGAATCTTCAAAACCCTATCTGCGGTAGTTTGACTATTCTTGGCACTCTCGGGAGGTATGGTCTTGTTGGAGTAGGTGTGGCTTTGTTGGAGGAAGTGTGTCTCTGTGGAGGTAGGGTTTGAGAGAGCTTCCTCCTAGCTGTCTGGAAGCCAGTCTTCTGTCGCCCTTTGGATTAAGATATGGAATTTTCAGCTCCTCTGGCTGCACATCTTCCTATCTGCCGCTATGCTGCTGACTTGATGATAAGGGACTGAACCTCTGAACCTGCAAGCCAACCCCAATTAAATGTCCTTTACAAGAGTTGCCTTGGTCATGGTGTCTGTTCACAGTAGTACACCCAAACTAAGACATGTCAAAGGGGTACACAGTATGATTGGTCTTCAGCAGATGTGTTTCCTCTGACTCCTCTCCAATTCAAGGTCTGTCTTGAAACAGCCTGCTGCACTTCAGGGATCTTTCTGAGAACAACATGGAATGATACCTCTACCTGGTACAATGCCTTGCCTTCAAAGCAGCTTTGAGTTGGGAACAGGCAAATACTTCATCCAGACACAAAGAGTGAGCCAGCCAATGATAAATCGATAGAGCAGATAATTAGCATTGAGCATTGGGCATTTTATTGCCTAGAATGCAGATTAAATGGCAAGACCAGCGGGAATGTGAGGTTAGCATTACTCTCCACAAGTGCTCAGTCATAAATTCTTCCAGACAGATTTGTCCTGGCACAGTGCAGATGGGTCAGTTTAATCATACAATATTAAATTCTGCCCTCACCAAAGTTTAGCAACCTGGTCTGTCTGTTCTGAGGGACCCGGTCCAGGTCACGAATACCAGAATCTATTTAACAGATAACGGAGTAGAACTCAGTTTCTCATACAAGTTTTTATCTACCACCACCATCCCTGTTTATTTCTCACTGAAGACATTCTCACCTGACACAGTGTGCAGCCGTCAGAACCCAACAGCCACCGATATAAATGCCCCCACAGGTGATTCTGTGACCGTCCTTAATTGCCACCTGCCATGGGTATTCTCCCTGGAAGAGACATTTAAGTGGTCACTGCTCTACTACTGGATGGTGTCACCAACAGGCCACCCGGGAACATTTCCACATAAAGTCATGGTCTCCTGAGAGCACACCATCCCCTCACTGTTCTCTGATCAGGCTGACCCTTGGAGGTCATGGGATTTTCACACAGGCTTACCACCTCTGCTGGCTTCCCTCCAATTACTCTTTTCCTGCGAGTGTGAGTGTTTCTTTTGACTCCACAGGATAGTGTAGGTAATAGGGACTTTATCCGTTTTCTTTCTTCAAGAAAGGAAGAGATAGTATCATTATTTTCTTGAAACCATTAGCTTGTGGGTAGACACTTTTTGGTTCTATCGATAATACATGCATCTATTCATTTGTATGTCCGTCTGTCTGCCTATCTATCTGTCTGTCTGTCTGTCTAGGAGTGTGCATGTGTGTGTGTGTGTGTGCATGTGTGTGTGTGTGTGTGTGTGTGTGTGTGTGTGTGTAATATAGGTGTATATAGATATGTCTATTTGAGACCAGAGGTCAGCCATCAGATGCCTTCCTCAATCTCTTTCCACTCATTTTTTGAGATAGTCTCTCACTAAACATGGGACTCACTAACTGGCTAGGTTGGCTGGCCAGTGAGCTCCAGTGATCTGTTCCCCCTCCTTTACCCCAGCACTGACATTATAGACATGCACCACCACCAGGTTTTTTACATGGGTGCTGGGATCTGAACTCAGGTCCTCCTACCTGTAAATAGATTATACATGTAATACTTCTGTCTTAGTTAGGGTTTTACTGCTGTGAACAGACACCATGGCCAAGGCAAGTCTTATAAATGACAACTTTTAATTGGGACTAGCTTACAGGTTTAGAGGTTCAGTCCATTATCTTCAAGGCAGGAACATGGTGGCACCCAGGCAGGTATGGTGTTGGAAGAGCTGAGAGTTCTACATCTTCATCTGAAGACTGCTAACAGGGTACTGGCTTCCAGGTAGTAGTAAGACTAGGGTATAAAAGCCTATGCCTACAGTGACACACCTACTCCAGAAAGGCTACACCTTCTAATTCTGCCGCTCCTTGGGCTAAACAGATACAAACCATCACATTCCACCCCCTGACTCCCAGAGGCTTGTTTAAACACATGAGTCTTTGGGGGACCATACTTAAACATAGCATAATGCAAAATACATTCTAAAGTCCCCATAGTCTATAGCAGTCTCAACAATGTTAGAAGTCTGAATGCCAGAATGGTCTTCAGATCTCCAACTCCTTTATCATCTTTGTTAACTGCAACAAACTTCTTTCTCCTGGACTGGTTTCACTCTTGTTAGCAGCTTTCCTCAGCAGATACCCCTAGGCTCTGGCATCTCAAACATCTTGGAGTCTCCAAGGCAACTTCAACATTATAGCTTCTTGTTCCATGTCTGGGATCCACACATGATCTTCTGGACTTCTCATAAGAGCTGGTGTCACTTCTTCAGTTCTGTTCTCTGTAGCCTCTGCCACTTCTGTTTTTAATGATCATCCCATGATCATCCCATCTACAATACATTGGGGTCTTCTTCTGCAACTAGGCTTTACCAATAGCGTCTCATAGGCTCTCTTTATGATGCCAAGCCTCAACTTCATTGCATGACCCCTTCAGTCCTGGGTTGTCAACTACAACTGAGGCTGCACCTTCACCAATGGTCTTTCATGGCCTCTCACAGTGTCAAGCCTCAGCTGCTCTTCATGACCCCTTCATGCCTTCAAAACAAGTACCAATTGGGTGACTCTTACACATTACCAAGTACAGCCGCAGCACAAGGTACAACCTGGGCTATCTCTGGAACACAGTTTCTTTGTGCTCTCAGAAAACATTTCCTAGAAGATTTCACCTCAGTGATGTTAGTATCTTCTTCATCACAGCTAATTTCTTGCTCTAGCTAACAAGCATCAATTGTCCCAGTAATTTAGCCAGAGCCACATGGCTGAAGGTGCCTAGTTCTGCTGCTTGTTGGGCTAGAATATGGCCTCCTTGTTCTATTATATTATCACAGTTTTTCTATTTTCCAACTCCTTCACTGCCTAAGCTTGGCTGTCCTGAATCTTGCTCTGTAGATTGACCTTAAACTCAGAGATCTGCATGCCTGTCTCCTAGGATTAAAGGTGTGTGCCTCCACACCAGGATTTAAGCTTTTCTTCACCTAGAACTTTTTATGTCCCAGGATGGCCATAAGCTCAGAGATCTGCTTGGCTTTATCTTCTGAGATTAAAGGTGTATACCACCATGCCTGGATCTAAATTTATCATGGTCGGTTCTTGCCCCAAAGTCTCCAAATCTGTTATCTTCTAGAACATAGGATTCAGTTCCATTCCACTCCCTGGAGTGTTTAATACTCGACCTTGTATTTTATATTTTTCCATTCTAAGCTTGCTACACTTGTTCAAAATGTTCTTCATGCAGCTTAACCAGAGAAAAAAGGTCTCTGCTGTGCTTTTTTTTTGATATTTCCTTTGTCAATACAATTAATATAAATCTCTTTACATTAGACTAGAGTAGACTCTTCAGAAAGGGGCACAAAGGAGTCACATCCTTTGCCAAAATACCACAAAAAAGTCTTTAGGCCATATTCAGAAATTCTCCATTGAAACCTTTTGGACCAAGTCTGCACAGTTCAAATCACTCTCAGCAGCAAAGTCTCCCATATTCATACTAGGATTGCCTATTACACCCAACTTAAAGTATACCACTGCTTTCCAAAGTCCCAAAATCCACATCCCTCCAAACAAAAGCATGATCAGGCCTATCACAGCAATACCCTACTCCTGGTACCAACTTCTGTCTTAGGGTTTTACTGCTGTGAGCAGACACCATAACCAAGGCAAGTCTTATAAATGACAACTTTTAATTGGGACTAGCTTACAGGTTTAGAGGTTCAGTCAGTCTATTATCTTCAAGGCAGGAACATGGCAGCATCTGGCCAGCATGGTTCAGGAGGAGCTGAGAGTCCTACATTTTCATCTGAAGGCTGCTAGCTGAATACTGGCTTCCAGGTAGTAGCTAGGACTAGGGTGTAAAAGCCTATGGCCACAGTGACATACCTACACCAAAAATGCCACAGCTTCTAATTTTACCATTTCCTGGACTGAACATATACAAACCATCACAACATGCATACATATTATACAGTATGTGTCAAAGCAGGCCACATTCATCAGTAAATAGTTTTGGAGATTAAATAGTACTGTTCAGTTATTGGGAAATTCTGGCTCAGTATTAAAATTGACTTGATTTTCTAAAGTTCTGACTAAAAGTGGACTTGGGTAGAAAACTGACTGAAAGGTTAAACATTTACCAACCTCTAATAGATGCCACTTGTCCAGGAATTGCTACAGTGAGAACTTAGGGTGGGGTATGTGTCATATTTTAGACTCATGAGAATACTTATTAGTATAATTAATAATTTGTCTATGTATATGTTAATCCTGAGAGGTCATATGCCAGGGACTTAAGATAATCGGACCAGCAGACCTATAGATGAGTATGTGTGTTTGTGTGTGTGTGTGTGTGTGTGTGTGGTGTTTGTCAATAAGAAACCAACTACAGTAGAGTAAGGCTCAAAGCATCTAGATTTGCCTTGTCAGGAAAAGGTCAAGAAATCCATTTGTTCCAATGAGAAAGGACACTTCACATTATTTTGTGCATAGCAACAGGAGGTCAGGGCTCCAGGAAAAGAAGCTGTGAGTGAATGTAGATAGATTCACTTAGGTCTTCCTCTCCTACAAACTGTTGAGGGGAGAGGGTGATGATCTTAAGTTTTGGTTTAGTCTCTTGCAATAAGAGAACCAGCACCATCTACTGAATTCTGAACCAGAACGGATGGAATTTGAAAACAAATCTTATCTTCAGCTGACAAAGTGGGGTGTGTGTGAAGATTCCTCTTGGCTGGCCTCAGTAGATTGGAGATACAATTCTTGTACTCAGTGATTTATCTAGAAAATCGTTTACTAATTTAAGACTGTAGAAATTAGAAGTTAATATCATGCGAATTTCATTTTAAAATCTCTCTAAAATCAACTAATATATTATCAAAGGTGATAAAATTAAATAGCCAATAAAAGCAATGTAATCAAGATTAAAAGCCAGCCTTGTCACCTGTGGTAGATTACTACCTTCCCGTGGACTCAAATCTAACTCAGTTTGGCTCTTGGTGCACAAGTGCCCAGGATACAGAACTTCGGGACTCCATGTTACCATGATTTATGACTGATAAAGGACAGGTCCATTTGACTAATGTAGATCACTGTCCATTTCAGAAGATGTTTGAAATCTAGTTATTGTTGACAAAACTAAACTGACTAAGCTCTTATGAGAAAAACTTTATGTGGAATTATGGAAATGTGTCACTTAAGAACTTCAGAATCAGTCATTTTAACTAACCTGGCTTTAAAAGAGACTCTCAAGAATAATATGAGATAATAATGATAATGATAATAATAATAATAATAATAGTTGCTTTTTTAAGAGCAAGGGGGAAGGAGAAAAAAGTGGTACTTTTTTAACTTAAAACTATGTCAAAGTTAATTTTTGCTTAAATGATTGTATATGTAATACATGCATACATCTTATATAGTATTTGTATATATTATACACATGATACTTGGTATTAAAATGCTGGCTGAAATACTAGTTAAAAAAAAAAGTTAACTCACCTGTGTCCATATCAGGAGTCAACATTTCTGTTTCTTCAGTCTCAATTTCAGTTTCTCCTGTGATAGAACAATAGAAAAGCCATGTCGTTGATGCTATTTATCTAGCCAGAATTTAATCATTAAAATGACTCAAGTCTGATCATTTTACGTATTGCCCTCTTCTTTTTGTAAACAGACTCCCCAAGTATGGCATCTAGTTTCCTTCCTGTAGCTGGGCAACTGTAAAGATGAAGATGAACTCTACCTTGTAGAAATCCCTGCTGGTGTTGGTACAACAGAGTGCTGAGACTCAAGTCCTGCAGGTAAACCACTCGGATCAGGGAAGAAAGAGAGCTTCTCCCCACTTCTAGTTCTTAACATGGTGAAGAGAGCAGCCATTGGTCCTGACTGAGGAGTCCAGGTGGGCATTGATAAGCCACCATACACTGCACATCACCAGGTGCCTCTCTCGGGGACTATGCAGTTAGAGATGTCTTCATGACTTTCTTATAGGAATGGCTAGCTAGCATTGCGGCGTGTGGGGGTTGGGTAAAAATCAAAGAAAAAGAGCACCCTGATTCCTTGCTTACATTTATACAGACCTTTCTATCCTGCCATCTCAGGACACAGTGACAGACAGGATCATAATCCCTACAGCCTGGAGGCCCGCAGGTAGATCCTTACCAACATGCTGCTCTGCTTGGGGTGAAAATATAGCTGGGGACAGAGAAGACCAGTCTAGCAACTTTATTTTGAGACAGTGGTCTTGGATTTTGTTCCCAGTTGTCTCCAGTTCTCTTTGGAACAGACACACAGGGCTCTATTATGTCACATGCCTATGATATGTTTCAGAGTATGAAGGGCTCTGCTCAGAGGCACTCACATGAGTACATGTATAGGTCACAGATGACTAAAACATAACATTAAATGCCCAACAAAGGCAAATAGGGATGGCCCAGTGCCCCTGAAGTGTTCTGGACATTAGAAGAGTAGAAAACTTAGGAAAAATGGCTGGTGCCCTTGGAGATATAAAAACTAAAGATTTTAACTTTGTTACATTTATTTTTGCACACTTGTGTGAGTACTGTGTGGGTGTGGGTGTAAACACGTGTGTGGAAGTCAGAGGACAACTTGAAAGACTGAGTCCTCCTTCCACTAAGTTCTGGGATTGGACTCAAGTAGACAGGAGTGGTGACTGCCGCCTGTATTCCCTAATCCATTCTTCTGACCCAAAATGAAGACGTTCTTTTCAACACACTTCCTCATGGCTGGAGCTAACAGACAGCAGGATGGCGGAATGGACATGATACTGTGATGTGTGAAGCTGACAAAGGGTTAATATCTAGACAGTGGAGGGGACTCCTGCAAATCAGTAAGAGAAAGGAATCTAACATAAAGCCGAGGTGTGAGGAGTGAGAAGATGAGAACAGGTGAAAAACGCACGGCAGGAGGAGGAGCCCTCGGAACCAGCAGATCTTGAATTCGACCTGAGCCATTGCCTTTTATCGGAGTCCGGGTGAATAATGAACAGCGCCATCACGTGGCCATGGACTGCTAGCACAGTGTCGGGATGGATAGCATTCTACGATGTTGAGTGAGGAGGAAGTACAGACAGGGTCGCTGGATGTGAGAGCTGCTACTTAGCTCTAGCGAAGCATATTTGGGTGCTACTTGTCAATCAGAGAATTGCTTACCCCAAGATTTAAACTCTCCCCAAGAAGATGTTTCAAAGGAGTTCATACATCTGGGAAAGATGTTGATCACAGTGTGCTGGCGGGCTGATAGTTCATTGCTCAAAAAAGATTGAGCAAACTGAGAAAGCCGAACACATATTTTAGGAAGTGGTTAAGAGCAACAGAGTACACAGACACATGGCAACGTGGACAGAGCCTTCAAACGACGTGCTTCGGAAAAGAAAGCTAAGAGGGAACACGAGACCTCCAACACAATGGAAGATGTGTGGTGAGCTGAGCAGGACACACTCAACCACACTGCAATGGCCGTCAGCAGAACCCGATCAAGAAACAGGAGTAAGAGATGAGCGGACATGCCTAACAAACACTCAGTGATGGTCACAGAAACAGACCTGATCACTCCCTACCCCATCACTGACATCTGAAGGGAAGATGAAGAAGGAAAGAAAGGAGAGAGAAAAGGGAGAAGAGGAAAACCCGAGTGAGCAGCTTGGGAGCGGTGAAAATGACCAAAGAGACGGAACATAAGGTATTAACTGAGAACCGACGTTTAGGGCAAGTGTTGATTCTCAGATGGCTCATTTCCAGGAAAGAAATTCTAAAGAAAATCACCAACTGTTGACTTTATGTGGGTTCGGGACTTGAGTCATTTTCTATGAATAACTAAGCAAGGAGTGGCTGGGAAAAATGGGGCAGGAGAATCTACTAGATAGATTTGAGAATGCTGTAACGACAGCTATGCTTTCTGTGCTAATTTTGTGATAAAATGGCTCCAAAGAGATGGAGGTCTGGAGAAACCCAGTGTGGTGGTTTAAATATGCTTGGCCCAGGAAGTGGCACTGTTAGGAGGTGTGGCCTCGTTGGAGTAGGTGTGGCCTTGTTGGTGGAAGTGTATCATTGTTGCAAAGGTCTTTAAAAGCCTCTCCTAGCTGCCTGAGGAACTAGTAGTCTTTTCGTGTTTGCTTTTGGAACAAGATATAAAACTCTCAGCTCCTTCTCCAGCACCATTCCCGCCTGGACACGGCTGTACTCCTGCCCTGATGATAACAGACTGAACCTCTAAACTCTTAAGCCAACCCCTACTAAGTGTCATCCTTTATAAGAGTTGCCTTGGTCCTGGTGTCTCTTTACAGCAATGCAAACCCAAACTAAGACACCGAGTTTATAAAATTAATATCACAATATGAAATGTGTTATATTTCATCATTTCATCTGCTGTCAATTTCTTTAAAAGCTTGGTTTTGAGAAAATAAAATAAAGAAGACAGGGGAGATATTGAGCAGGGGTGGCATGTGTGGGGAAGTCCACAATGTGGGTGGTTTTCCCATGACTGAAAGTTCATCACACTTCTTCCAGCTAAACTGACCAGAAAACTGGAGTCTTGCTTATACAAAGCTCATATCATACTCAGTTCATCCACAGCACAGAAAGACAGTTAACACCTATGTTACTGCAGTATACCAGGATATAAAGGCTTACCTTGATCTGAACGTGCAAGGCCTGAAGAAAAACAAAACACAAAGGCAGGATTTTACCACAGGGGGAATAACTTAACTGTGTGAAAAATAAAACCTACACCATGGTATTATATCCCAAAATATAATTTTAATTTTTTCTATTAAAAATGGACGTACCTTTATGAGTTTTACGCTGTCTGTCTTCTAAAATCAAAATAAAACGTTATGACAAGGAGGTTATTTTTAGTAAATAAAATATATGCAAACCACTAATATTTCAGAAACAATGTAACAACTTAAAATTAAGTGTTTTAAAAAAGTCAGATAGCATGACATATTATCTTAATGTTGATTCTAATAGTTTTTAATCTTGCATTTAAACACATAGCAAGTTCAGGGAATTATTTTAAGTTTAAAAAGAGATTAGTATTTTATATATATATATATATATATATATATATATATATATATATATATATATATATATATATATATATATCTTCGCAGTACTCCAAAGCAAGCTTACTATATACAGTTCTACAAAATTATAACAATATTTAATTACACTGACAAAGAGGGGCATCCTGGTTGGTTTTTTGTTTTGTTTTGTTTTCTTTTGTTTTTCAACTTGACACAAACCTAGAGTAGCTGAGAGGAGGAAATGCAGAGAAAATGCCTCCAGGAGATTGGGCTATCCGCAAGTCTGTGGGCACGTTCTTGTTTAATGGCTGATATGTAGGGCCCAGCCCACTGGAGGCAGTGCCATCCATGGGCAGGTGGTTTGAGTTGTAAGAAAACAAGCTGAGCAAGCCATAGAGAGCAAGCTACACAAAGCAAGCCATTAAGCAGCATTCTTCCAGAGCTTCTTCTTCTGTTCCTACATGTGGGTTTCTGCATTGACTTTTTGCAGGGATGAAGTGTGATCTGAGAACAGGATAGACTAAACCTTTGTTTTTGGTCATGGTGCACAGCACTGGAAACCCCAACTATGGCAGAAAACGTCTTTTTGGTTTTTTTTTTTGTTTTTGTTTTTTTTTTTTTTTTTTTTTTTTTTTTTAGGAACGATCTTTTATTGGGGTTCATATTGAAGGTTCATCAATCCTTCTTGGCCACCACTTTTCTCATGGCTGTTCTCTTGGCACAGATATGTGTGCCCACCCTCTTCTTGATGAACTTGAGTGTACTTGTCCTTGGACACTTTGAGCAACTCCATTGCGCTCAGCTCACTGGAAGCAAAGCTGTACTCCTCCCGGATCATGTCCCGCATGAACTTGGTGTGCGCTTGGTGAGGGTCCCCAAGCGCCAGATGTCTCGGCTTGCTGATGTTCTTCTTCACCTTGTGGCCCTTGTTGAGGCCCACAGCCACAGGGTAGCGCAGGGCCATGGCTGCTGCTCTTCAATGGCTGCCGGGACAGGAAGGCAGATAACTTCTAAAACATAAATGCAATCAAGAGATGATACAAACTTGCTTTGATTTAGTGACGTTGATATGGCCACTTAATAGTCAGTGCCACACTGGTTACACATCTCTGCTCTCATTTGCTCTTTAAAAAAAGGAAGTAATACTGAAGGTGGTACTCATCCTAAGGTAGGGCAATTGAAGTGACAATCTTTCACTACTGGTAACCCTTTCTACTCAAGTGAAGGTACTTTACTGAAGTGGAAATTTCTGGTTTCTTTAGAAATTCAGTTGTGCCATGTAATGTTTTTCTGGAAGCTGTCTTGTGAGTGGATGTTTTGCTAAAGCAAAACACATGAGAGAATGTTTTGCTGGAGATTTCTACAGACATGTAGAAGAGCATATGATGTTTTGCTGGAGCAGATGCTTGGGAGGCTACATGTATTTAGAAAGAACATAAATACAGTCCCACAGACAGTGGGAGGATGCTCTTACATTGCTAGGCCTTGCCATGCTTCACAGGTTTTCCCTGGCCATGCATCACTTTGCTGGTCTTTGCTGGTCTTCATTTTGTAGAGGGAAACACATCAAAAAACTTCTCAGGGCATTCAGGCTGATTCTTGCTGCTTCTGCTGACTCATGCACTTCAGTGGAGCCTTGTGGTTTCTGCTGGATTGAGCCACTGCTACTGATTTGTGTTTGGTGTTTGCTATTGGACTGGACTCTGATATTCTGACAACAAAGATTAGAATTGCTCCAAAGAACTACTTCTACATAAGTCCATAATCCCCTTTTCCTATTAACTGTCTTTCTCTGCTACCTCTGGTCAGTGGGCTAGAAGGGATATTGAAGCATTTAAGAACCCTAATTAAAGTAGGTCTTGAAAAATCTAAGCCTACATTTTACCCCAGCTGTTCAGATGCTCTTTAAAGGAGATGGTTTAATCTGATATCCTTAAAAGGATTTTAAAATATATTTTTATTAAAAATAGTTTTTTTTTCACATGACATATTTTGATGGGTTTTCCTCCCCTAACTCGTCTAAGACCCTCCTCTCCCACCCAACTCTATGCCATTTTTTCTCCCCTCCCTCTTTAGGAAAAAACAAGAAAGCAAACAAAAAAGCAACCCTCCCCCCCACACACACACACAGAGAAAGAGAGAGAAAAAATATGTTTAAAGAACTGATTGTTTCGGTTTCCTTCCTGATTGCTGTGATAAATTCCCTGAAAACACAAACAAACAAACAAGTTGGGGCTGAAAGGGTTAATTTTAGCTCACAACTGCAGGTTCCAGTCCATTATAACAGGGAGACAAAGTTATAAGAACTTGAAAGAATTGACCATATCAGATCTATAATCAGGAGCAAAGAGGAATCAATGCATGCCTATACTCAGTTCTCTTTGCATCCCCCCTTACACAGTTCAGAACTGCCTGCCTAAGGAATGCTACCACCTACAGTGGGCAGGTATCTTCCCTCAGTGTGATCACAATAATCCCCCACAGACATGTTCACAAATCAACCCTATCTAGACAATTCCTCATTGAAATTCTTTTCCCAGGTGATTCTAGACTGTGTTGTACTGACAAGTAAAACTGTCACACTGACAATAATGGAAAATTAAGTCTAGTAAATCTAATACTGGAATACCAAATAATGTCCTGACATAATGTCAGTCTATGCACATATGTCCAACCTTTACTCCTTACACTCGAGAAACTTGTCCTAGGGCATTAGAATACAAAAACAGACCGATTCTACTGAAAAGATAAACACTGCAGATCAACATAAGTATAAAACCTATAGGAAACAGTGCTAAGTACTTCCATGGATGCTGGAGCTTCCTGGCTCCATCCCAGAGTTTGCTGCGCCTGTGGCATCCTAGCTCATGTTGCATGACAGCATGGCAACAGCCTGGAATTTGCCAGGGTGAGCATAAAAATGGCAAAGGCCATATGCCAGGGTTTCCTTCTCCCTCTCTGAAGCTGATTGTAAACATTTGCAGGCATAGCGCTGGAGAAGTCCCACACTTTCCTCATCCCTCTAACTACACTGCCATCCCTCTTCTCTCAGGCCAGCACCCTTCAAGTTACCCTTCACTGCACATCTGCTTCCAGCCCCTCCAGCCAGTTGCACGCCTTCAAAATAGATCCAGAATCTAATGGGGTCGGGGGATAAGTGTAAGCAAAATACCATGATCTTTATGTTTGAAAATATGCTAACTAATAATATTAGTTAGCATACAAAATGAGTTTGAAAACTCATTTTGTATGCTAACTAATAAAAATTTAATTAAATTTAACTTTTAAGGCGCACCACATCTATTTATTTACTTGGGAGGTCCTGTTATGACATACTTGAGAAAGTCAGTGGACAACTTCTTCCATCATATGGCTCCCAGAGATTGAATGCAGATCAGCAAGCCTAGCAGCAGGCACCTTTGCCCACAGGCCAGGCTTGTGGATTACCTTCACAGCTACTCTCGTCCTCGCCGGTGATGCAGTCCACCTCCCCATCGCACTCATACTGGTTCGGAATGCAAACTCCCGACTTGCAGAGGAAAGCTTTGCCTTGGCAACCTGTTCCATGACAGCAGAAGTCATTTCCACCATTAATCTATCAGGGAGGTAGGGGCTGAGGCAAGAGCGCGGTGATAACGTGCCTATAGAGCACATAAAGGCCACGGGTTCAATCCTCAGCACACAAACACCATATTCACACGCACATAAGAAATCTTACATTTAGCAATGGAGCTGTCGTGACACTTTTCGTCATGGTGATGAATGTGGCGGATTTGAGAGGTGGATTTATCCCCCTACCTTTGCAACACAGCTCATCACTTTGATCTCCACAGTCATTGACACCGTCGCAGGCTTTCTTCTGAGGAATATGCTTCCCATTCACACACTGGAAGGACTGACTTGTTGGGAAATCTGAAAAGCGGACATTAGCTTCATGGAATTTATTTGCGGTTTTTGTGGTGTGACATCGGTAACATATTACAGGGGGTAGCTAAGACTGAAGAAAGATGCGACTCTAGAAATGATATAAAGGAATGGGCTTGGCGGTACTCTCCCTAGTTGCAGCACCCTGGAGGTTGAGACAGAGGCATCACAGCAAACCCCAGGTCAGCCTGAACTAAATAACCTGCTTATGATGGTTTCAATGAGAATGGCTCCCATAGGCTCACACATTTGAATGCTGGTCTCTAGGGAGTAGAACTGTTTAAAAGGATTAGAAGGATTTGGTGTGACCTTGTTGGAGGAAGTATGTCATTGGGGGTAGGCTTTAAGGTTTCAAAAACTCAAAACAGGACCTGTGTCTATCTGTCTTCTGTCTGTCTGTCTCTCTCTGGCTACATATCAGGATGTTGCTCTCAGCTACTTCTCTAACACCATGCCTCCATATTGCTGTGTTCCCTGCCATGCTGATAATCCCCAAATCCCTGAACTGTAAGCCAGCCCTTATTCAAATGCTTTTCTTCATAAGCCTTTCCTTGGTCATGGTGTCTCTTCACAGCAATAAAATCAGTTACTAAGGCATTACTAAATGTTGGTTGTGTGTGTGTGTGTGTGTGTATGTGTGTGTGTGTGTGTGTGTGCAAATTTGCTTTCTTTGGGATAAAAATGCCTTTTTTTTTTTTTGCCGTGGATGAGGTTGATATATACACTTAGGTCTGGTCAGTGTGCTGAGAATACAAGTACCGAGTGCCCAGCCATAAACAGGACCTATCTGTATCACCCTGTCTGAGGACAATTGCCCAGGGACAACTGTGGAAGGGGAGCAGTGGTGGAAAGGATATAAGAGCTGAAGAATGGGAAGAATGCTGTGAAATTCTGCCATCTGCAAAAGACAGATGCTCGAATCCATGCACAAGGCCTGAACAAGACACGATCCTTCAACATTTCATCATAGTCAGTAGAGGTGTCCACAAAACCTACAGTCCCTTCCTGAGGAACTACTGGGAGGACCAGAACAGCCAAGGCCACACAGTAAGATCCTATATCTAAATGAATAAATAAATAAATAAATAAATAAATAAATAAATGAGAATTTTAAAAATGCAATGAAAGCAAAAGGTAGATTTGGTAAGAAGAAAGGGCTGACATGGAAGCAGAGAATAATAAAGGTCACTAGTGGGTAATTTATTTCTGTAATAATCATACACAATATATTACATACATGTGTGGTTATTAAAATAAGCACCAGTACAAGTAAGCAATCCGAAGATAAAACAAATCATTAAAAGTATTGGTTTATAGGTCAGAGGACTCAGCCTAGAGTCCTCTTGCTGCAGCAAACTACTATTTCCCTCTTATTGTTTTGCTCTGGCACTAACCCAACCTCTGGTCTTTGGACACACATGGACCAGACACTTACATGTTCTTTGATTTTTCTTAGCATTGAAAAAGATATGATTCTGGTCCTTGTCCCCATACATATGGCAAAATATTTCTAAGTTAGGATAGCAGAGCAGTGTGGTTGTGATTTCTGGGGAAACTGAGGCAATAGGGTGGTCACTTAAGCATGTTAAGGAAATAGACATAATGTACATAAAATTAAATGCTCAAAGAGGTGCCAAGATGTCACTTTATGGTTTATCTGCTATGGTTATTTGAATCCTCAAGTTCAAGGAGGCAAAGAGGATAATTTTTCTTTCACGTGGGAACCTGGATGGCAGGTTTTGAGTGGCAAAGAAAGAACAGCAAGGGATCCCAAATATAAGTTCTAAACCCAAAACTTAATAGGGGTGTCATTGTCTCCTTGACAACTGCACATCCATCATTGTTTATTTACTATAGGCTTCTGTGAAACACGCGATCTCCATGGGAGTACTCTACTGACCTTCATCCTGTGTGTAACACACTACACCTGCCAAGCCGTGGGGAGACTTAGTTCTCTTGGAGAAGGCACACTCCGCCAAGCTGGTCTCTACTCCCCGGCAACGTACGTGCAGGCATTCAGTGGCGTTTATATGGAGACTGACGGGTATATTAAACCTTCCGCGAATGTCACGAACACCCCTGCAAAGAGAATGAGTGGAGAGTGGATGGGAGAACAATTCAACTTTGTGTTTATAACCTTATCATCGGGAGTACGGCTCCACAGAAAACATTTCCCCCAAATGATTAAAGACTCTAGAAGACACTAACATTGTCCTCTCTGCCGTAAGGTCTCCACTTTAGCCTGAACACCTCTGGGGTTTTGTAAAGAGTAACTAAAATAATCTATTTCAACCAGCCAGTCAGGGTTGAAAACACAGCAAACATCAGGGAGTGTTGTTACCCCGATGTTACTAAGAAGGATGTTTTCCTCCCACCAGACAAGGTCCTTCCTGGCTTCTCCTTATCATGCCATTTTGTTCCTTCAAAAGGACAGTCAGTTGTCTGATCAGAGGATGCTGGACGTATACAACAGTAAATGTTGGTGCAAATAATATCTTTTCTTTTGAGAAGTCTTCACACCTGCTCCTGCTTTGGAAGACTTACGTGGTTGATCTCATTATTGCTTAAGATCATATCCAGCAGATAGGCATGGCCTCCAGTAAAGGGATGGGGCTACCCACCCATCTCAAAAATGTTAACCCAGAATTGCTTCTGTCTAAAGGAAATACAGGGACAAAGAGTGGAGCAGAGACTGAAGGAAAGGCCATCCAGAGACTGCCCCACCTGGGGATCCATCCCATATACAGACACCAAACCCAGACACTATTGCAGATGCCAAGAAGTGAATACTGACAGGAGGCTGACATGAATGTCTGCTGAAAGGCTCTACCAGAGCCTGACCAATACAGATGTAGATGCTCACAGCCAACCATCAGACTGAGCATGGGGACCACAATGGAAGAGTTGGGGGAAGGACTGAAGGAACTGAAGGGGTTTGCAAACCCATAGGAAGAACAACAATATCAACCAACCAGACCCCCTAGAACTTTCAGGGACTAAACCATCAACCAGAGAGTACACTCGGGGGGAGGGGGGAGCTATGGCTTCGCTGCATATGTAGCAGAGGATGGCCTTGTCTGGCATCAATGGGAGGGGAGGCCCTTGGTCCTATGGAGGTTTGATGCCCCAGCCTAGGGGGTGTTGGAGGGGTGAGGCAAGAGTGGGTGAGTGGGTGGGAGAGCACCCTCATAGAAGCAGGGGGAGAGGGAGGGGATGGTGGTTCATGGAGGGAGAATTGGGAAGGGGGATAACATTTGAAATGTAAATAAATAAAATAACCAACAAAAAAAAAAGGGGGGGAAAGATTTGGGAGGTCAACTTGTTTGAATTCTAACAGTTCCATTTGGCTTTTACAATAAACTGTATCTTTGATTGACCCTTAATAGTATTAAGGCTATATTTTGGCATCTATTTGGAGATTAATTATTGTGGTCAATTTTGACATTCTCCTTAGGAAAGCACACTGCTGGCTGTGTCTATGATAAGGAACATTTCCAGAGAGAACTGGTTAGGTCAGGAGACAGCTCTGACCTAATGGATGATTTAATCCCTTGGTGTGTTCATTATACGATAGTCTTATTTGGGATGTCAAATGGGTGGAGTCTCATTAGAGGAAGTAGGTCAGTGGGGCATATACTTGGGGGCCAAATCTTGTCTTTGGCCCCTTTGGGTCTGTTTGTTTCTTGTCTACCATGAGAATCCTTTGCTACATGTTTCTATCACTATGACAACCTGCCTCATCTCAGGCCTAGGAATAATGGACCTGCTGGAACCGAGAGGCAAATACCTATTTTCTGTTAAGTTTCTCTCCTCCATGGTTTTTGCTAGCACAATGCAAAAAGTGAGCAATATGATGACATTCTTTGAGTTTTCAGTTTGTTCAAAATGTGTGAGGAGAACCTTTCTCTGTTTCCCATCAGCCCAGAAATAATGACTCACAGTGAGATGTTATTCAGTCGTTTCCAACTTCTCTTTAGGGGAAAATGGATTAAAATGAAAAGTTGAACAAAGATGCATCAGAAGTGGAAATAGCAATGAAATACTAATTGAACATAAGTAACGGATTAACTAGAATGAAAGGCAGAAAGAGAACATAAGAGGGTATTTCTAGTTTCTAGTTTCTGAGTCCATCATGAAGATACAGAATAGTCATACCAAAAAAAAAAAAAAAGGCCACTGGAGGCAAGTTGAGAAATAAAGACTGGAAAATTATACAAAATGTGACAAAAATGTAACAAAATGTGACAAAGGGGCTGGGCTGTAGTTGGTTGGTTGTGTGCTTGCCCAGCACAAAGCGCTGCAGTTCATTTCCAACACTACATCCGCCAGGTGTGGCGGCACAGGTCTACAATCAAAGCATGTTTGGAGGTGATCACAGGAGGACATACACTGAAGGTCAGCCTTGGCTCCATGGTGAGTTTGAGGCCAGCCTGGGCTACAAGAGATCCTGACTCAAAAACAAAGCCAAGAAAATATATTAAATGCCAACAATCATCATCAGCTGAAACCAGAGAACTTAGGCAATTTATGGGAAAATGAAAAATACCAAGGAATTAAATGACCACTCATTAATGCCATAGCCAACGTTTTAAAAATGCACTTCCAGTCCTTCAAACCTTTCTGACCCACCCGTGAACTCACACCAGCTCAACATCTACACAAGATCAAACCAGTAAAAATTCCAAGTGGGAGGGGGAGAGACTCATGAGGCCTGGCCCCTTCTGAGGAGCCATTGGCAATTGATAGCAATGGGGTGGGGGTAGGGAGGTAGTCATTTTTTTTAGTGGGTGTGACCACTATTCATGCTCGAGTGAATGGCTTTCCGAATTCACTGATAGGACTCCGTGAATTATAAAAAAGTGAGAGGGGGAAAAAAGAAAAGAAAAAGCGAAATACATGGTGTTGGGAGAAAGGAGTGGTGCAGAGACAATAAGGAAGGATGAAGCCAAAAAATATCATAGCCCTGTATGAAATTCTCAAAGAGTAGGGTTATATATAAAAGAGTAGATTTAAGGAAATGAAAGAAAGGGAAAGATTATCATTACCAACCTGCTTATTATAACAGATATCTATGTCATAGACCTCTGGATATAAGTATTTAAAATCAAAGGTCAAATTTCAACCTGTTTTAAGATGATAACCATAGAGGGACAGTTTATAACAACAACACAGTTAACTAGGAGATCAATAAGCAATCATTAATTAGAGTCAAACCAATGTATTGATTTGTAAAGCGCAGAAGACACGTCAAAACTGCATTCAAGGGCTGAGGAGATGGCTCAGTGGTTAAGAGCACTGGTTGCTCTTCCAGAGGTCCTGAGTTCAATTCCCAGTGACCACACAGTGCTCACAACCATCTGTAATGGGATCTGATGCCTTCCTCTGGTGTGTCTGACGATAGCTATAGTGTACTTATATATAACAAATAAATACATCTTAAAAAACTGTAGTCAAAAGGTGTTAGAAAATTGGGATGTGTTATGAATTGAACCATAAAGTGTCTCTTACAGAAACCGATAGAGAGCAGATAAAGCATTCCCAGAGGGAGACTGTCCCTTAAATACTTCTGTTACTAAAGTAAGAGCAACTACAAATGGTTTGAGCTAAACGTTCAACCCAAGGGGCTAGAAAACAAGTCAAAAGTAGGCCTAGGACTGAATTGCTTCATGGCCATGAAGCTGAGGCTCCATCCCAGCACTGCCTTCTTCAGTACCAACAAATAATAATAAAAGAAGGGAATTAGGTAAGAAAGGGGATCACTGGGGATAACAGCAAAGAGCAAGAATGTAGAAAATAAGTAAAAAGATAAGACTAATTAAAGGCACCTCTGCGAGGCTGACAAAGAGTGAGAGAGAGAGAGAGAGAGAGAGAGAGAGAGAGAGAGAGGGAGAGAGGGAGGGAGGGAGGGAGGGAGGGAGGGAGGGAGGGAGGGAGGGAGGGAGTCCTAAATAAACAGTAAGATCAGAAAAAGCAGATGCCATTCTAGATGCATAAAAACAGAAGTGTCCGTGAGGTGTGAGAGTGTCCTCACAGGACCTGCTGTGCTCACTCAGACGTTCAGTTTCCACCACAGTGCTGGGCGGTGGGTAGACAGCACTGTAAGCAATCAAAGAGAAAACAGTTGGAGATAAATTGTGAGGTAACTCCTCTGAGACCAGCACTCACAGTGGAAATCCAAGGTCGAAGCAGGCCATGTTGGCTTCCACTACGCTCCAGCTGTTTTTACAAATGAACATTTTCTCATCCTGGTCCGCAAGTTGGACTTGAACAATTCCCTCCTTTTCTGTGCTTCCATAAATTAAGGAAACATTAAACTTTCCTGAAATAAAAAAACAAAAATAGAGGATGGACACGATTTCAGTATTTATTTTCTCTCCTTTTCAGGTATCTTTATTAAAATATCTAATTTCAAAATAACTTTGGACGTCATAATGATTTTAGCAAGTGACGCGCTAATATTCTCTGAGAGCCAATTCTCACACCAACCCTTAAAGATTATTATACACACTTCAATACAAGACTTGGTAAGGAAGTGGTGAATTGGATTTTGCTTTATTAACTGTGGTGGTTTGAATGTCAATGGCCCCACAGAATCCGTTATTTAAATGGTGGTCTCTGGTTGGTGGAACTGTTTGGTTAGGAGGTGTGGCCTTGTTGGAGGGGATGTGCCACTGGGGCAGTGTTCAAAAGATCACACCAGACCCAGTCTCTCTTTCTCCCTCCCTCCCTCCCTCCCTCCCTCCCTCTCTCTCTCTCCTCCCTCTCCTTCCTCCTCCCCCTCCCTCTCCCCTCCCCACATCTCCGTGTCCCTCCCCCCACCCCCGTGTATACTAACAGAGGCCAGAAGAGGGTTTTGAGGGCTTTGACTCTCCTGCACACAGGAGTTACAGGCAATTTTAAGCAACCCAACATTGGTACTTAGCATCCAAATTCTGGCGCTCTGGAAAAACAAGGAGGGCCATGGCTCTAGCCCCCTCATAGCAAGACCTATCCACTGAATACTGAATGGATTAGCCTGGTGACTAATCCCTTTAACCAAGCAGAAGTAAAAGTGGAGAGATCCCCATGGGAGAGCCACCTTGGAGCCACCTGACTGTAGGAAAGGCTGTGATCCCATGGCCCCTGTTTGTCGCTTCAATCACTACTATCTAGAAACAGCTTATAAACGATGGGTCATGACCCTACACGGGGTTCCTTAACTGACTGTACACGGCAAAAACTTGTAAAAGGCTCCTGAAAGCACAAACAAAAGTTAATTAGAAATTAAACTTATAGCTGGCCAGTGGCGCTGGATTAATCCCAGGGATCAGGAGGCAGAGGCAGGTGGATCTTTATGAGTTTAAGGCAAGCCTAGTCTACAAAGAGAGTTCTCAGACAGCCAGGGCTACACAGGACTAGATCTGTCTTTTAAAAAATGTGTAACAAGTTTAAGGATTTTTCTGGCAGTGCCTGGCCATGTTGCTTCACGTGACTTCACTGCAGGCCGGGTTCCGAACACTCGACACTTTCACTGAGCATGCGTCATTGTCACTCAGTGCGAACGAACGCTACCAGACGTACTTGGCTAAGATCCGAAACTACTGTACCTTTCTCCCCTTCTGTACATACAAAGCTTTTTGATCATACAGAATCATAATGGTTTAATTACAGAAAACAACGACTTCTAGAATTTTCCTGCCATCATTTTTAACTGGTGTGCGTTTTTAGATTGGATTATATCAGAATGTTTTTTTTTTTTTTTAATTGACTTCGGCGGTGTATTTTTTTTTTAAACAAGTGAATTTCGGCTTGAGATCAGTACAGAATCTCCAACGATTTCTGAATTAGTCGCAAACATATGTCTGCCACATTGTACTATGTATTTATGTGAAACAAAATTCTCAGCACTGATGAACTCTAAAATCAAAATATTGGAAAAGCACCGACGATGATGTTCTACAGTGTCAAATATTCAGGCAACACTTAACTTGTGTAAAAATAAGCACACCCACGTGTCCTTGCTACTTTGTGAGTTCTTCCTTTCCCACCCTTTATGGCTCCAGGTTTCATTTCTTATCACAATATTGGAGAGAAAGAAGGGTAGAGAGGTAGAGACCCGAATCTATTTTTTCTTTTGTTTCGTCTTTGAGCATGACTAACAAACCGCACCCAATTCTCCTGAATAACCAACAACTATGCTGGGCTCCAGTACTTATAAGACCCTCTGCAAAGTTCCCAGAATTCCAAAGGTCACATAATCACCAAGACTATCTGCAGCTGGCAAGACCACGCCCCTGCCAGAGCATGAGGCAAATCATAGTCAGCTGTTGCACACACAGTCTGAAGCTGCCCCAAATCCCTACACCTGGGATATTTTCAGAGACTTAAAATCTTCAGGAATGAAAAGGAAATCATGAATGGAACAAAGTTTCAGAAGCCCTGTTCTAAAGAATTTTACATTGTCTTTAGAATATTTCACAGCGAAAGCATTTTGTGGCTGAAAGAATGGCATATCGCTGCCCTCTTGTTCGAATAGCTTTCCTACCTTCAGCTGCACACGTTCCGTTATTTGAAAACTTTATCTCTGGGTGAAGACATTCAAAACTCTTCTGGTGACAGTATGTCGGGAAGCTTCTTCCATTGGTGGCACACACCAAGGTGCCAGACTTTGGGCACTGGTAAGGAAGTTTGCAGGCACAGTTTCCATCGATACATCTCTGCCATGGCTGACAGAAGACTTTGTTACAGGAACGATGCGTGTATTTTTGTTGTAAACATTTCCAGTCTACCGGATCCTCCAGAGGCAGATCTGACTCTGGCGAGTACTGTGAAGAGGGAATAACAAATGAATGTTTTCTGTGCTCTCGGAATATGAGGAAGTGAAGGGAAAGAACAAGACAGACTCAGGCGGCAGCACCGGTGAAGCCGTGGGCTGTGGTTTTGTGAATCAGACAACCTGACTCCCAGCCCCAGTTTTAGGCAGGTTATTCTCCTGGAACGTGAGTGTTCTTATCTGCATGGTAAGGGTGATAGCGCCTACTCATTTCGGTTTTATTTGAAGGATTAGAAGCAATATCACTAATGGTTGCCAGGTTCCGGGAACACAATTAATTGAGCTATTATAAAGAGGCTGGGATATAAGTGTGCCTTATTAAAAACCCAGGTGACAGTAGGTGCTGGCAAGAATGTGGAGAAAGAGGAACATTCCTCCATTGCTGGTGGGATTGCAAGCTGGTACAACCACTCTGGAAATCAGTCTGGCAGTTCCTCAGAAAATTGGACATATTACTACCTGAGGACCCAGCTATACCACTCCACATCCAAAAGATGCTCCAACATATAATAAGGATACATACTCCACCATGTTCATAGCAGCCTGATTTATAATAGCCAGAAGCTGGAAAGAACCCAGATGTCCTTCAACAAAGGAATGGATACAGAAAGTGTAGTACATTTACACAATGGAGTACTACTCAGCTATTAGAAATAATGACTTTATGAAATTTCTAGGCAAATGGATAGAACTAGAGTGAGGTAAGACAGTGACAAAAGAAAACACATGGTATGTGCTCACTGATAAGCAGATACTAGCCCGAAAACTCTGAATAACCAAGAAACAATTCACAGACCTTATGAAGCTCAAAAAGAAGGAAGGCCAGAATGTGGATGACTCATCAGAAGGGAGAATAAAAAGCACTCAAGGGAGGAAATACAGGGACAAATAGAGGAGCAGAGATTGAAGAAAAGATCATTCAGAGGCTGCCTCACCTGGGGATCTATCTCATATGCAGCCACCAAACCCAAGCACTATTGCTGATGCCAAGAAGTGCTTACTGTCAGGAGCCAGATACAGATGCCTCCTCAGAGGCTCTGCTAGAGTCATACAGATACAGTTGAGGATGCTTACAGCTAACCTTTGGACTGAACAAGAGTCCTAATGAAGGAGCTAGAGAAAGGACTGAAGAAGCTGAAAGGGTTTGTAACCCCATGGGAAGAACAACATTATCAACCAACCAAACCTTCCAAAGCTCCCAGGGACTAAAGCACCAACCAATGAGCACACATGGAGAGACCCATGGCTCCAGTTGCATATGTAGCAGAGGATAGTATTGTCTGGCATCAATGGGAGAAGAGACCTTTGGTTCAGTGAGGTGTGTTTTCCCAGTGTGGGGGAATGCCAGAGTACTGAGGTGGGAGAGGGTGGTTGTAAGAGGGAGCACCTTCATGGAAGCAAGGGGAGGGGGGGGATGGGAGCGGGGGAGGGGAAATAACATTTGAAATGTAAATACAAAGAATATTCATTTAAAAATTAAAAAAAGAAGTGTGCCTTAGAAGAGATCATTGAATCCTAATGCCATGGTATGGAGTGACAAAGTAGATGCTGAGTGCAGTCTCATGGGATTAATTAATTCTGTTATTAAATGCAAAACTGCTTAATGAACTACTAGTACATGTAAAATGAGGCAAGGGTGAGTGTGACAGTCTCTGTCTTTTAAGGGTTTGATTCTCTGATGATAACGAGATAGGGACATACAGTATATAACAGATTAGTGTGGAACAAATGTGCTGCAAAGACAGCGTGGTAGTTTAGGAGATTGGGGTGGAGCATGTCTTCCTAGGTCTCTTAGAAGTCGCAGCACATGAGGGAGGCCAGGACGAAGAGGCTGGTGCTAGGAGAAGGAACACTGCACAATGCATATTCGGTTTAGCAAGCAGCCCTAACCCTGGAGTGAAGACCACTGAGGACTGCCGAAGAGCCGTCACTGGCTATGAACCTGGGGAAACAGAGGCAGCGAGAGCGCAGGTGATGGCTTTGCAAAGCATCGGGCAAGCTGAGGCAGGATCCAGTACTTTCATCCATGTGGGGGTCATGTTGGTTTCCTGGGGAGTGATGGATAATGCTAACCCTCCTCCAGCACCACCAAGGACCGTTTGGCATACATGTACCAAATTCCATTAATGGCTGGGCAGTGGTGGCGCACACCTTTGGTTCAGCACTTGATTGATCTGTTCAGCTTGCCCCATCCTTAGGTGAGAGCCCTGCTTCTGATGGAAAGCGATGGGTTGGATACCCCCAATTTCTAACCCAGCTAATGTTCTGCTTAGATTGAAAAGTGGGTTGTTTATGAGTCCCTAATAATGAATTATTTCAAATTATATAGGAAATTCAGTGCTGTCTTTATCAGTTTGGGCTTTTTATTATTATTTTTTAAAAACAAATATCCCTCCTTTCCCAGAATGCAGTTGGAGCTGGTGGGAAGATGGCTGCACAGTATGGGCAGGAAGGAAGGGATCCTACATGCTTATCTCTAATTGCTTCAAAAATAGAAAATACTATCTTGAAATCAACTTTATTATTTTGCCTTGGAGATAAAAAAAAAGTATTGGCCTAGTTAGTTTTTCCAGAGGTCAGGATCAGTAGTATATATGTGACAACAAAATTTGCTCTTCTCCCCCCCCCCCACCACACCACTGTAATTCGCATCTAATGGTCCTATAGCCGAACTCCACAAAGAAGCGATTTAACTTGTCCCCAGGCCTCAGTACTGTAAATAATACTGCAGTGAGTTTCCTTATTAATACACGTTTCCCACAAATGCTCCTTCCACCTAGCAGACATGTGCCTGGGGGTGCAATCACAACTCTAAAACATAAACAGCGTTAATACTGGAAGGCATTACTTTGTTTTTCTCAGCAGAGGTTTTCTCTCTTTCATGCTTGTGGCTCGAGGTAAGAGTTCTCAGCCTGCTGCTCCTGCAGCCTTGCCTGCCACCTAAGCTCCTGCTGCTGTCCCTCTACTTTACCATCAGGGATTTCTTACCCCTGGGAACTGTAAACCCCAATAAACTCCTTTTTCTATATATTACCTTTGTCATGGCCGTTGCTTGTTTGTTTGTGAGACAGGGCTCAGTATGTAGTTTTGGCTATCTTGGCACTCACTATGTAGACGGAGCTGGCCTTGAACTCACAAAGATCTGCTTGCCTGTCTCCCAAGTGCTGGTTGATTAAAGGTTTACAACACTACACCCGATGGTTATGGTGTTTTGCTGAAGCATCAGAAAAATAGTTAATATAAATCTCAAGCAAAGCAGCTTACACAAACAGATGCATAAAAGCACAGTGACGTCCCTACGGAATTCTTAGAATTGTTGAAGCAAATAGATCAAACATAGCTATTGATCCAGGGACAACAGAAACTTTGAAATGATAAAGCCGACTTTCACTAGTGTTCTAGTTTGCTTTCTTTTCCTGTGATAAAACACAATCCAAGACAACACTGGCTTACAGATTACAGTCTACCACTGAGGGAAGCCAAGTCAGGAATTCAAGGCAGGATCCTAGACAACTGACTCACAGACCATGGTGAACAACCACTTCCTATTGTCTTGCTCGACTACCTTTCTTTTAACATTCCAGGCACACCTGCCCAAGAGATGGCACTTCCCACAATGCACTGGACTCTTCCCCATCAATCATCAATCAAGACAATGCCCCACAGATCAATTTATCAGAGGCAGTTCTTCAACTGGGGGTTCCTCTTCTCAGGTATGTCAAGTTGACAACCAAGGCTAGCCATAATTGGCCAGAGTATTCCAAATACACACATAAGTAGCAAGAGATAGGTGGAGCTCTTGGGGATGCATATTTGTAACTGCAAAATTCCCTGTAACGCTTGCAGGAGCAAGAGCCATGTTTAAGAAAGGAAGGAACATCAAAAGATGAAATTAACAAGTGCATGGATTTAAACACCATTGTGTGACCTGCCACAAGGAATAACCAGACCTAAGATAGGAAGCCCTGATCCAATCTCCAAATTGGGTGGGGCACCTATTATGGAAGCAATCCAATGATCCTTCTGCAAGCACATGAACTATTAAAGAAAAAGAAAAAGGGATACCCCCTACATACATAGAACTTTTAGGCATTTTATTTTATTTTTAATTATGTGTATGTATACATGAATGCAGATGTCTGTGGAGACCAGAAGAAGGCATCTGACCCCTGGAACTGGAGTGACAGGTGGTTGTGTGCTACCTGATGTGGGGATTGGGAACTGAACTCCAGAAGAGCATTAAACACTCATCGTTTGTGAGCTATGTATCCAGACCTGCATAGAATTCTTACAGAGCATAGATGTCTTAGTCAGGGTTTTATTGCTGTGAACAAACACCATGACCAAAACAACTCTTACAAAGGACAACATTTAACTGGGGCTGGCTCACAGGTTCAGAGGTTTAGTCCATTATCATCATGGTGGGAAGCAAGGCAGCGATCAGGCAGACATGGTACTGAAGAAGGAGATGGGAGTTCTGCATCTTGATCCAAAGGCAGCAGAAGGGGATTGGGTATAGCTTGAACTTAAACGAGACCTCAAAGCCTGCCTCCACAATGGCACACTTCTTCCCAAAAGGCTGCACCTTCTCCAGTAAGGCCACACCTCCTAATAGTGCTATGGGCCAAGCATTCAAACACAGAGTCTCTGGGGGCCGTTCCTACTCAGACCCTCACGGTAGAGAACGAGCGATTCACCAAATGCAGGGCTTAGTGTTCATGCTCAAGAACAAGTCCTGCAGATCACGCTGATGCCACTGTTCCTGTCAGAACTTGCTTCACGGAGCCCTGGTGACTAGGACGAGGAGAGACACACACTGTTGGATTTTCTCATTGGCATAAGGCCTATTACGTGATTTTGAATATAAGCTTCCCAAACTTTCTGAAAGGACAAAGATTCAGGAAAAGCTTCAAAATATTACTTTCTTACTTCTTAGACTGTCAAGTGAGAAACATCCTAAGAGAACCATTCCCTGCATGTGCTGAATGTACTATTCAATCCCTGGGATGAGATTTACTGGAATCTATGCCAGAGTGAGCCTGAAGAACGGACATCTAACAGCCTTGTATCCTCTAAGATGAAACAAACTAAGAAACCTTTGAAGAGGTAAGACTGGGCACATGAATGGATGGGAGTCTGGGACGGGGCAAAGGGAAGAATACATAAACATTTACATTTGTCTCACATGAGTTCCAAATGCGAGGCCATAACCACTGAATAACATACTAAGAAATGTATTGAACTTCTACTGGCCACCTTCCTTGTGTTTGACCTCAGTTATCCTCTCTGGTCCCACTTTACATCCAATTTTACTAGTACAGAAGCTGAGACTGGGGACATTAGCCAGATTATGGAAGATAATCGACCCAATAGTGTCAAAACATAACTCAACATCCAGACTAGAGATTTCAGTTGACCTATAGTTCTGGATCTTAAAAATGCATTTTCCCCTTCCATACAATCATAATGTCATCCTGAAAAAAGTCACACATACTAAAGAACTTGCGTGTGATTGTGTCCAGATACCCGAATGAGTGGATGAGTCATGCCAGCCATCCTGTTCTTTTAAAAAAGATTTATTTATTTGTTATACGGGAGTACACTGTAGCTGTCTTCAGACACATCAGAAGAGGGCATCAGATATCATTACATGTGGGTGCTGGGATTTGAACTCAGGACCTCTGGAAGAGCAGTCAGTGCTCTTAACTGGTGAGACATCTTTCCAGCCCCCAGCCATCCGATTCTAACAGGCCTGCCACCATAGGATGTGCACAGTTAGGAGTGGTCCCATGGAACAAGAACTTGTAAAGATGAGTATGTAGTGGTATCATGTCAAACAGCAATGGTAACAGGAGCCTCTTTCTTACCATAGAAAATGGAATTTATAGTTCAGTGAAGACACTCATCTGGGTAAGGATAGGAGAGCACAAAATGGAGATGCTTTTTCAAGAAGTCATTGCTGCTGCTGCTGCTGCTGGTGGTGGTCCTGCTGCTGATGATGCTGGGAATCAAATCCAGGACCTAGCACAGGCTAGACACATGCTATAACACCAAACTACATGCCAAGCCACATGGATCAACATGGAAAGAGACTGTTAAACATTTAAGAGAGAGAAATTGAACATACTAGAAAGATTCAGGTTTATCAGAAGCTGTCCTGGAGTCAGGGGTTATTGCCTGTTACAAGCAGCAGATATCAGGTTATCTGCCTGTTCAAGGATGCAATAGAGAGAAGCAGAAAGCAACGGCAATGGCCAAGCCTGGGAGGCCCTAGGCTCCTCTCAAAAGGACCCTGATTGCTGATTCTTGGGATTTCACAAATATTGTCTAAGAATGCTCCCAGCAAGCTTGGGAAGATTTCTCAGTGGGTAAAGGGCTTTCTGTGTAAGCAAGAGTGCTTGCCTAAGTTTGGAATCCTAGTCCCAGTATGAAAGCCAAACATGATAAGATTGAAGAAGAGATGTGAAGTTTGTCTTCAGTTTTCCCAAAACAGTCAAGTGAGTGAGTACACATGTATAGACCACTCACAGCACACACAAGAATGTTTCAACAACTGGGAGGGAGGTTGACTGGAGTTCTCTCTACTCTCAGACCCAAAGAAGGTTGGGTCTCTTTTATAACACAGAAGAAGAAGTCCTCATTTATGAATGTGTTGTGAAGGACGTGATAAGTCAAACATACCAGAGCACACAATATGATGCTACCAGGGTAAAGAATAACATTATAGGACTATTCAAAAGGTGACTAAGGGATACACAGGCATGTGCCAAAAAGCAACCCACAGGGCTCCCCTAATAGCAAAAAGAGTTTAGTGCAGAGGCACCAGAGCTGGAGAATATTGGCAATTTTATATTATTGACTTTACTATAATGCCCAGAGCCACTAGCAATTTTATTGCTTAGTAGTGTTTGTGGATGCTGTGGTTGGGTAAAAGCTTTGTCCTGTGAGTCTGAAAGGGTTTCTGAAACTGTTAAAAACCTTACTGAAATTCAGGTTGTGTCCAAGTGGCAACGGAGCAGCCTTCATGGCAAAAATAAAGTGGAGAAGTATTTGGTGGCTCAGGCTTTCATCGGGAATTACATATTCTTGGTGACCTTGATCCACTGGCCAGGTGGAAGAGAGAAGTCATATTCTCTGTTTGGATCTAAAGGTCCATGTGTTGAAGCCTTGGTTCCCAGCTTATAGTGTGACAGGAAACTTTTAAATGGGCCTAGTAGAAGGAAAGGATGTCACAGGAAGCAAGTTAATATTTTTAAAGGGGACGTCAGGACTGTTATCTATTCTGTCTTTTTGTTTTCTGATCTTTATGAAGTAAATGGGTCTTCTCTCCCACACAGCCCTGCTGTGATGTACTGTGAGGTCATGGGCCCAAACAGCAGTTCCTGACAACAAGGGACTAAGATACCTGAAACCTTTGTTTAAAACAAAACTTTTCTCCTTATAAGTTGATTAACTTGGAGATTGTTTTTTGCATAGTGAAATACAGATACTCTTAAAAAAACACTTCAGTTTCTCTAGAATCTGTTTTGACTTGGGCCCAGACTTTGCCAGTTGTCTTTCTTGCAGAGTGACCTACACAGGTGGTTCAACTGATTCCTTATTGATTGGGAGATTTGTAGGGAACTTGAAAGTGATGGAATTTTAGGCGTGCATAACCACTGAGAAGTAGTCTCACTGCTAGACAATAAGGCTGCTTCTAGCAGCTAATGTTTCCTTCAGATGGTCTCCTGTACAACTTCTGCCCTACAGACTGGGTCTTCATGATGTTCAGGAAAAGCAAGCATCAAGATCAGAGCCCTTATCCTTCGGCTAGGCTTCTTTATGAAGTGCTCTCAATGGCCAGTCTTTGGTGGGACTGAAAGACGTCAAGCCACAGAGTCATCACATGTGAGTTAAATTTATCTTGCAAAAGTTATGACTCCACCCATTCCCCATCTATAGGGACATTACAGGAAAAAGGAAACTGTGCTTTGGAAAACACCAGGGCTGAAATCACTTAAGCTTTGATTGGCTTCAAACTCTAGATATTAATTTCTCTAAATGAGGGAGTGGATTCCTGATTGGTCTCAGGTTCAGAATAGTCTACCAAAGCTAAGTGCATAAATTAATTAATAATAACCCGATGGGTGATCTACTGTGTGGGTTCCTATTGCTTAGTCAATGGGGATGGTTGTCTAATACTAACTTCCTACCTGAATAGTTCCAAATGGATTTTATATTCCAAATACTCCCAAATAGTTCCGAGTAGTTTCACCCCTTCTAACTCAAGTCTACACCCTGGTCTGGTAGGAAGTAGCTCAAAATCAGTCCTTGCAATGAGAATGAGACAGGGGAAGGGTGGGAGCACCTTACCCGGAGGAGAATGTAGGAGACACCAACAAACCCCAAGCCACTCCAGCCTGTGTCTACTTTTAGTTACTTTCCGTAGCTCAGCTCTGACGTGTGGGCTAGTGTGGTAGCTGTGGGGGGTGTTGGATTATGTATGCCTAAACCAAGTGTTTTCTCACCCCCAATCACCTGCTGCAACCCTCAGCTGTGACTAGCTCAGAGCCTTTCTCAGAGGCAAGACTAGTTCCGGTTGGCTGAAGTATGACAAGCTCTCTCTCTTGCGATCTGCTGTTTCTGTGAGGAGCGGATTGCATAACAAAGGTGAAATATGGGTCACTCCAATGGGGGACAAGTCATAGTTAAAATACTTGCTCCCCGGTCTGCCTGAAAAGGCTGCAGTAGATCCTTCTCACCGAATATCAAATCGAACCCGCAGTCATGGTCCAGTGTTAACCTCCCACGTTCCATAGTCTCTTCCTGACTCTCAGCTCCGGGTGATCTCTCCTCTCACTGAAGTTGGTTGCATCTGGTATTTTTACCACCTTGACAATTAGCTGTCTAGAGATATTTTGCAATCCTTTTCTTTACAATAGTATGTAAATGATACATATTTAGGAGAAAACTATACTACAAATTTTGATCGTTCTTGGACTCGTGATGTGTGGCGGCATCCTGTTGAAAGCAGGAACGCAATTCTCCACCAGCCACATGATAATCATCAGGTGAGCAATTTCATCTTGCCAGGATACCTAGACATTGTGTTTTGATTCCCTGACGTGGATACAAAAATGCCCAGTATTCAGAACAATGTTCAACAAACCCCATATTATAATTAGTGCTTCATAAAATAGGCTTTTATAGAGTGATTTTTGCCCAACGTCAGTAGTGCGCTTAGAGCATGATTAAATTCGGGTGGGTTACCCCGTGAAGTTCAGTCACTTTGCTACATTTCCCACTTAACAACACTTTCAGTCTGTAGTGGGTTCAGCAGGCTGTGATCCCATTTCAAGCAAAGATGATCTTTACAATCCTGGAACAGTCCCCTTGTTTTGCATTTTCAAAGGTAGTTTACATCTTGCTTATTGTTTTCCCTCTGACACATTTAATTATCTTTCTACAGTTTCCTTGAAAGGATAGAAGAAAGAATCTGCCTTATCATTTCCCCATCGCTGTCATGGCACATGCAGGGGACGAGTGATGATTTATTGATTTAATAAAACAGTAAATTATGGCAATGAATCAACCAAGTTCTTGTTCAGCTCAATGTTTATGCACATGTACAAGCGTATAAAATATTTCCTTCAGCTCCTTTTACCGAGATAATAATACAGAATATCTGCTACTGTGTATTTGCGTTCTTAACAACGGACCTAATGCAATGCTTACATCTTCATCGTGTCTTCTGAGAATTTTCCTGTATCTGCATAAGGTCTTTAAAAGGTCTCGTGAAAAAGACTTTCCATAAAAATCGCATCACTCACCTTGGAAGAACTCAAGTGGAGATTCAAGAGTAGCAAAACAAGATGAGCGAGCTTCATGCTGGAGGTGTGCAGCGCTGCGTCTCCACGGGAGACCCCTGTCCATCCCAGATACGCTCCTGACATTTAATATTTAACCACTGAAAAAATATTTAAAAAGGAAAAGCCGCCTAATGAGCTTTGTACTTTTGAACTGTTAGAGGGTTTGGCTAATAGCCAGAGTTTTACCGTAACTGAAACAAAAAACCAGCCTTCCCAGCAAATAGCTGAGGCAGGCCACCAATAGGAAGTTTTCACACCAGGGGAGACAGATTGCTCCATCTTGGCCCAGACAATTCCCCCCATTTGAATCTATTTTCCAAGGCACACAGTAAGTACCATGGAAGTGACACCCCCCCCCTTTTGTGTCATTTGATAAATAAAATTACACTCGTTGGCTTAAGATTAAGGGGAGATCTGTGGCAGCTCAAATGCTGCGCGTCTGCGTTCTCTAGGGACAAGACTCCTGTCAGGCATCAGTGCCCACGGAAAAAAAAGGAGAAACTGGAAAGAGCTGGGAAAGAGAGAATTAGGACCTCTGTGTTCCAAAGAGCCGTAGCCTACCTGTGGGGCGCTCTGGAGAGCTGTAATTGTTTAGTCCCCTGCCTCAGAGGAAGACTGGATGATTACGCCACAGTTTCTTCAACCAGAGGCGCTGCTCACTAACACCATGCCCTTTGGTTCTCTGTAGCCGATGCCAACACGGAAGAATCTGGCAAGTGCTTGTTGGCTGGTGTTTTCCGGCATTCTCCACAGGTGGCTGGCAAGATCTTCCGTGTACAATGTGTCTAGAAGACTCACCCGTGTCTTCTGGTTCACAACTACTTCCGTAGACACTCCAAAAGTAATTCTTCCGAAACCCCCCCTCCCCCACCTCTTCTTTCTGAGAGAAACCTCCCGAGAGAGTTGTGGGGGCGGGGTGGGGGGGGCTCACCAACTCAGACATGGCCATTCATGTCGAGGCCACAGTGGATGCTTAGCTACAGTCTCTTCTTCATTAGTTCCCTATCCCCTTCCCTCTGAGCTTGGCTTGTGGTTTCCGTGGCTCGTCTGATGGTAACCCACGGTGTCATGCAGGTAAGAGCTGAAGCCTTGCCTTCCATTCTCAGCCCAAAGTTGCTGTTTCTATTTCTCTACTGTCAAAACAGGCACTCAAGCAAGGTCACAGGATTCCACACATACTCTTTCCAACCCCCACTACGATTACAGGAGCCCTACCTTAGCAGAGTCAACTACCCTTGCCAGGGCCAAGGCTTCACTTCTTTCTTCCTGGTGTCTAGACACAGAGACCTGTGTGCACCGGGAAACACCTTTAGTTTTCCTCTGTTGAATGGGGTGTTGTTGGTACTGTTATTTTGAGGCTGGGCTCCAGTCTTACAATGTAGCCATGGCTGGGCATGTCCCTTAGTGTGCAGACCAGGATGTCATCAGACTTACAAGCATCCTCTTTGCTCTGTCTCCTGAGTGCTAAAAATACAGATATGTGCCACACCACTCCTGGCTCAAAAGTACTCTTAGTGTACGGCTGGTGGAAATGCGGTACCTTTGGGGACAGAGACCTCTATCAAACTCCACAGAGTATAGTGATAAGAACTGGGAGCCTAGAAAGCTGAGCTGATCATTGGGATCGATGATAAGTGTAGTCCTTTCTGCCTGTTTTCCTTGGTTGGTCCTAGACCTGGGCGTCCTTCCTATGAGAGACACGATGTTAAATATGAGGCTGTGGTTAAATGAACACATAGATTCCTAGAGGACAGCAGCAGTCCTCTCGGTATGTCCCTAACTAGCAAGCTGGCTTGGCACTCTGTAAACCCCGCAGTGCTGTACTATCTTTTGGGGGACTTCGTATATGGTAACTGGTGTAACGCATGGGTATGGGCCAACTTCTGTATCTCTTTTGCTGTCACGAGAGTGCCCTTGGCAGGCAGGTTGTTAGGTGGGCTTTCTTGCTAGAAGACATAAATACTCTGAGCTTCTTTGTAGCCAAAGGATTATTAGACCTGGTATTGACTAGTCCTGCCAGCCCAAAGGACACACTCATATCTCAAATACATCTGCTATGTGACGTTGCTATATGACATTGGTTTCTAGGATTGAAAGGATGAGATAGTCAGTTAACCACGAAGTTGGGACTTGGTCTCCTTGATGAATTGTGCCCTCTTGTGGGCATCCCCTTAAACTTTGTGGCTACTTAGCTGAGTAATGGCAGTAGCTAGGTATATTTTGGAAGTTTCCTCATGGGTAACCTCCACCTCTGCTTCTAAGGCAGCATCTGTCTTGTGCTCTTTACGACAACACTGGGCTGATAGATGGCTGAGGCTGGGTGATATCAAACGGTCATTGAAAATATTAATGCTCTTTCTCCTGCGATGCTTTCTGGTGGAGCTTGCCATACAACACCAAGAACTTTAAAACCCCATCCTTTTGGCTTATGTGCACCCATGTGCTTTTTACCACCGAATTTTTTCATTATTGAATGATCCTTAAGCATGTATTAATCTAGGAAAGAAAAATGATTAGACAAGCACTCTAAATAATTCTATATGTAAAATAGTCTAAGTCTCTTTCCAGAACGCTGAAATGATCATTTGAGGCTCTGTCCACTGGGGGATGGGGTTGGGCTTTTCTGCTAAGGCGAAATCGCAGAGCTCTGGGACTCAGGTGGGTCCAGAACTCACAATCTTCATGCTTCAATCCCTCCAAAGCTAGGATAGGCAGCACACTTTGCAGAGCATGGCCTGACCACTGTCTTTCAAAGCCACTAAGGTGCAAAGAGATGCCCTTTGGTTTCGATTTGTACTTGCACATCCGTGAGTCCATCTGTGAACAGTCTCCCTGCAGCTGCTCAGAACACGTTCCCCACAGAGGAAGATGAGCTGGGACAGGTGCGTTATGAAATAGTGTGGCTTTCACTGCAGAGCGGATGCCTAGACTTCACTGGTATCCTAAGGCTTCCCCTCTTGTTCCCTGGAGCATAAACGCCTCATCAAAGCACCCACATGCACCTACTGCTTGCTATTCTGCTTTGATCAAGGCGATGCCATCCATGAACATGCTTCCTGGAAGTCCAGATTTCTAAAGTTCTCTGACGACAGGGGCAGGAGAAAGATCTGTGTAACGTGGGATTCCAATTATGTGATAAACGCCACGACCAAAAGCAATCCAGAGAAGAGAGATTATTCCAGTTTGCAGTTGTCCATCATGAAGGAAGGGCAGGGCAGATACTCAAGGCAGGATTCTGGAGAGAGGAACCGAAGCAAAGGCGATGTGTGAACACTCCTCAGTCCCCTAGCTTTCTCAGCATGCATTCTTATACACCTCAGGACCACCCTCCCAGGGATGGCACTACAAGCAGTAGGCTGGGCCTTCCACATCAGTCACTGCCATGACAACTTTGGAATTTTGGTTTCTTTAAAAAAAAACACACACAGAGTATTATAGGAATGTTTTTGTTTTAATCCTGAGTGTAGGACATGGGTCTACTTCAGATGGTGTACAAAAGAAGACTGTGGTTTCCTTATGCTCTAGCAGGGGTGTAATTTTGTGATGTTTGGGATTCTGGGGACTTTTCAGAGGATAAATCAATGTCAGGTCCCTGAAAGGTGGTGGGTTATTGTTGAGCTATTGGTTGGTGGGCTGTGGGTTGTTCGTTGGTTGCTTTTGGTCATGGTTTTTTAAGTAGTCATGCACAAAGAAGAAACAAGAAGAAATTAGATATCCTGATGGTGAAGATCACACTTGTCTTAAAGAACTCAATGCCTGTAATCAGCGGGACACTGTCTAACAATGAATTTATTCAGGGATATTTTTCCTTTCCTCTTTACTTTTATCTCTCACTTATCTAGTGTTAAGGAGTTGAAAGGGTGGAAGAAAGGGGGTGAAGGTGGAAGAAAGATGAACCCACAAAGTAGCCAAAGGCAGCAACAAACCATGAAGTAAGAAAATACCCCAAAGGCTTTCAAGAGGTGAATTTGTTAGGAGTATTTTCTCAGTTGAGTTTTTCTCCTCTCAGAGGACTCTGGCTTGTGTCATGCTGACAAAAACCTAACCAACACAAGAACTGAGGGGACAATAAATGTGCACTGTCCCAGAGAATGCACACTGTCTCAGTGAATGCACACTGTCCCAATGGATGCATGCTGCATCAGTAAATGCACTGTGCCAGTAAATGCCCACTATTCCAGTGAATTCACACTGCTCATGATTCTCTTTTCTGCTGAAGATAATTCTAATTACATTTTATTACTATGCTTTAAATTATTACTAAACTAGAATCAAGGTTATCATCTTTTAAAAAATTTACTGAACAAGTTTTAAGCTTTATGTAATAAGTAGAATTTCTTTTTTAAAACTGATTTATTTGCTGTGTGGTGGCAGCTCATGCCTTTAATCTTAGCATTCAGGAGGCCGAGGCAGGCCCATTTCTCAGTTTGAGGCCAGGTTGGTCTAGAGAGTGAATTTCAGGACAGCCTGAGCTACACAGAACAACCCAGTCTTGAAATAAATATTTTGTTTGTTTATTTACATGTGAGTCTGTGCCATATGGGTTTAGGTGCCCAAGGAGTCCAGAGCAGCTGGAGTTACTGGTGACCAAGACCCTCCTGAAGTAGGTACTAGGAACTCAACTTGCAAGAGCAGCAAGCACTCTTAACCACTGAATCATCTCTCTGCCAGTGAGTAGACTGCTAAGTTTAGAAAAAATAGAAGAAAGCAAAATGAAAAGGGGATCCAGGTTCATCCCAGCACTCAGACTTACAGACAGTAAACCAGGGCATAATGGAATATGAAAACATATGGTTTCACTTTCAAAGTTTGATAAGCTTGGGTTACAGGTGTCCATGGCAATGCTCAACTTCTGTCTGCATGCTAGAGATTTTAACCTCGACCTTCTTGCTCATATAGCAAGCATTCTTATCCACTGAGCCGTCTCCTTAGTCCCATAGGTTCACCGTGAAAACACCACTTTCTATTCTGTATTGTACAGCCATGTGAATGAACCTAATAGCACTGAATAATTTAAGAATAATGATGACTTTGATTTGTTTATTTATGTGTCAGTTTGTGCGCTGAGTGTTTAGGAGCCCATGGATTCCAGAAAAGGACACTGGATCCCCTGGAGCTGAAGATTTATATTACATATATTTTATCACGGTTAGAAAGGCTTTGGCAACTATTGTGTCATATAATTTATCATGCTGTGCACTCATCCATGTATATGTGTAAACGTTATTCAGGGGCCATGAAAATAGTAAAATTATTTAGAACATTCCTCCCTGGTCAGAATACGGAGTTGTTCTAGTGGAAGGAAAATGGAGCTATTTCAGTAAAGAGGAAGAGTCTGACAAAGATAAAAAAAGCAAGGCAGCAATTCTAGCCTCATGGGGCAGAGGGATGGTTTGTGCACATACTAATTACGAATCATGTAGAAGGCTTCAGTAATAGACTTTAGACATACTGCTAAGGGAAGGTGCAGGGCTATGGTGGGAGTGGGCTGAGTATAAGACTGCATGAGACAGCAATTTTATTAAGTTCATATATCACCAAATGCATCACGGATGGAATAAGTTAAGTCAACAAGTATTTATTTAGTCTAGGGCCCAGAATGGGAGGTGCTGCCTGTTGTGATGTTTGAGCATCTGAATTCTTACACTATATCGAGTTATTTGAAGTGGCAATAAAAAAAGGTAGCAACGTCAAAAGGCTGCACTCAGCTGATGACAATACAAAAGTACTTCACAGAAATCAAAAGAAGTCCATCAGAGATTGTGCTGATTATATATGTATATGTGTAATGATTATACATTATAATTCAATATTTTATAACTATGTTATACTTTACTAGATATTATATATTATATAATAAATATAATACATAACTGGCTATATATCCGGTTATAATTTTTTCTATACGTGGGACTAGTGTGTACTTCTTCAAGAAGTTCAGTTTACGGTAAATGACATACTGGAATTCTTAGTATTTCTATATCTTTTACAAAGATCTTTCAAAAATTTATTCTGTGATACTAGGATCATTCTCTACTTTCTCTCAAATAAAAGGTGGTACTGTCAAATGCCAAGAGATGTCTTGGACAATACAGTCTGATACAAAAGAAGTCAATCAAATTTAAGAACTAGAGGTCACTTCCTTATGAGCAAAGTTTTAATTATGTAAGGAAACCGATGTCAGAGAAGTGTTAAGGAGACGGAAGTGAGGTATTATCTATAGATTGGTGCACAGCCTCTGGGTGTCCAAAACGTACTTGATGAGTGAATACACTGAGTCAACATTAAAAGATGATTACCTTTCTGTCAGCTCACCCACAAACACACACCTGTTCCTATTTAATAATAACAGGACGCACACAAAAAGCAATTATAAAAAGGTGCGCGCGCGCACACACACACTCACTCACACAAAAGTAATAATAAAAAAAGGCAATTCCGTTGGCGATGACAGGATCGGACCTGCGAGTAGCACTAACTGCAAAGGAGTTCGCCTCACCAACAAAATGCCTAACCAGCTGTAAAGGTGTAAGAACCCAAACAACCCCTGTCTCCAGGGCAACGCGCCGCCACACTTCCGGAAACGTCGCGTACTGAGGGCGCTGCTATTTTGCGTCACTTCCGCCACCTTAGCGAGGCGGATCTCCGGGAGGGGGGCGTCACGCTGGACGCTATTGTTTCTCTTCCGGTACTGTTTGCGCTACTAGGGAAAGTATTAGGACCGCTGCGTCCAGTAGTGACAGCCTCTTCCTGCAGACCAGCCCTTCCAGTTTTTAGTCTGGAAAAATTGTACCGGTACGGTGGCCGAGAAGGAATAAGCGCGCCGGAAGTATTCCTGTGCGCGCGCCCAGCTAAGCTAGAGACGCACGTGGAGCGGTGAGTGTGGTGGAGGCCGAGGGTATGGGAAGCTGCAGGGGGGATGCGGTGGCGAGGCCTGAGCCGTGGGACTGGGACGAAGACACCTCTCTCTCCGCACTCGCCACTGGCTATGTGGGCGGGTGGCAGGGCCGCGTTGACTGCCCTCTTTTTGGTGTCCTGAGCGAGGCGGAGGGAAATAGACAAATGATCAGCCCGCAGTGACCGGAAGGAGCCGGCCGTCTATTTCACCAGGCCGGAGAGAGCATGTCTTTCCGAGGCGGAGGTCGCGGAGGCTTTAATCGCGGTGGTGGAGGTGGAGGCTTCAACCGTGGTGGCGGCAGCAACAACCACTTCCGAGGGGGCGGCGGCGGCGGCGGCGGTGGCAATTTCAGGGGCGGCGGACGAGGAGGATTTGGACGAGGGGGTGGTCGTGGAGGCTTTAATAAATTCCAAGATCAAGGGCCCCCGGAACGAGTCGTCTGTAAGTCTTCTTCAAAGCTTAACCTTCCTTGCATTGGAATAGAGTCCGGTTATTAGCACGTTTTATGATAAGTCTCCGAAAGGCAAATCGGTTGGGTACCCTGACAGTCATATAGCACATAAGTAACCAGTCACGAGAACCGAAATTCAGTGTGGAGGTGAACTTGAGGTTGGGGCTGAAAAGATGAGACTTAGACAATATTGAGTACCTAAAAGACAGAAAACCATCCAGGATTAAGTGCGATTCCCTGGTGATATAATTGCAAAGCCAAATTTTTAGTTTCCATAGCTCACGCTTTCAGTAACCAAAAAGCAGAGGAACAGAAAAGAAGAAATCTGGTTGGGAGAAGGCAAGACAAATGTCCAACTAAAGTAATTTTGAGTAATTATCAGAGAGATGGGGTGGAAGTCAAGGAGCCTAGTAAGAGGGAAGTAGTGGATCTGTATGCAGGATGAATTTGCTGAACAATGTGGCTAAAGTCAAGGGGTTGTTGTTGTAAGCCGTTGAAGTATTGAGACCTGTGTTTAATGAGGTGACATGAAGAAGTGGGAAGGTAGAAGATATGTCCAACCTTTTTAGTATTGCTGCATGACATTGACATCTACAAAATTCACACTCCAGAACCATACAGCCTGTTTAGCATGAAACACACACACACACTCCCTTGCACAACCCTGCAAAAACATGTTTTAAGTAAGTACCATTTTTTGTTTTGTGTTGGGCCACATTCCCACTTGCCCTGTGTTCCATGCTGCCTTAAGGCTGTGTGTTGGACACATGGATGGAGAAGAGATTTCAAAAGAAACATGGTAAGTAGAACTTGGCTGATACTAAGAGAAGGTCCAGCAGTTGTTAAGGATGGGGAGTTAGTTCTGTAGGCAAATGATATTAATTCTAGGATACAGAAACATTTGTACTTTGTGTTTGCACACTTCCTGGGAAAGGATAATCATTGGAAGAAGTGGTAGTGGTGATGAGTTCTGAGGAAGGAAGAAGTGATCAACAAAATCAGAGCTAGTTTACATCGAGGCTGGGGAAAAGGAAGAAGAAATCAGTGGGACATAGCATTTAATGCAGTCCTAACAGCCAAGACAGGATGACTGTTGTACATCCAGTGTGAGCACTGCGTTTGTGGTTCCTGTTGTTTAAGTATCAGTTGTGGCTCCAGTTAGATGTGACTAGCCTCATTTTACAGTGTATAGAGAGGGGGGAGTCTCTTAGGTCCCATGGTAATGACTTGCTAACTTAGGACTCCAGTGTTGGTATCTGAGCTTTGTCGTAGAGGGGATCAGATATGAGGAAAGACAAGTGGCCAAGAACATGTCCAGCAATTGAAGTGGTTCCATGTCTGTTGTCTTGCTCTGTTTCAGTATTAGGAGAGTTCATGCATCCCTGTGAAGATGACATCGTTTGTAAATGTACCACAGAAGAAAACAAGGTGCCCTACTTCAATGCTCCTGTTTTTTTAGAAAACAAAGAACAAATCGGGAAAGTGGATGAGATATTTGGACAACTTAGAGATTTTGTATCCTTTCTGATTAGATGGGGCAGTGATCTTATTAAGGAATTATTTTCTCCTTTCCTCCCCAACCAGTTAAATATCAAAGTAAACTTGCTGTTTCATTTAGTAAGATAACAAAGTACAGAGGGGTCCCACAGAGGGTATATAGGGGAGTTCTGGGAGTGGCAGCTATTTAGATAAATCTCACTGGATTGTATTGGCTCTTCTGTTGATTTACATATAATGATTCTCCGGCAGGATTGGGGGTGAGGGTATCGATTGTGAGTTTTCGGTTTTGTTTTGTTTTTTAATGGTTTTAAAGAAAGTGCCATTTTCTCTTGGAAATTTCTCATAGCTAGGCATTCTTTTTAAAATGTTTAAACTGTCTCTTTGCATCTTTATTTCTTACTTGTTCCTTAATGTAATTAATAGTATTTTTCAGTTAAATTGTCAGAAAATATGAAGGCATCTTCCTTTAAAAAGCTACAGAAGGTAAGTCAAACTTAAATTTTGGGATTTAGAGGGGATGGTGTGTGCATTGGGGATAGTCTTACTGAGGTACTCACAGCATGTACAGTGCATGGCACAATAAAGGTGGCAGCTCACCACAGGATGCTACATAGATAGAGGCACAGAAGTTGACTAGTTTTTAAGAGGAGTGCTTAGCTGTGGCCAAGTGCACATATTCAGTGGATTCAGGAACCAAGGTAGTCAGCTGTCCAAGAACCTATGATAAGAGTGGTGGTCCAGGAGCCAGATTGAAATAGGAATGTCCAAGAAAAACTAGTGGAGTATTTCTTAAAATTGCTAATTTACCAAAAATTTTCTAATTGTATCTCAATTCAGATAATTTTCCCTTGGCAGCTCTCTTAAATGAAAATTAAATTTTTAGAGACTTTTTTTTTTTAATGACAGTGAATTGGCCTTAGTTTTTATGTGTTTATGCACAATCTAAAGCACTGATATATGTTGTCTTTTGATCTTTACAGATCTTTGTGATAGTTACTTTTATCTACATTTCTGTATATAAGAAAACTAATAATTAGAGGGAAAAAAGTTCTTGTCCAGAGCCATGCCGTATACACAATAGGAGTGGGATTTGAACCTAAGTAACCTGACCTGTAGCATGCTGCCCTTGGCGTACTAACTGTTACTGCTCAACTTGCAGTTTTATATAGACCCATATAAGCTGCTGCCACTGCAGAGGTTTCTGCCTCGGCCTCCTGGTGAGAAAGGACCTCCCAGAGGTGGTGGTGGCGGAGGCGGCAGGGGAGGTCGAGGAGGAGGAAGAGGAGGCGGTGGCCGAGGTGGTGGAAGAGGTGGTAAGTTATTGTGGGGGTTTTAATGAGGTTTTTTAGCCAGAGTTGATTTATGCACTACAGTTTAATTTTGCATGTAACTAGAATTCCCTTATCTTTATTTCTCTCTCGTGTATCAGTATGAATAGAAGTGCTTTGTTTTCACAACTTAAATAGAAGGAAAAAAATAGCTTTACTTTTGAAGGATTTCAGACCCTTAGGTTATTTGTGTTTTAATGGAGATTTTAATAAGAGTGCACTCACATTGCTTAATGACAGATACTTTGTGAGAAATGCAGTATTGGATGCTTTTGTATGTTATACAAACCCTCATGTAGAGCGTCCTCACTTAACGTAGCCTCTTGGTGAGTCACATAGAGGGAGTGGAAGTAAATACACAAACTGGAAACTTGTTTTTTTAGCCATTGTCGGGCATTGTGTGCTGTGCATAACTGTATGTGCTCACTGTATAGAAGCTAGGCTTCTATATGCCAGCATTGCCGTGAGCATGTGAGTGATGTTGTCCTCTACAGTGTGGGGTGATAGGATTTTCCAGGTTCACTGGTGTAGGGACTGGTGTCTTTCTTTTGCATGACATTTCACTACTTATTAATGACTGTATAAGACTTTTCTCTCCGTTTTGGTTTTTCGAGTCAGGGTTTCTCTGTGTATCTATCTGGCTGTTAGGCTGGCCTCAAACTCACAGAAATCATCTTCTTCTGCTTTCCCAGCTTGGGGATTAAAGGTGTGCATCACCACCTCCCAGCAAGGTTATTTTTTTAACTGAATTGTTTTTTAGCTATCAGTGAGTAATTTGATAATATGCCAAGAGGTGGTCTTACATGTATTTAATATGCAAGTGTATTCTTTCAGTTTCTTCAACAAGTTGTGTATGCACTGATCTCCATGTGCATGCTGTGACACATGCAAACACACATGGAAAATAAATGTGAAAAACAGAAAAGGGGCTGATCTTGAGTTTATCTTACTGCTCCACTAGGGAAATTGCAAATTTTATATTTTTATAAAGCATAAATTATATTTAGTTTTTATGATTGTAGGAATTGTACAATCTTTATAGTTTAACAGAAAAAGAGAGGCTATAATAATTTAACAACTATTTCCTTTTTAAGGTGGTTTTAGAGGTGGAAGAGGAGGAGGTGGGGGCTTCAGAGGAGGAAGAGGAGGTGGCGGATTCCGAGGTGAGTGTGACCAGAGATGTCTTTAAACAACTGGGACTGTAGATTGATCTTGTCTGTTGGTTTATTTCCCTCTACCAACAAGCATGGAGAACACTGATGTTCCTGGCTTAATTTCTGGCTCTTTACTATACAATTCTTTATTGCCTTTTCTTAATTTTTCACCAAATTACTTTGTTGTATTAGTAATTTGAAAAACAAAAATATTGTATAATATGAATGCAATTGTGTTTGGTAATATAAATTTACCCAGCATCGTAGGAATTCCTGCTGATTTGATACTAGCACTGTTGCAAACTGTCTTATTTTTTATTTTATTTTTATCAGGAAGGGGGCATTAGATGTCTAGTTGGCAAACGTGACCACGTCTGTCTCCACTGTGGCCTGCCTCTGCTGTGGGTGAAGTCTGTCTGGAGCAGTCTTGATGTTGTTCTAGTGGAGCTGAATCTGCAGCATCGCATAGAAACAAGGGAGCAGGACAGCTGGGTTTGCTCAGAAAGAGGAGACCACTGCTTTGTACAGTACCTGGCACTACGTGGGTGCTTAAAGAATGACAGGACTTTTCATTTGAAACATATTTGGATTTTTTAAATAAAATTTTTTATTTCCTTAACATGTTTATTGAACCAAACGTATTTTTTGAAGTTTGAAGGAAACAGTAAAGCTTAAACCCATTGGATTACAGATAGAAAAGGGTAGGGTGGGGTGACATTTGTTTAAAATATACAGTGATTCTAAAAAACCACCAAATACACTCAAACGAAAGCTTCCCTCCTTCAAGTAAATTATGCTGTCGGAACAGTGCTTTAAAATTACTTAGCATGGCCTCCGCCTTTGGGATGGGGCTGAACAGCTCCGTTTGCTGTATTTCATGTTTGTGTTTCATAGTACACAGAATAAAGTTATTTTAGATAATAATTATTTAAGAATTTCTATTCTGAGTCTATTAAGATTTGGATGGCTTTGTTCATGTGAAAACTATAGTTCAAGAAATTTAGGGGTAGAAGTTTAAATGTGGGCTATTAAAATTTTTCTAAGAAATTTTTTTACATGCAAGACTTACATGTTGCCTTTGTTTTAAGTAAATACTTGACTACATGTCACATGTTCCAGTTCTGGGGTAGGCATGTCATAAATGAGATTGGCTTTGCTTTCCATGGCTGACAAGAAGTAAGTACAGCCATCTCAGCATGGAGCCGACTGCCAGCTGGCATTGTCTCTCCCTTGCTGGTTACTGCTCAGGGACGCCTGCTGTGGCAGGAGTGCCTGTTGTAGTAGCTCATAGTTGTGGCCGTGCCTGAGTTCTCACTTTGGTTAATGGAATCAGTGCTGTCATATGGAGGCCAAGGCAAAGGTATGGTGGCCAGAAGAGGTGAGGGGTCACATCTCCGTCTGCAGGTGGAAATGGCATGGACTTAACCCCTGAAGGTAGCTCTCAGTGACAAACAAGGCACACCTCCAGTCCTCTCCCAAACGCTCCACTGCCTGGGACGGAGTGTTCAGACATGAGCCTAAGGGGCCCATTCTCTTTCACTCCATCAGTTTGTGAAGGGCATTTAGCACAAAGGACCACTGCAACATTACTAAGGGTTGTTCAAATGGCAAAGGAGAAAAGATTGTAGGAATCGGTAAATAGGCTACCTGGGGATTGTATACTTCTCATAAACTAGTTTGAGACAGGAATTGGTATCCCAAAATGACCTCAGATTCTGTAGAGCCAAGGCTGGCCTCAAGGGCCAGGATTATATAGAGTGTGCTTTCCCTTTTTATTTCACGTACATTTTAAACATTTCTGTATATCCCCTGTGTTACACCCGGGGTTGGTTGAAAGATTTCAGTTCTAATTAAATTCAAATGGACCCCACTTCCCAAACTTTGAAATACTGAGATTTACATGATAGGTTCACATTTTTGGTTCTTTTTAAGGTATTCACATTTTAAAATATTCGAGTACTGGCCAGCTAGGCCAACCTGTTCCCTAGACTGAGAACTTTACAACTAGGAAAGCCTCTCGTGAACCTGTGGTGAGCAGATACAGCCCTCTAGTGCTTCTAGTACACCACACAGCAATTTGTGACATGAGCCTTGCTTTGAAGCTCTCCTGACTAAATTTGAGAATTATGATGTTAGAAAGTAGCCTAGGTACCTCTTTATCCTAACAATGCATGTTCATAGTATGTTTTTACATGTCCATATAGACTATCAGGATTAGCCTGTACTTGGTAAGCTGAGTGATTGACTAATATGTATTCATATGCATGTCAAAATGCAAAATTAACCAGGGTGGCATAGAATGTGGTGTATCCATGCTGTAGAACCTTGGCTATTACCGTTTATCAGGGTTTTGTGGGATGGTATTTAGGGGAAACAATCTGCGTCGTGTGTGTTACATACAGTTAGATGTACTGATTATACATATATGTAACCTCATTTTTGTTTGAAATGAACAAGTGGCAAGAACCTCAATCTCTCAGCCTAGGCAATATTGGCATCATTCATTGGGGGATTAAGAAATATGGGAGTTGATAGTGTATTCTAATTGATAAGGCAAATACACACACACACATGTACACATGCACACAGACACACACCTGAGATGAAACCCAGTGTGTAACAGTTCGATCTCAATTACAAACATGCAGTCTCTCACCTGAATAGTTACAGGACAGACCAGAGCTAATCAGGCTAAAATGAGTTATGAATTCAGTCAGCTCCTGAACTGCTTTTCTGAGTTGGGTTTGTGTGTTGTTTTTTGTGTGTTCGAATAGGATGTGTTTGCTTAGTAATCTGCTTATAAAAATAAGCCTGGAACCTAAATTGCTCAAGATGTGTGGTGACTGAAATTTCTCTTTGTTTTACTAAGGAGATTTTTCTCTCATTCTAGGAATTAAAATCTTTTTCTTTTCAGCCCAATTATGTATTAATGGACAGTGTCTGTGAATAGGCCTTTCTTTGAGGTCTAGAAGTGGAAATGATTTGTCCTGAAAGAACTTTTTCCTGACCGATCACCATTGCTGAAGGCTACTCCAAAGGTGGTCTCTCCAAAATGCTGAGTGACACTTTGGATTTTAATAGCTCGGGCTCTAGGAGTGAAGGTTCTGTCTTTACAAAGACTGAGCACAGCGTCATTGCAGCTTACCTGATCATGGCAGGTATGGGTGTTTATTCAGTGACCTGCTTCTTGGGTGGGAGAAAAGCTGAGGTGTTGGCACAAGGGTGCAGTGTGGGTTAGCTCATAAATGGGGTGGGGGTGGGGTTGTACTCTCCTTCAGGATTGAAACACTCAGGGAAAATGGACATGAAAGAATATGCAGCTTCTTGACAGGGAAGGTTTTTGATAAATAGCAAAGAGGGACAAGAAAAGCTTTGTATAAAATGAACCTTTAAAATAAAAGTTGTCTGTACATTTGGTTCTTACATTAAAGTCATGAGCAGAGTATGCATCGTGGTAAAAGTATGCTTTCTATCATAAATACCATGTAAAATTTCCTTAGTTTTCTTCTTGGTAGGATCTAGCTCAAGATTAAAAGGTTCTGGAGGAAAAGCTGAAGTTTGAACCAGGAAATCGAGGCACAGATGCGGTATTTGAGTTCGGCTCCTCCGCAGGCAGCCGAGGGAGGCAGCAGCTGCAGGGGCCGTCTGTCTTAACATCTCTGAAAGTGGGCACAAGGTGTTCCAGCTTTTTGCTTTTCCACGTTCTCCTTTGTAAGATGAAGATAAGAAGAAGGGAAATCCACTGTGCTTGTTATGAAGAGTATATTAAATGAAGCCAAGCCCCTAAGGGACATGGGTAGAGTTGAGCAGCAACACTCGTGTTAGTATAGTTATCAGTCTGAGATAAAGGCTTGTTTAGAAAAGGGGGTGAGAGAAATGACAGAAATTGTACCAGTGCCCAGTGTGGCTTTTATAACCAGCAATTGCTTGATCTCAAACTTCATAGAAAGTGGTGAGTTTTAGTGTTACATTGAGTTCATTGCTTTTGGGATTGTCATTTATGAAAAATTCAACTGTGTTTCTAAAAACAGTGAGAACTGTATCTCCATGTGTCTTCTTCACAACTGTTTAGTTTTTACCTCATAGTTGACTTGGGCTATAGAAACAATTTCCTTTTAACTTTAGTGCTACAGTAACTAATTTATTTGAATACTTCTGGGCGGTAGGAGACAAAAAGTGAGCCCACATTTTCAGAATTACACCGAGACACTGTATACAAGTTTTGGTTCAGTTAAATGTTTGCTACAAGGGAAATCCAACATTGATCTGGCGATCTGAAGGCAGAAAGCAGAGCTGAGGATTCCAGAGTCACCAGGGCTACTTGTGAGACTGTCTCACAAAACAAACAAACACCAAAACAACAACAAGCAAACAAAACTGGTCAAAGGATTAGTATGAAATTTCCTAAGGAAATATTCAGCCACATTTTAGGTTTGTTTCCCTCATTCATACAGATGAAGAGCTTAAGACATTTTCCAAACACTTACTTCGAAGTGGCTGCTCGGCTCTAAACAAAGACCCTTTGTTTGCTCTCTTATGTGACTGCACAGCTCAGGGCTAGAAACATCAGAGCAGGCGCTCTTTGCGTATGTTTTTGTAGAGGTGCTGAAGGAAGTGGTTCTAACTTTTTTGTGCTTGTGTTCTGTGTGTAGAGTATCTTGAGTTCTTCCCCTCCCCTCAGTTTTCTCCTTTAACAAAAAAACATTTGAGTCCCCAAATAAAAATGAAGACTTTGAGGAAGAAGGTGCACCTAAGCAGCATTCCACTCCTGTCTTTACCACAGGCCTGTGTTCACTATTTTTACCATGGGCTGTATAGGTTTTATTTTAACTATAGAGTTTAATTATTTTATATATGTATTTAATTAATTAGCTTTTTGAACCAGGAGCTTGCTGTATTGTGTATACCAGGCTACAACTATCTATGTAGCCAAGGTTGGCCTCGAACTCTTGATCTTCCGATTCTGCCACCTGAGTGTTGGGATACTGCCACCTGCCTGGCTTAGCTGGAATTTAATCGGCTTTTCCTTATGTGTCTGTGTGGGTCTTTGTGAGCATGGCTACAGAGGCTAGAAGAGGTCAGGTACTTCTGGGGCCTATAGGTATAGGCGATTATGAACTGCCCCACAGAGGTGCTAGGAACAGAATTCAGGTCTTCTAGAAGAGCAGCAACTGTTCCTGACCACTGAGCCATCTCTGGACTCCATAAGATTTAGTCTTTATTTTAATCTTTTATTTGGATTTGAGCTCACTTTCACCAGCTTCCATTGCTGCAGACACTTTGTTAATTCAGTGTGCTTGGGTACTCTCTCTGGACCGCTTACGGCTGAGAAAATGATAAATGTGTGGGTTGGAAATTCATCACTGGTGAATTGTAAAACTGTGAGAGAGGTTGGCTGGAAAAGATGACTGAGTATCCGGCAGTGATGGACCACGGAAGCTGGAAGGCCACAGGGAGTCACTGAGGGGCTGTTAAATAGGAACTGTGTGATCTGATTTGCATTTCAGAAGTATGTTGTGATGGTAGCTAAGAGACCATTCAAGTAGGCCACTTCAGGGAGCTGAAGTCCAAGAAGAGGGAGTGTTGCCTGACTTGTGAGGGTGAGGTGAGGCAGGGAATGCCACCTGTCAGTGATACAGTTCACCAAGATGGCGACACACCTGGAGAAGAGCAAGTTTGAGGTGGGGGTGATGTCTCTTGCGTTCAGCTGCACACAGGGCCTTGAGTCTCACAGTGTTGATCTCATGCAGTGAAACTGCTGAGAATGCTGAGTTAGGAGAGAAAAGGGTCTAGGACAGAGGCTTGGAAATACACATTTAATATGGTAGTGCTGAAGAGAGGTTTTCAGGTAGACCAAGGAGAGATAGAAGGGAGCTGTAGGTACAGGGGTGGCGTAGAGGAAGGGTGCTAGAATTCAGACAGAGGGGTCTACTGTCTACCCATTGGAAAGTACCTATAATCAGGGCACTAATTCAGTGCTTAAGACAGCTAGAGAGAATGGGGAAAAGGAGAAAATTATTTATATTATATAATACCTACGTTATATTGTAGACTCCTCCAAAATGTACTAACTTTATTCTGCCTGTGTACTTGCTAGGCCCCAATTTACATACCATAGTTAAACCCTTTCTGAATCTTCAGATTGTAAGATTTTTCTTTTTGTCCCCTCATTTCTTTTTCATATACTTAGAAGATCCAAAGGCTTATCAAGTCTGTGATCATTGGGCTCAATGGGGTAGTAGAAATTGCGCTGAATGGACTTTTAGTGGCATTCCATTTTTAAAAACTTGCTGTGTAGCATGTATTCAGGAATGAGTTTATTGAGAGCCCAAGATGTATAAGGCTGGACAGCGTAAGAGCTGAATGACGTAGCATCCTCAAGAACAAGATAATATCAGTAAGTACTCTGGGAATGCAGGCAGATTCATATAGAATCCTATGGGTAGGAGGCTGCTTGAGGGCTAACTGGGCTTGGCCTGAACTTTGAAGGATGGCTAGCATTTGAATATACAGAAAACATAACGAGGTGTTTTGAGTGGGAAAAAATATAAAGTCAAGATGAACAACTTGATGTATTTGATAAACTGCTAGGCTGGTGGGCTTCCTTCACAGGCATGGAGAGGGGACAGTGTAGGGCAGAGAGCCAGACAATCAGATTAGGCTTTCATTCTTCAAGTGCTGGGGTACTGAAGCTTCCAGTAGAGTTACTGCTTAGTCTTTGGTGAAACAATCGTACTGTGCCAGCCATGGGGAGAAGAGAAAGTGGGGATCTGGAAGACAGGTGTAGGTGTAAAAGGACACAAAAACCAGAATGGAAGTTGTTACTGAGCCGATCCTTCTGTGTGTCAGTGTTTGGGATTACTCCCATGGGCTTGTATAGCTGGCAATTGCTCATCAAATAATTTTTCATGAGAAACACAATTCTCTTGTTTGTTGCCTAACTTTCCTTCTAGAGAGAAGTCCACTAATAGTTCTAGCTTCTCCATTAAAATTGATTTTCACAACAGCCTCCATCATTGGCACCTGAGGACAGCCTATATCTGGCCCATGAAAACTATATACATCCTTTCGGCCTGTAGGAAATGTTGATCCAGCTAACATTTGTGCCAGTGCACTCAATAATAATTCTTATCCTCACAGTAGCGTGCTGGTTAGGAACTTAGTCCTCACACTAAAGAGCCTTCTGGCCAATGGTGGGACACTGAACACATTGATTTCTTGATTCCAAGGCTGAGAATGGTATCACCTGTGGTGCCCCAGTGAACCAGAAATCTGAGAAATCTGGCTTGACCTGTTTAAATGGTCAATATTACAATATGCATGTTTCTCTCTCTCTCTCTCTCTCTCTCTCTCTCTCTCTCTCTCTCTCTCTCTCTCTGTGTGTGTGTGTGTGTGTGTGTGTGTGTGTGTGAGAGAGAGAGAGAGAGAGAGAGAGAGGAGGGCAGGCAGAGGCAGACAGAGACAAACGGAGTATGTGCACACAGTGTGCATATGCGTTTTGAATGGAGAATTTCAATTTTTGACATGTTGAATTTCAAAAAACACTGGGATAATCACATGATCTTACATACTACATGCTTAATGTGCTTAATGATACTGAACCAAATAAAAGATATGAAATGTGCCAGAAACGCTGTTAGGACGGTGTACTGGCTGGTTTTCTGTGTGAACTTGACACAGAGTCGAAAGAGGAAGGAGCCTCAGGTGAGAAAATACCTCCATGAGATCCAGCTGTAAGGCATTTTCTCAGTTAGTGATCAAAGGGGGGAGGACCCAGCTTGTGGCTGGTGGACCTGGGTTCTATTAAAAAAAAAAAAAAAAAAGCAGGCTTTAGAGAAAGCTGTGGGAAGCAAGCCAGTAAATAGCATCCCCCGGTGGCCTCTGCATCAGCTCCTGCCTCCAGGATTCTGTCCTATTTTGAGTTCCAGTCCTGACTTCCTTCAGTAAGGAAGAGGAATGAAGTAGTGTAAACCAAGTAAACCTTTTCCTTCCCAACTTGCACTTTGGTCATGGGGTTTTGTCAGAGCGATAGAAACCGTAGCAAAGACAGATGGGGTGCTGGCTGAGGCTTGAGAGAGGAACCAGACAGAAAGAAGAGACCAGGCTTTCGGAAACAGGGAGAATGTAGTCTGCCTCCGGAGAGGGTGGCTGGTTATTCATGCATCCTGAAAACCAACACGCCGGAGTCGTGAAAGCTACAGGGGGACTTATAGGGACAGAGAGATGGTCAAGGGGGATGACATTGAAGCCTTCCATGCTGGCTTCTGCAACCAGCAGGTTCTTTGTCATTTTATTTCATTTCCATTTTCCAGAAGATGTGACAGTTCTAAGAAGAATGGGGCCTCTTCTACAAAGGGACTAAGTGGGACTGCTCTCTTTTGAAGGAATTCAATACTTAATTTTTATTCCATTCATGACATCCAATTTAAACAAAATACATGACCCTTTTGTGTGTATCCTTAGGTATCATAAGCATTCTCAGCAACATAATAGTTCTGGGCATCTTCATTAAGTACAAGGAACTTCGGACACCCACAAATGCAGTGATTATTAACCTGGCTTTCACTGACATAGGGGTCAGTAGCATTGGCTATCCCATGTCTGCTGCCTCAGATCTGCATGGAAGTTGGAAATTTGGACATGCGGGCTGTCAGGTACTGGAGATCTTAATAAACCGATGCAAATTTAAAATCCCCCAAACTGGACCTGGGGAGGTGGGTCAGTGGGGGGGGGGATGCTTGCTGTGGGACAAGGTGTCCTGCATCAGGATGCCAGCACCCACGGAAAAACCAATCGTGGCAGGCAGCACACACCTTTAATCTCAGTTCGAGGGAAGAAAAGACAGGCAGCTGACTTGTTCCAAGAGAGACTCTGTCTCAAATGATAAAACAAAATAAAATAAAATAGTAGGGAGCAATAGAGAACTCAATTCTCACACACCTGTGTGCACATACACATGTGTACATTCACATATAGCTCACACATACAAAGTGACAAAAATAAATCCAGTAGTTAGAACAAGACACTGTAGGATCCTGATAGATCATTGCTTTGGTGGGAAATAGCTTTGGCAATGACTTGAGAATACATTTATTTTTTATAATGCTTTAGTTTTTTTATATTTTCTGCGTAGACTTTTTGCTTGTGTATATGTCTTGCCTGTATATATGTCTTATACCACATACATGCGATGCTGATGGAGCCAAGAGGAGGGCAGTAGATCCCCTAGCAGTGACTTTACAGATGGTTGTGAGTGACTATGTGGTGCTGGGAATTGAACTCGGTCTCCTGGATGAACACTCCACTCTCTGAACTGCTGAGCCATCTTGCCAGCCCCGGGGACACATTCTTTAAGGAGAAGTGTAAGATTACTAATCATAAAATTCCCCAAAACAAAGAAATACTCAAGACGCCAAACAACTGGCATTCTACTACAGAAAATATTAACCTGCATATTCAAATAAAATGTACATATAAAAATTTTAAATGTATATTTTCTTTTCAAACAAAATATTTAGCCACAATAATGTTCTCTAAAAAATATACTGATGAATTTTTTTTTTTTTTACTATAGACAGTGAATTTCTTACTGTAGACAGTCCTTTGTGAGAGATGTTAATAGCTGAGTTTACTGTGGTCAGTTACGCCCATAACCTTGTTCTACTGTCCCGTCATATGAACATTTAATGTGTTTGAAATGTACTCTACAAACGAGGCAAAACTATAAGTGATTAGAGCTGGCAAGATGGCTCAGTGGGTAAAGCTTGCTATGTAAGCCAGACAACCCGAGTTCATTCTCTGAAACCCACGCTGCTAGGGGGGAACCAACTCCCAGAAACTGACCTCTGACCTCCATATATACATGGCATGCACATGTACACACATGTACACACACACTGTTTTATACATGATAGAAAATGTAAATGTTTCCTGGGAGGGTGTTGGAATGGTGGACTGGTTCTGATTGTGAGTTTCAGATTTATGCAGGACTGAATATCTTTTTTGGAATGGTGAGCATTGGCTTACTCACAGTTGTGGCTGTGGATCGGTACCTGACCATCAGCTGTCCTGATGTAGGTAATGATATTTCTTGTCTTTTTCAATGACATTATTCATTATGGAACAGTCACTCAACACGCGTTTGTTTTAATGTACAGACATAAGGGTTTGTAACTAGGCTCAGTCTCATTTCACCACAAATTTTGGTGGCTTTCTACAATACTTAAATCCAGACTGCATTAGGCAGTCCTTCAAGGCTCCTCAGCATTGGCCCTGGTTGCCTTTCCAGCTTCGTTCAGGATCACTGTCCCTTTTGGGTACCGGCTGGGTGATTTCACTCTTTGGGACTTGTGGGTAAGTTGCTTTCCTTGCCCAGCAAAGCTTGTCCTCTACTCTTTACCTCTCAGATGTTAGACTGCCATTTTTGTCAGAGTGTGAAGCTCCATTGATAGGTTTTGAGTGCTCTGAGGTACTTAGTGTTGAGTGTGGAGCCAGTGAGTCCTGTCACTGCAAACAACACAAATGCTTCATGTGCTCCTCAACAGGAAGAAGAATGACTACCAACACTTACCTCAGCATGATCCTGGGTGCCTGGATCAATGGCTTATTTTGGGCTTTGATGCCCATCATGGGGTGGGCCAGTTATGCCCCAGATCCTACTGGAGCTACCTGTACCATAAACTGGAGAAAAAATGATACGTAAGAGATGTGTTTACATTTTATACTCAAGGGCTCCTATGGTAGACATCTCTTGAGCCTTCTGCTCATCCGAGTGTTCCGTATATAGACCGTGGCAAAGGCTTCTTTGGTAGTGATGGTTTGATCTAAGTGGGAGACACAGAATGACTTATGGTTGCTTGCAAGTCAAGGTCACATGGTTCCCTTTGTCTCCTTTCTTTGACCGTTTCTTCCTCTCCCACTTTAAGGCAGCAGAGAGGACAGTCTTCCACTCTTTGTTCTTCTCAGAACTGTGATCACAAGTGGGAAGAGAGCTCGTGAAGCCAGAGAGTAGGCAGTTCTAACCAAAACCCCTGTACTGCCTTTCCCACGCGGTCTGGCACTCAGATACACTCTAAGGGTCTTCAAGGATTTGCTGTGAGGTGACAATGCTCCTCTAGGTTGGCCTCTAAAATATGTTTCTGCAAAGAGTCAAACTTCAGGCTACACCTCAGCTCTGCCATCATACTGTGAAAACAGCCATCAACAATATGTAAATGAATGCACATGGCTGTGTTTTAATAAAATATTATTTCCAAAGGCAAGAACCCTTAGGCCACAGTTTACTGGTCTAAGTAAACTATGAAATATTAGTCAAATGTTCTTCCTAAGTCTTCTAACAGAACGCCAATTTCTAGCAATTATTTTCTCTTCCCCTTTCCCTCGTTTAGGGCATTAAGTGAGTCATCACAGTTTTTTTTTTTGTTTTGTTTTTTTTGTTTTTTGGTTTGTTTGTTTTTATTTCCAGCTCCTTTGTGTCTTATACCATGATGGTTATTATGGTGAACTTCATTGTGCCCTTGACAGTGATGTTTTACTGTTACTACCATGTCAGTTGGTCCATGAGACTTTGCATTGCTAGTAACTGCACTGCACACCTCAACAGAGACTGGGCAGATCAGGTGGATGTAACCAAGGTAAGAAGTCAAAATCTTTGAAATGTATTTGGCAATACAGCTTTAAATATACATAGCTGAAGGGTTCCATGGCCTTCCTTGCTCTTTCTGTGGCTCTTTGTCCCCACATTGCTGAATGCTATGCCTATGTGTTCCTCGGTTGTCTGTGTCCCTGGACTTCCTGCTACACAGACTATAAGGATCCCTGTCAAGCCTGGTCCTGACCAGTCCCACACCTTTCCCTCTGCCTTGCTCTCTTACTGCAGTATGCTGGCAGTATTGGTTAAATTATAAGACTAGCTGTCTCCCTTTGGTTCAACATCACAGACACGTGGGTCACTTTGTCTTTTCCTTGTAGCCTTGATTTCCTCTGGTTGGGCTGCTCAGTAAGCAGAAACCTTCCCTTCATTTTGTAAACAAGGCGCACAGAGCTCTTCACATTATCTATCTATATGCAGAGCACTCAGCCAGATGGCTAGTGTTAGAATCCACCGGGCTTAATATAGGACAGTGTTTCCAAGTTGAGTTTAGCAAGTGTGTTTGGTTGAGATTAGCAAATAATGATGGGGGTGGGGCAGTTGCAGGGCAGTAAAGCTAGAAGTGAGTTGGAGAGAGGGAGAGGGTTTGCAAGCATCTGTGCTTGAAGACAGCATGGTGTGCTCTTCCCGGCACACCAAATGAAAGGGTATTCTTCACAAGTGTAACACTGTCAGACACAGTGGCACATTACCCAGCGTAGCCATTTGCAAGGCTCTTGCTATCATAGATGTCTTCGGAGCCAAAGCAAAGAACAGTAAAGGCAAAACCCCCAGCTTCTTTTGTGTTACCAACAAAATTGTAGCCTAGACTGTCCTGTTCCTGTCTATGTCTTAACCATACAAACATTTTAGATGCTATTCTTGGTGACTGTCTCTTTTTGCAGATGTCGGTGATAATGATACTGATGTTTCTGCTGGCATGGTCCCCTTATTCCATTGTGTGTTTATGGGCTTGTTTTGGAAACCCGAAAACGATTCCTCCTTCAATGGCCATCATAGCTCCACTGTTCGCAAAATCCTCTACATTCTACAACCCTTGTATTTACGTGGCTGCGAATAAGAAGTAAGTATGTTTTTCATGTTTCTGACTAAAATGACAATGCAAAAATGATGTTAATAGCAGTGGCTGGTGTTCCAAGAGTTTCAGAGGTGAGTGACAGAAGCCTGTGACAACCGTCTTAGGGTCTGTAATGTTGTGATAAAACACCATGATCAAAATCAACTTTCAGAGGGAAGAATTCATGTCAGCTTACAGTTCCATAGCTCATAGTTGAGGAAGTCAGGGCAGGGATGCAGGGCAGAAAGAACACACAGACCTTAAGATGAAGCAGAGCGTACAAGGAGACCGAAGGCCATATCACAAGGTCAGAATCTGCTGGAAGTTCTCTGAGAAACCGTTCTCAAGCTCCCTCAAATCCAACTGGCCTTTGCACGGAAGACCTACGAAAATGAATCCTTAATTCAAACAAGGAACTTAGTGCCCTTAGTGATGTGCCATTAAACATACACAGCTATGGAGTTATCCGATGTCCTCCACGTATCCATCAGTGGTGCCGTGCCAGTCTTTATCTGTCTGTCCTTTGTATAAGGTCATTATTGGAGATGTTGGGTACAGAGATGTATTTAGAGATACTCATTAACAGTCTTCGGACTCTGAAAATTTCTTACAAGTTTCACGTCATTATAGAATAACAAATTTTCTCATTTGCTTATGGCAGGTTTCGGAGGGCCATGATTGCCATGTTTAAATGCCAACCTCGCCGAGCAATGCCTGAGCCAAGTACCCTACCAATGGATATGCCTCAAAGTCCATTGGCTCCTGCAAGGATCTGAAGTGCAAGAAAAGAATATATATCACCAAACATTTAATTTGTTTATTTTTTGGTAATATGCTAATTTTGTTTTAAATATGAATCTGTTTAGACCAAGTGTAGACATAGACGATTGCCTATTGGACTGCAGGTTTGTCCCACACAGACAACCCAACCGTGGTTGAGCAGAAATGGCCTCAGAGCTCTCCCTCTGCCCTCAGGACAATGAAGTAGCTACACTTGCTTCCATGAGTCCAGACACACAGAACTGCAATCTCTTTTCTGTCTCCTTAAGAGCCACACATTACAGTGTATTAATGACCCGAACTTGACTGACTTTTCCATTAGACAAGAAACAGCTATCAGAACACTAGGATGTTTTAATAAAGTTATAGTCCTCAATGATTAATTGCTAAAATGAGCTATTTGGTGTTTTTAGTTAACATTTTTAACGTCTCAAAAATTTGAATTTAGGATCAGTTATTAATTCATGTTATTTAAACAAAAATATTCAAACATTAAACAAAACTGCTTTCTGTCATGCCTGTTGCATATACATTTTATAGCAGTATAACATCGAAGTATTCTGTTGAACAGTGTGTGTGTGTGTGTGTGTGTGTGTGTGTGTGCGCACATGTATTCTGTTGAACAGTGTGTGTGTGTGTGCCTGCCTGCCTGTCAGCCTGCAGAGACCAAAAGAGGGCATCTGAGCTCCTAGAACTGAACTTACAGACAGTTGAGTTACCTGAGGGCACTGGGAACCAAGTTCAGGTCTCTGGAAGAGCATCAAAAGTTCTTAACTATGGAGCCATCTCTGTAGGCCCTACATTACCATTTTCCTGAAAATAGTATTTTTCTATGTCTGCCATTAGAATTAAGTTTGAACCGAGTGGCACTTTTTGACACTTTGCCCTTTGTGGTATCTTTAGTACATAGACTCATTCTGTCTGGCACATAGTAGGCACATATGAGAGGATTTGTAGACGCAAGCTTTGCTGTTTAAATGACTGTGGCTATTAAACAGAGCACAATATACCATTATTTAAAAGCAGACAACTAAACTGTTTCAAGTTTTTACTCTTTCTTGTGAGACAAGGTCTCCTTATGTAGTCCGGGCTGGATTCAAACTTGCAGTAACCAGTATCTCAATTTGGGGGATTACAAATGTGTACCACCAAGCCTGGATCATTTTTTTCTTCATTTTCATAGATGCAAAATTGAGAATACTTTAATACCAATATCTTTGTAGGGGTGGGTATCAATCATTCTATCTGAATCTTTATCCAGGCTGCGGTTATTGGATAGAAATATTAGAGAGTATTATTGTTGCTAGCTGTCTCCA